>NC_057862.1:226151852-226460251 GCF_019393635.1 Dromiciops gliroides | reverse complement strand
TAATGAAGACCTCTGTTGCCACACCTACCTGTCTGGTGACTTGTCAAATCAGTGTTAGTACAAATTTCTGTTGTCAAGGAAATAGCTCTTGGTTATTACACTGAGGAAGCTTTTTTCTTGGTATTGGTGGGTTTTTTCTTTAATCATTGCAGTCTTTTTTTGTTTGTTTGTTTTTGTCCTTTGTAATGGAAAGGTAGAAGCCATAGAGACACTAATGGGGAGGAAAATGTCACCTAAATACTTTCCTCTTTTTTTCTCCTCCCTCTTCAATTCATCAACTGATTTAAGTCCTTAAACAGTTTATGAGGATGATCCCTTAATGGGTCTAACTGACACTTAATCCCTTTTCTGAATATTTTTTTTAACTCAGAGTTACCCTGCATTGTAAAATCAGAGAATGGCTTATGGATTGTATGGACTGGTTATAAAATAGCAAAGTTATAGAGAAGAATGAAAAGTACAAACCCTTCTTGGCAGTGACTAGAAGATATAACCTTAATTTTTAAAATCGCCAAATGCCTGGAAATACTCAAAATTATTGGTGAGCAGAAATTCTGGCCATCACCTTTGTATTTTGTTTATTAATACAAACTGGTTTGTGAAGTAGGTCTTGAACAAACCCTATGTTGAAATTAACCCATTGTCTTTTAATTTTATTTTTCAGTGTCCTTGCACATAACAAGCAGTGAAGGACAATGAAACTTGATGTGTATATGTGTGCATGTGTGTGTGGAGGGTTGTGTGTGTGTGTATGTGATCTGTTCTATACAATAGAGACCCTTTATTCAGGGGTACTGCCTTATAGGGTTGTATATTTCCACACTTAAAAGGAGCTCTGCTCCCTTTATTTTACATAATGTCATGGGGCGCAGAGCACCCCAGAATTTCTCTGGGGCACACCGAGGAATCTTCTCCTTGAGAAACTAAACCAGAGGACAGATAACACCTAGAGAGATAAACTGAACCAAATCGGACTGAGCTAGTTTGGGATTCCTACCCTTCATTTTGGTCTCCCTTACCCTGGGGAGATAAGTTTGGGTGTGGCTTCGGCCTTTGTGTTCTGAAGAGGGATCTGTAGCCACCCCTCACCCAATTCCCCCAGCTACCACCAGTGGGGGATGGTCCACCTTCACTAAAGGAACTTGCCACAGGCAGATGGTCCACCCCCATCAGTCCTCTATAAAAGTACCTTCCGGTCTCCTGTTCGAGGAGATTTGGTACCTCTGAGTCATGTGCTTTATGCCAAATCTCCCCATGAAAAGTCCAAGGATTTCTTTCATGGTTTCCCTCCCCCCACCCTTCCCTTCCCTTGTTCCTCAATAAACTATCACCTTATTCTAACTAAGTTTTGTGTGTAAGAGGGTGTAATTCTTTAAAGAGGAATTCCCAAGAACCCCAACTCCCACCAACCCGTACCCATTTTCCCACTATATCAATAAGAAACTAAGTGATTTGTCCAATGTCATATTACTGAGATCAAATTTAAAACTCTTAGTTGAAATTTAGTAGTCTTTTGACTTGGTGCACTTGGGAATTTATCATCACTTAATTATGGAGCTTAATAAATTGTAGCTCATAACATTACTTACTCTAATAGAAGTCAATGCTTTGCTTTGTAGAGTTTTTTAGGAGGAGTTGCCCATTGCCCCATCTAACAATTAGCTCCAACACCTAGGCAATCAGAGAATAAGTAGCAGTTTCTGGGTGAGAGTCTGAGTATAGGGAGTATGTGGATTAGAAATTAAGGAGATCACACTAGCCATGTAAATTATATATATTTATCATTAACATTTCTTGGTTAATATGTTATTACATATGAGGCATTAGAATAAATGAGGTTGAAAATAAAATTAGTCTAAGAAACATTTTTTTGCATTCAAGCTATCAATAATCTGGTTGGGGAAACAGGACATTGTTAAAACAACAAAAACAATAAACCAATGATATAAATCAGTATATGATGCTAGGAATAGTGGATAGAGTGATTCCTGATCTCATAATCAGGAAAACTCGGTTTTAATTTTTTTCTGTGACACTATCTGTGAGATACTGGTTGTCCATTAAAACCTATGCACCTTGGATAATTATCTACTTAAAATTGTCATAGGGAAAATGGGGTAGGGGTATGGAAGGGGATAGGGGTTTGGGGTTTGGGATTCTTAGAAATTCCTCTTTAAAGAATTACACCCTCTTGCACACACAAGCAGTTAAAATAAGATAGTAGTTTATTTGGGGGCTGAGGAAGGGAAGGGAAACCAGGAGAAATCCTTGGATTTTTCATGGTAAGAGAGGCATGGCACAAAGCATGTGGCTCTGAGATACCAATCTCCTTGAGCAGGAGACTGGCAGGTACTTTTATAGAGTACTGATGGGGGTGACCATCTCACTGGAAAGTTCCTTTAGTGAGACAGCATCATCCCCCACTGGTGGTGGTTAGAGGAATTGGGTGAGGGGTGGCCATGGATCTCTTAAGCCATTGACACAAAGGAAGCAGCCACACCTAAACTTATCTCCCCAGGGTTGAGGGAGACAAGAATGAAGGGTGGAGATCCAGAAGCTAACTCAGTCCAATCTGGTTCCACTTATCTCTTTAGGTGTGTCTGTCCTTTGGTTTAGTTTCTGGAGGAGAAGGCTCTTTGATGTGCCCCAGAGAACTTCTGGGTGCTATGGGCCCATAACAAAATCTATCACTAGGGTCATAATGCGTCCTGGAAGAAGTTTCCTTCTTCCACTTCCCAATCCTGATGAAAGTACCCAAAGGAGTAATATACACAATAAATAAAGGAGAAATTATTTCAGGGCTAAGGCTTTTGCAGAACTCTCACTGAAGGGAATTAAACATGAACTTAGACTTAAGGGCCAAAGACTTCTCTGAGTTTCTTTTGGACACAGGTCTCAAGCTGTGGAAAAATATAGAAATGAACTAGGCAGGGGTGTTTAGTCTGGGTTCAAGAATTTTATATATTCAGGTAGCTGGATTTCTATGTAGTTTTTTTTTTCCTCTTTGGAATCTTGAATGTTTTATTAAAATCACTGCTCTGAGCAGTGGTTCCTGGGCTCCAATGGACTGCATAAGCAGTTCCTCTCTCTCTCTCTCTCTCTCTCTCTCTCTCTCACACACACACACACACACACACACACACACACACAAAAAAAAATTATTAAGAACCCTTTCTCCAAGGCCTTTCATTTTTTATAGTAAGCAAATGACTGGATAGTAAGACAGGTAAGATTTCCAGAACACATCATTTCACTTCTGTGATTGTCTATCTTATCACAAATTGGATGTAAAGCACATGTAAAATCATAAAAGATTAAATAACTCTTAGGAAGCAAAGAATCTTTTTTTTTCCCCTTTGAGAGGAACACTTCCAAATAGCTTTAGGTGATGTTCATATGGTGCCAAAATGATGTGCTCAGATAACTGAATCTAAAGATTTCAGCAAAATCATATTTCAAAATCATAGAATGTTCTAAATTTAGAGGTGGAATATCACCAAGAGATCAACAATTCCAACTTCCCTATTTTACAAAGGGGGAAACTGAAGTACATCAAGGCTAATTATTTTTTTCTTAAAGTTACAGTTGTGCTACTGTTAAAGTTACGGGTGTATTACTAAAACACATGTCTCCTACTTCCAGCTCCATGTTCTTCCCACTATTCATTAGTTTCTCTCACGTAGGCAAGATTATTTGAAGATTCACTGAATTTTCTACTACTCAACAGGTTGTATTGGTATATGGCTTCAAAATACACTAGGTAATAATATGCTTCAATTGTCCTCTTGCTGTACTTTCTCTATGAAAACAAAGTGGCCTGTTTAGTCCTATGGGCTTCTGTTATAACCTCTTATATGAATACTCTGTTTAAACAAGAACTACTCTACTCTTATTAAGTAGAACACATACAAACCAAGAGACAGAAAAGTGTCTATCACCTCTTCACAGTGGTAATGCTGCAGTAATTTGGTGCTTATTACTACAACTGAAAACAAGAAAACCCTCATCAGTGAAGAAGACACTGATGCTTTAAATATCATACAGAAGGTGACAGTTAGCTTCATCCTCTTTTGGCTGGGGAATACAGCATGTTGTCAGCATAAGAGACCAGAAGCAGTAGGAGAGGTATCCAGAAATAAATGCATCCAATTATTTTGTTATTAAGATTTTATTGTCTAAGCAGGGAGAGGAAAGGAAAAGTGGCTAATAAAACAGAACTGATGTTAATTCCAATGCAGCATTTTCATAGCTCTGGATAAATATCCATGGGAAATAAATATGAACAAGAGACAGCAAGCTAAGAAATCTGTTCATTTGGTTCCTAAATATGGGAAACATATTGGAGGATGTAGGAGCATTTGAACTTAATTAAAATCATTAATAATATAATTAATGGAATTTTGAATGTGTCTATCACTAGACATTAATTATCTTGTAGCCACTGGAACAACATAATGATAGCATCATTCTTTGTGATTAGTGTACAATGTGCTTTCTCTGGAATATGAATACTGTCAAAGGAAGATAAATTAGTTCCCAAACTAAATGTTTATCCAACAAAGAAGAGGTTTCATTATTAGAGTTGTGCAGGCTTAGTGGAGGGATAATGTGCCAGTGAGCAAATTTTCTTCATGGTCTAGAGTTAGTCAAACTTGTAAGAAGCCTGGGAATAGATGAATAAACTCAACAGGAAAATAAACAAATAAAAAACTTAGAGTAGGAAAAAAAATCAAACCCCTAAAATAAGTAAGTCAAGAAGAGAATAAATATAATGCCTGTGATGAAAATATTTTCTTTTAGACTAATAGATAATTCCTGTCCCCCGCCCCGAAAAAAACCCCAACAATCCAACAACAACTACAACAACAACAATAACAGTAAGCTAAATAGTTGATAGAAACAGGCCATTGGGACTTTTTTCCCTTCATAGTGTAGTTCACACTAATACACACACACACACACACACACACATACACACTACTTTTTGTGTTTTCTTAGCTATGTAACTACACTATGAATGTAATCTGTTGGAACAGATGATAGCTAAAGTTTTCTGACTTTTCAGACCTTTATGGATATTCTTCTATTCCCTATTTAATTTATTTATTTATTCATTCAGCATCTGTAAAAATGAGGAAAATAATAAAACAAAACCTCAGGTTTGTAGTGAGGAAGAAATGAGATAACATTTGTAAAATGTTTTTCAAACCTTAAAGTACCATATATATGTGATTCTTGTTGTTAATGATGACTTTTGTGTTTATATCATACTAATTTCAGGATATATGCTATTCCAACCCTCCTTTAGCAGTCAGCCTTTTTATAATGGCAAAATGATTAAGTTTAGCAAAACCAAAAGAAACAGTAACCACAAAATGATGGTGAAGAAGAATCTAATATACATGTCCATCATCTTCTATTTCTTTGAGGAAATAAGGATACAAGTATGAAGCATCAAACATACCTACTCTCAAAGACATTGTATTTATTGGAGGAGTGTAGAAAAGTATATTTTGTCAATTCTGCACCTAAGATTAGCTATTGTGATCACAACATTGAAATTTAATTAAGACTGTTTTCATTTTTAGAGTGAGGCACTTTGCTTTCCTTTTTAAGCTTATTTCAGTTCATATGGGTCATCCTATAGTTCTTTGAATTCCTTATATTCAATTTTTAAAAAATATATGCTAAAATTCCAATTTATGATCATGAATATTTTAGCTACTCTTCAGTCTATAGGCATGCCTTTTCCATTTTTGTTTGTTCTTGTTGCTTTTGATGTTTTTATCACAAATAGTTCTATTATAAATATTTTTGTATAATAAGAGCTTTCTTTCTGTCTTTCACTTTCTTGGAGTTTATGCTTAACAGTACAATCTCTGCATTTAAAGGCATAACTATCATTGCAATTTTTGTAATAATTAAGAATTTTTTTTTCTTTCTGAACATTGTCCTTTTCATTATTAGCAACTTGACACTGGAATAGCAAGATAACTATCAAAAGGGCTAATAAGACACAGAAAACCAGAAAAAAAGGTTGAAAAACTAGCAATACAGTTTACATACAAAAATTCAGAAGAGCAAAAGGAAATTAAATATGTTAAAGGCAACTAGACAAACCAGTTGATTATGTATTGAACCTGAAGTCAGAAAAGCCTAAGTTCAAGTCCAACATCAGATGCTTGTGAGCTATGAGACTCTGGACAAGTGTGTTTGCCTCATGTGTCTTATCTGTAAAATAGAGGAGAGCACCTATCACTCATAATTGTGGTGAGGAAGATATGAGGCAATATTTATAAAATGCTTTGCAAAAGTTAAAGTATTATATAACTGATATTAATATTAATATAATAAACATTATTATACTGTATATGCACAGCAATACCTTGCTGGGGGCTCTAATGGGGACCACATGAATTTCAGTCATGTAATCTCTGGTTCTCAAAGGGACTACCTTGTCAAAGGCAACTTTATTGAAGGGATGTAGCCAAGATGGGGAGTACAGGTTGGGACCCAGTTGAACTCTTTCAACATTTTCCTCCAAATAACTTTAAAATAACACCTCAAATCAAATCTTGAAGAGGCAGGGCTATCAGAGGTCCAAGAGACATTTTTTAGCCAAACCAAGTTAGAAGGTCTGCAGGAGAGGTCTGTAACACTGGGGCAGAAAAAAGTGTGTGCATGACATGGAAGGAACACCAGTAGTGACTCTTTGTAGGGTGCCAAAGCAGCAGAAATAGTAGCATTAGCTTTGAAAGGTCTCAGAGACAAAGTGTCAAAAATGATCAGAAAGGGATTGCAAGGGGCCTTTTGCTGGCATTGGTTGTAGCTGGCATTGATTGATAATTCTTTTGTCTACAAGCAATTCTGGATCATACTTCCAGGGTATGGAGGAATGCTTATGATTAGTCAAAAGTGAGCTGGGTCCTTCTCACAATTGCAGGGCTAAGAGAAGCATTAGTACTTGCAGTTGCAGGAGAGCAGGAGATGTTTCTGGATAAAGACCAGAGCACAGAAAAGAGAGCAGTGACCCCCAACTATTCTAAAATAATACCATATTTGGAAACTCTGAAAACTTGCAGAAATAGCTCTGAAGATAGCATTATGGAAAAGCCTGAAGCTTGGCACAGGTCCACCCCCACCCTCAGGTGACAAGCCCAATTTTAAAATAAATTTCAAAGTGAAGAAATATGCTGAAAAAATAAGCAAACAACAACAACAACAACAACTAATTTGACCATGAAAAGCTACTCTGGTGGGATAGAAAACCAAACAATGAATTTAGAATAAGATAACAATTGATAACAATGTGAAAACAGCTAAAAGTGAAGCCTCAAAGAAAAATGCTAATTGGACCCAAAGCCAACAAAAATTCCTGGAAGCATTAAAGAAAGTGATAATAATGGTAGAGGAAAAATGGGAAAAGAAATTAGCATGATATAAGAAAATTATGGAAAGAGAATTAATAGCTTGGTAAAAGAGGCACAAAATGTACTGAAGAAAATATAACCTTCAAAAATTAGAATTGACCTAACAGTAAAAGAGGCACAAAAATTCATTGAAGCAAAAAAAAAAAAACTCCTCTAAAAACAAAACAGGTCAATGGAAGAGAAGGAACAACATTTCTAAAGAAAAGAACTCATTAAAAACAGAATTGGCCAAATGGAGAAAGGACAAAAACTCACTATAGAAAAGAATTCTTTAAAAAGTATAATTGGGCAAATGGAAGCTGACTCCATGAGACTTCAACAAACAGGAAGAAAGTGGACCTAGATGCACACTTCTTAATGGCAGAGGCTATGCCATGATTCATTATTGTATCCCTAGTGATAAGTATAGTAGAATATTATATACATTTACATATTTTTTTGGTATGAGCTTAATGAAATTGTTGTAAATGGAAAATCAAAATTGGAACCTAGGTTTCTGGAATCAATTGGAGTTTTCATTCTATAATCTTATGTTGCAGGTATAGACACACTATGGAGGGTGTTACAGTAGAAAATGGGCTAGATTGCAAGTCAAAGTACTTAAGTGCAAATTCCATCTGGCTACTTACTTTCTACCTGTCTGAGAAAGTTGTTTTGCTTTTCATAGTCTGTTTCCACATATTTAAATTCAAGAGGTTGAACTAGATATTTGAAGCCCCTTCCATATCTATAGGGGCAGATGGGTGGTTCAGTGAATAGAGGGCTGGGCCTGAAGTCAGGCAAAGTCTTTTTATTGAGTTTAAATCTGGCCTGAGAAACTTATGTCATGGGGGAAAATGGGGTACAGGGTTTGAGGTAGGGGCTTGGGGTTCTTAGGAATTCCCCTTTAAAGAATTACACCCTCTTGCACACAAAAGCAGTTAGAATAAGGCAGTAGTTTATATGGGGGCTGAGGAAAGGAAGGGAAAGGAAAGGAAGCCAAGAGAAATCTTTGGACTTTTCTTGGGGAGAAAGGCATAGAGTGTGGCTCTGAGATACCAATCTCCTCGAGCAAGAGACTGGCAGGTACTTTTATAGAAGACTGATGGGGGGAGGGGGGGGTTGTGACCATTTGACTGTGGAATGTTCCTTTCATGAGGGAGGACCATCCCCCACTGGTGGTGACTGGAGGAATTGAGTGAGGGGTGGCCATGGATCTCTCAAGCCATCTTTCTCTTCAGGACACAAAGGCAGCAGCCACACTCAAACTTATCTCCCCAGAGGTAAAAGGGAGACCAGAATGAAGGGTGGAGGTCCCTAAACTAGCTCAGTCCTGTCTGGTTCTGCTTATCTCTCTAGGAGTATATGTCCTCTGGGTTAGTTTCTCAAGGAGAAGAATCCTTGATCTTCTGGGGTCCTCTGAGCCCCATGACAACAGAATTAAATAAGAACATTTTCCATGAAGAGCTTTCAGTGATATTCATTTAAATTTTATTATTTTATTCAGAATTTGGCTGGTGTTTTAAAATACAGAAAAGTATACAAGGTTTAAAGTGTATTGCTATTCTTCTAATGTTGTGACAACTACAAAATTTACTGAGAACTGATTCACCACCCAGTCCCCTTTTCCCCAGTCAAATGAATTACCTTGGGCTGACCAGTCTTTGTCATTTCCAGACTCTTGATGGACTTGATGGACTTGATGGACTTGATGGACCTTTCCCCAAACAAACTATCCCCTCCCAAAGATTCCCAAGCTTACTTCCTGGACTTCAGGTTATTATGTAAAAAGGTTCATTTACATTAAATAGTTTCTGTCTGTGAGAAACTTATTTTTCCTAAGGGCACTTTCCCAGCTCCCTCTGTTCTGTTACCTCATAAAATCCCTGCCCTTGGTTCCCATATTTGGGTATTCCTAGCTTCTGAGTTTTGTGATACCACAAGCTATAGTTCCTCTGCCCCATTAAAGACCTTATTTCTCCTATATTGATTGTTTCCTTAATTTCCAGGTTAACAGTGGAAAGTTTACCCCAAAGGGAAAGCTTAGAGTTCAAAAGAATTATTTGACTGAGTAGAATCCTGAACCTCCTTTTATTTTCCCATCCTATTTTTCGGGAACTGCATCTGGAATATCTGAACTTTAGAATTTTGGTTACCTTTGTCTTTTGGGTCCTAGGAAGATGTTTATCATATTATCTCAGTCTTCAGAACCTAGATTATCATAGTTTCAACAGATATAAGAGCTGAGCCTTGAACCTAAGTCAATAATGACCTAAATATCCAGGTTCCCCCAATGTTTGGAAAATCTTAACAAAGCAAAATATCTTGCATATAGTAAATGTTTGACACATATTGAGTCAAATTGAATTGTTCTGCTCATGTTTGTGAGTAGCCCAAGAAAACTACACCAGCTATCTTCCCAGATATATACCTAGTAGGATTATTTTCATCCTTGATTACACTTTGTACTCAAATCAGGCTTCACCCCATGTTGCAGAAACCTTTTCATATCTTATCCATATCCTCTTATATAATATGCATGGGGAGTGTCTGTCAATATCCTAGAAATCTGCCTCTATATCTCTTAGGATGTGTACATATGTATGTAAGTATGTATATATACATACATATGTTTGTGGGTGTGTGTGCACAAACTCACATTTCCTACTGTGTGGGAAAGGGACTTTACATTAAAGTATAAACTGCGGGCACCATTGATATTTTTATGCATGTTTATAGAAATCAAAGGCTAGCTATTATACCACAAAGCCTAGTTTATATAATCTAGCTACTTTATTCATATTTGTTTTGGTTATTGTCATTTGCACTTACTTATTCAGCACATCAAATACTGGGTTTCAGAGTTCAAATGTAGTGGATCCACTGTACTTGAAAGGAAAATAATATATAAATATTAAGAAATCTTTTTTTATGTCTACTTTCCTTTGAGTTTCATCTTTATATATTTGTATAAAGACAGGGTTTAATCTGACTTTGTATCAATCGTTCTGTAGCCTTGTTTTTCCTTCTAATATTTCTTACTTTTTTTATGTAGCAATACTATTCATAAACTTGTAATATCTTCATATCTTCACACCATAATACTCTAATATTTTACAAACAAATTTTTTCTAATCTTATATTGCCTATGGATTTTATATCTATCTACTTATAAAACTGATCAAGTGTTCACTGATTAAGGTCCATTTCTGGGTTCTTTTGATATCCTCATTGTGGATACTGATTTACACTGGGTATGCTTCTTTAGGAAATCTATTTCCCATTGTTTGAAATCAATAGTTTGTTTGAATATATAAATTTAAGTTACCCCAATTCTGTTTAATAACTTTTCTTCTTTTTTATTTTGTATTGATTTTTGTCTTTGCTCTAACAAAGTGATGGTCTGACTGTACACAGAGAGCTGTTTGGAAAATGAATACCATATGTACATGCTTTAAGAACATAACCACTTTTATGTTCTTATTACATCATTTGGTGATCACCATGTACAATACCTCTCAATATTTTTTTTTTTTTGCAGGAGAAATTTTCATAATACAGAGGAACTGGGGAATTAATAAAATATGTTTTTTTCAATTAATTGGTATTATTTAACCTTCCTTTCTGTTGGATTTTGTGTAATCTATGGCTTTTGTAATTCTCATTGTGTAGCATATAAGTCTTTTGTTTTTCTTGTTTTTTTATTCTTTTTTTTTTTTTAGTGAGGCAATTGGGGTTAAGTGACTTGCCCAGGGTCACACAGCTGGTAAGTGTTAAGTGTCTGAGGCCAGATTTGAACTCAGGTACTCCTGACTCCAGGGCTGGTGCTCTATCCACTGCGCCACCTAGCTGCCCCATTGTTTTTTTATTCTTGGACAATATTTTCAATATTTCTTTTTCTTCCCTTATATTCTTTTCACACTCTTTCTATTCCTCCCCCATCCCATTTCCATGGAAGTCACTTAGTATTAAAGTGTATGTTGATTTAATGTGAGAAGTCTTAGCAGATCCTCCATGGAAATTCTCCTTTTTCTCTTTGTCTGTAACAGATGAAAAAACATGTTTCATTCATCTTCATGGTGGTGTTTTAGTCAATTATTATAATATCAATTGCAGTACATGATTACCAAGGGTACTATGATACAATATTATTTGGTGATTTTGGATGTGTGATAAAAACAACTCTAGGAGCTCTTTTGTTTGGCTCTTCAGAGACTATCAGCTGTCTTTCTATTTAACTAAGACTTCCTTTTCTTTAATTTCATCTATAAAAAAATGTCAAAATTGATAAGTTTCAATTCTTTAAGGATATGTCCACTCACTTGTCAATAGACAAAGACCTCATTTTGAAAATTTCATCAGCAAATGCAATGGAGATAAATTCTGGAGTTCAAAAATATATCATTCTTACCATATTTTACTCTCTTTTTTCATGACTTTCCTTATACAGTTCCATAAATTAAAGGGGATTACATAGGACTGAGGGCATTTTGTATTTTTCTGTGCTTCATGGGTTGGTGTGGTTTCTCAGAAGCCACTTGGTAAGTTGTCAAAACTTAAAAAGGCTCAACCTCAGAAAGAAGAGATTAGCTGTTCCCATGATTTTATTCAAAGTCTATCCAGAGGGCAGAGCCAAGATGGCTGAGAGAAGCCAGGAAGTTGCCTGAGCTTTACAGAGTTTTCCTTTAAAAGAACATTAAATCAAGCATCTAAATGGATTCTGAAACTACAGAATTTCCAAAAAGGCAGAGAGACACAATCCAATGTGAGATAATTTAGAAGACTTCAGGAAAGGTCATTCTCACTCAGAGAAAAATGGGAGTGCAGCGCAGGACAGAGGGGGTCTGGGCAAGTCAGCAGGAGGCTCTTGGCCACAGAAAAACCACTAAGGCCCCTTGATCCTGGCTCAGCAAGCTGGTGACATAGGGGAACAGTTGTGAAATCTGCCAGCACCAGCTGAGAGGGCAGGCTGCTACCTGGAGAGCCACCCATGGGACAAAAGCCACTGGGCCAGGCCATCCCAGTACAGGGAACCAGCACAGGGAACAAAATCAGGGAGCAAGTCCAGGGCAGGGAGGAATCCACAAGCCACAGAAGCCTCAGAGTAGAAAGCCACCAACATGGCCCATTATTCCCCAGCACAAGAAGCTTGAAACAGGGATCCTTCTGCCCCAGCAGCAGACCTCTACTTTAAATTTATTTTTAAAAAATAATCCACAATATGAGTAAGAAACAGACAAAGGACCTTAAAATTAAGAGCTTCTGTGTTGACAGAGAAGAGCAAAACATAAATTCATATGAGGACAATACTCTCAAACTGCATACATGTGAAGCCTCAAGAGGGAAGATGAATTGGTCTCAAGAACAAAAAGTCTTCTTGGAAGAGCTCAAAAAGGATTTTAGAGGCAGCTAGGTGGCATAGTGGATAAAGCACTGGCCCCAGATTCAGGAGTACCTGAGTTCAAATCCATCTTCAGGCACTTGACACTTAGTAGCTATGTGATCCTAGGCAAGTGGACAAATCCTGTAACTCTCATTGCCCTGAAAAAAAAAAGATTTTTAAAATTAATTGAGAGAAGTAGAAGAATAAATGGGGAGAGAAATGAAAGCTACACAAGAAAATTATGAAAAAAGAAGCAACAGCTTGGAATAGTACCACAAAGAATCAACAACTTGGAAAAGGAAGCACAAAGATTGAAAGATTGACTAAAGAAAACAATTCCTTAAAAAAAATTTATTTTGCCAAATGAAACAGGAGGTTCAAAAGATTACTGAAGAAAACAATGCCTGAAAAATTTGAATTGGGCATATGGAAGCTGATGACTCCATGAGCCACCAGTATTCAAACAGAATCAAAAGAATGAAAAAGTAGATGAAAATCCCAAATACCTCATTGAAAAGACAACTGACCTATAAAATAGGAAAGCTCATTTGGGAACTATTGAACTACCTTAAAGCCATGATCAGAAAAAAAAAACCCTAGAAACCATATTCTAGGAAATTATCAAGGTGAACTACACTAATATTTTAGAAACAGAGGATAAAATAGTCATTGTAAGAATCCACTGATCACCTCCCAGAAGGAAAACTCCAAGGTATACTGTATCCAAATTCCAGAGTTATCAGGTGAAGGAGAAAATACTACAAGCATCCAGAAATAAACAATTTAAATATCATGGAGCCACAGTCAGGATTGAACAGGACCCAGCACCTTAAATGTTAAAGGATTAGAAGACTTGGATTATGATATTCCAGAAGACAAAGGATCTTGGAGTGCAATCAAGAATCACCTACCCAGCAAAACTAATCATTCTCTTTCATGGGAAATGATGGATATCTAATGAAATAGGGGACTTCCAAGTTTTCCTGATGAAAAGACCAGAACAAAGAAGAAAATGTGATCTTAACAACAAAGACTTAAGGGAAGTATAAAAAGGTAAACAGGAAAAAAACACACATTCCTTAATAATGTTAAACTGATTGCATCCCTACACAGGAAGATAATACTTGTAACTCTTGAGAACTGTATTTCTATTTGGGCAGATAGAAGGAATAAACATAGAGGGTGTAAATATAAATTGTCTTTGATGTGATGATATAAAGAAAATTAAGGGGTGAAAAAAAGAGTATATTGGGAGAAGAGGAAAGGGGAGTATAATGGGGTTAATTACAACAAATGAGGAGGCAAAAACAAACCTTATTACAATAGAGTGGGAAAAGGAGGGGTGAACATTGTTTCAAACTTACACTCATCAGATTTTGTTCAAAGAGGGAATATCATATATGCTCATTTGGATAAAGAAATTTAGCATACTCTTTAGGGATGTAAAAGGGTAAGAGTAAAAGGGGGAAACTGATAGAAGTGAGGACAGAAGGGGAGGAAAGGGTAAAGAAAAGGGAGGGGGATAATAAAAGGCAGGTCTGATTGGGGGAGGCAGGGGTTAGAAGGAAAATGCTAGTGAAGAGGAATAAGGTGAAAGAAGGGAAAAAAGTACAAAGGTAATAAATAGCATGAAAAGAAATAGACAGTAATAATAACTGTGGATGTCAATGGGATGAACTCTGCCATAAAATGGAAGCGAATAGCAGAGTGGATTAAAAACCAGAATCCTACAATATTTTGTTTAGAAGAAACACATTTGAAGCAGAGAGATACACAGAGTATAGGTAAAAGGTTGGAGCAGAATATATTATGCTTCAGCCAAAGTAAAGAAGGCAGAGGTAGAAATCCTTATCTCAGACAAAGCAAAAGCAAAAATAGATTTAATTAAAAGAGATGATGAAGGAAGCTACATCTTGCTAAAAGGAACCAAAGAAAATGAAGTAATATCAATACTAAACATATATAAACCAAGTGGTGTAGCATCCAAATTCTTAGAGAAGTAAAATAAGTCACAAGAGGAAATAGCAAAACTATACAAGTGGAGGATCATAACCTTCCCCTCTTGGGACTAAATAAATCTGGAGAAAATTGAATGGGGATAGAAAGGAATATACCTTTTTCTCACTGGTACATGGCACATACACAAAAACTGACCATATATTAGGGCACAAAAAACTCACAATCAAATGTAGAAAGGCAGAAATATTCAATTCATCTTTCTCAGAACATGATGCAATAAAAATTATACATCATTATAGAGTCATGGAAAGATAGAAAATTAATTGGAAACTAAATAATCTCATACTAAAGAATGAGTGGGTCAAACAACAAATCATAGAAAAAAATCAATAACTTCATCCAAGACAAGGATAATAATGAGACAACATATCAAAAGTTATGAGATACAGTCAAAGTGGTTTTTAGGGGAAATTGTATATCTCTAAATGCTTGCATCAATAAAAAAGAGAAAGAGGAGATCAATGAATTGGCATGCAACTAAAAAAAAGCTAGAAAAAGAACAATTTAAAAATCCCAAAGTAAATATTAAAATAGAAATCATGAATATCAAAGGAGAGATAAATAAAATGGAAAGTAAGAAAATTATAATATTAATCAATAAAACTAAGAGCTGGTTTTATTTAAAAAACAATAAAATATATAAAACTTTGGTTCATTTGATTAAAAAAAGAAAGAAGAATTTGAAATTACCAGTATCAAAATTGAAACAGGTGAGTTCACCACCAATGAAGTGGAAATTAAAGCAATAATTAGGAGCTAGTTTACTAGCTCCTAAATGAAATGGATGAATATTTACAAAAATATATATTGCCCAGATAAACAAAAGAGGAAGTAAAATCCTTAAATAGGCCAATTTTAGAATAATAAATTGAACAAGCCGTCAATGAACTCCTTAAGAAAAAATCTCCAGAGCCAGATGGGTTTACAAGTGAATTATACTAAACATTTAAAGAACAATTAATTCTAATACTATACAAATTATTTGGAAAAATAGGTGAAAAAGGAGTTCTACTAAATTCCTTTTATGACACTAATATGGTGTCAATACCAAAACCAGGAAGAGCAAAAACAGAAAAAGAAAATTATAGACCAATTTCCCTAACGAATATTGATGCAAAAATCTTAAATAATATATTAGCAAGGAGATTACAGTAATTCATCATTAGGACAATACACTATGATCAGGTGGGATTTATACCAGGATTGCAGGGCTGGTTCAGCATTAGGAAAACTATCAAAATAATCAACCACATCAAAACCATATAATTATCTCATTAGATGCAGAAAAAGCTTTTGACAAAATACAGCACTCATTCCTATTAAAAACACTAGAGAACATAGGAATCAGTGGAGCTTTTCTTAAAATAATAAGCAATATCTACCTTAAACCATCAGCAAATAATATATGAAATGGGGATAAGTTAGAGGCATTCCTAGTAAGATCAGGGGTGAAACAGGGATGTCCATTATTTCCTCAATTATTTAATATTGTACTAGAAAAGTTATATTTAGCAATAAAATAAAAAGCAAATAAAGAAATTAGAATAGGCAAGGAGGAAATAAAACTATTACTCTGCAGATTATATGATGGTATACTTACAGAATCCTAGAAAATCAACTAAAAACCTACTTGAAACAAGTAAACAATGTTCACAAAGTTGTAGGATATACACACTACCTAAAAATTATTTTATGGAGCTAGAAAAATAATAACAAAATTCATCTGGAATAACAAAAGATCAAGAATATCAAGGGAACTATTGAAAAAAAATGCACAGGAAGGTGGGCTAGCTGTACCAAATCTGAAGCTTTACCATAAAGTGGCCATCATCAAAACTATTTGGTACTGGCTAAGAAATAGAGGGGTGGATCAGTGGAATTGGTTAGGCCCAGGAGACCCAGTAATAAATGACTATAGTAATGTACAACTGTTTGATAAACCCCAAGACTACAGCTTCTGGGATAGGAATTCAGGATTTGACCAAAACTTCTGGGAAAACTGGAAGATAGTATGGCAGAAACTAGGCATAGACCAACATCTTACACCTTTCATAAATAAGGTCACGATGCGTACATGATTTAGACATAAAGGGTGATATGATATGCAAATTAGGAGAGAAAGGAATAGTTTACCTCTCAGATTTATGGAAAGGAGAATAGTTTATGTCCAAACAAGAGATAGAGAATATTATGAAATGCAAATTGGGTTATTTTGATTACATTAAATTAAAAAGATTTTGTATGAACCAAAGTAATGCATCCAAAATTAGAAGGGAGGCGGAATTCTGGGAAATAATTTTTATAGTCAGTATTTCTGATAAAGGCCTCATTTCTAAAATATATAGGCAACTAAATCAAATTTACAAGAATCCAAGCTATTCCCCAATTAAGAAATCATCAAAGGATATGAACAGGTATTTTTCTGATGAAGAAATCAAAGCTATATATTGCCGTATGAAACAATGTTCTAAATCAATATTGATTAGAGAAATGCAAATTAAAATAACTCTGAGGTACCACCTGATATCTATCAGATTTTCAAATATGACAAAAAAGGAAAATAATAAATGTTTGAGAAGCTGTGGGAAAATTGGAACACTGATGCTTTGTTGGTGGAACTTTGAATTGATCCAACCATTCTGTTGAACCCTTTGACCCAGCAATACTTTTATTAGGATTTTATCTTAAAGACATCATAAAAAAGGGAAAAGGACCCACATGTACAAAAATATTTAGAGCTGCTCTTGTTGTGGTGGCAAGGAATTGGAAATTGAGGGGATACCTATCAATTGCAGAATGGCTGAACAAGTTATGCTATATGGATGTAATGGAACACTATTATGCAGTAAGAAATGATGAGGAGGCAGAATTCAGAGAAACTTGGAAGGACTTACATGAACTGATGCTGAGCAAGATGAGATGAACTAGATCACCATATCAGTAACATTGTGTGATGATCAACTGTGATATATTTGTCTCTTCTCAGAAATACAATGGCCCATGATGATTCCTAAGGACCCATGATGGAAAATGCTCTCCAAATCCAGAAAAAAGAAATGTGGAATCTAGATGCAGATTGAAACATACTTTTTTTACTTTTTATGTTTTTCTTTTTTGAGGTTTTTACCTTTTGTTCTGATTCTTCTTTCACAGGTTGACTAATGCAGAAATATGTTTGATGAGATTATACATATATAACCTATATCAGATTTCTTTCTGTATTTTGGAGGGGGCAGGGAGTGGAAGGAGGGAGAAAAATTTCAAACTGGAAATCTTATAAAAACAGATGTTGAAAACTATCTCTACATGTAACTAGAATATAAGAGAATACTGTTATGATTAAAGAAAACAAAACAAACAAATTCTATCCAGCATTGTAAACTGAATCCACCATTCTGGAGAGCAGTTTGGAATTATGCCCAAATGTCTATAAAACTGCATACCTTTGACCCAGCAATATGACTACTAGGTTTATATGCCAAAGAGATCATAAAAAAGAGGACCCACATGTACAAATATATTTATAGCAGCTCTCTTTGTGGTGGTAAAGAATTGGAAATTGAGGGGATGCCCTTCGATTGGAGAATGACTGAACAAGCTGTGGTATATGAATACAATGGAATACTTTTGTGTTATAAGAAATGATGAGTAGGCAGATTTCAGAAAAAAACCTGAAAAGACATATGTGTACTGATGCTGAATGACATAAACAGAACCAGGAGAACATTGTACACACTAACAGCAACATTGTGTTTTAATCATATAATGATAGACTTAGCTCTTCTCAGCAATACAATGATACAAGACAATTTCAAAGGACTCATGATGAAAAACCCTCTCCATGTCCAGAAAAAGAACTGTGGAATCTGAATTCAGATAAAACAATTCATTTTCATATTTGTTTTCTGTCTTCAGGTTTTCCCCTTTTGCTCTTTTTTTTTCTGTCACAACATGAATACCTTAGAAATATGTCCAACATGCTTGTACATACATAACCTATATCAGATTGGTTGCTGTATTGTGGAAGGGAGAGGGAAAGGAGGGAGGAAGAAAAATTTGGAACGCAAAATCTTATAAAAAGAAATAATTGAAAACTGTTTTCACCTGTAACTGGAAAAAATAAAATATTATTAAGATTAAAGGAAATGGGGCAGCTAGGTGGTGCAGTGGATAAAGCACTGACCTTGGAGTCAGGACGACCTGAGTTCAAATCCGGCCTCAGACACTTGACACTTACTAGCTGTGTGACTCTGGGGAAGTCACTTAACCCCCATTGCCCTGCAAAAAAAAAAAAAAAGATTAAAGGAAAAAAGTCATTAAAGAATGGTGAAAATTTCTCTACAGCTTTCAAGAACCTGGTGTTACTTAAACACTTTGATGAGACATCAAAGTAGGACTTACATAAAGTTGAAATCTACCTTGCTCCTCAAACTTCTGCCCTTTTCTACTAATTCTACTTTTTTGGCCTGCAAAATAAAATTTACTCCTATGTCAAGAAAACCCTTTAAATACTTGAAGGAAGTTGTTAACATCCCCTCTGCTACCTAAGTCTCACCCATTTGTTAAAACATAAAATAATTTTTATTATTTTCTACTTACATGTAGAGATAGTTTTCAACAATTGTTTTTATAAAATTTCTTCTTCCAAATTTTTCTCCCTCCCTCCCTTACCTCTCCCTCCCAAAGACAGCACAACCAGTCTCACCCATTTTTTTTTTTTTTTTGCGGGGCAATGGGGGTTAAGTGACTTGACCAGGGTCACACAGCTAGTAAGTGTCAAGTGTCTGAGGCCAGATTTGAACTCAGGTACTCCTGAATCCAGGGCCGGTGCTTTATCCACTGTGACACCTTGCTGCCCCTTTCACCCATTTTTTAATAAATTCCTACTTCTTTCAATATATCCTCATGTAGAACTGTTGCCAGATTTCTAACCCACCGCATTACTCTTTACTGAACACAGTTTGTGAGACCCAGAATTAAACATAATACCTCAGATGTTCTCTGATGTGGGCTCACTGTTATAGCACTATCATCCTTCTTGTTTTAGATAGCATGCTTCCATTAATAAGGGCAAGGTTTACTTTAGTTTAATTCTATTAAGAAGGTATTATCCAGGTGATCTTGGAATTTCTGTCATCTCATCTTCTGCAACAAGTTGCATTCATGCTTCTGGTGGCCCCTTTAGCAAGTTTTTATCATTTAAACTGCAATAGAAGAATATGGAGGGGACTAAAGTTTAAGAAGAATGGAAAATTAGGGAGATAAAAGACATAGCCCAGGAAAGATGAGTATTGAATATATAGAAATATACATTTTTTACTGATCTCATGAAAGCAGATAAAATCAGCAATTAAGATGAGAGAGAAAGGAAGAAAGAAAGAAAGAAAGAAAGAAAGAAAGAAAGAAAGAAAGAAAGAAAGAAAGAAAGAAAGAAAGAAAGAAAGAAAGAAAGAAAGAAAAAAGAAAGAATAAAAAAGAAGGACCAGTGAATATATTTAGAGGACACACATGGGTGGTGGTTCACCTGACTTCTTGTACAGAGTTCTCGTAAGACAAACTAAAGAAGGCCTGAAAGGTAGGTAGAGAACCAAGAAAAAAATGTCATGAAGTGTGTGTGTGTGTGTGTGTGTGTGTGTGTGTGTAAGATGGCAGATTAAAAGCAGCAACTCAGTTAAGGTCTTTCAACATTCCCCTCCAACAAACTTTAAAATAATATCTTAAGTTGAATTTTGGAACAGCAGGGATAACAATCATGATCTCCATACTAAGCAAATGAAAAAAAAAAAAGGAAAAGAAAAAAGAGAGACCTAACCAATAAGAGAAAACACATTTTGCTAAAATATAACAAGGACAATGAAATAATATCAAATTTTATAGCAATTTATCATAAAAGTCTCTTCTCAAATATATAGGAAACTAAATAAACATAATAAAAATAAAATACATTCCCCAATAGATAAATTATTAATTCATATGAACATGAAGTTTTCAGAAGTTGATGCTATATATAGCCATATGGAAAAAGTGGTTTAAAACACTATTGATTAGGGGCAGCTAGGTAGCACAATGGATAAAGCACTGGCCCTGGATTCAGGAGGACCAGAGTTCAAATACAATCTCAGATACTTGACACTTACTAGCTGTGTGACCCTGGGCAAGTCACTTAACCCTCATTGCCACACAAAAAATAAAATAAAACAAAACAAAACAAAACACTATCGATTAGAGAAATCACAAATGTTGTTGGATGAGGGAAAAATTGGTTCGCCAATTAACAGTTGGTGGAGTTGTGAACTCATCTAACCATCCATTCTGGGGAACTATTTGAAACTATTTCCCCAAAGCTATAAAACTGTGACATAGTAATACTACTACTTGGTCTATATCCCAAAGAGAATATAGGAAGAGTAAAAGGACCCATATGTACAAAAATGTTTTTAGCAAATCTTTTTGTGGTGGCAAGGATTTTGAAATCAAAGGCCCACCCATCAAGTGAAGAATTCCTGAGCCAGTTATGAAATGTAATTGTAGTGGAGTGCCTATGAGAAATGACAAAGGGGACATGTCAGAAAAAAAAAAACAAATGTGAGAAGATCTGTGTGAACTGATGCCAAGTGAAGTAAACAGAAATAGGAGATCACTGTATATAGTAACAGCAATATTGTAATGATGATTGACAGTAAATGACTTAGCTACTCTGATCAACACAACAATCTGAGAAAATTCCAAAGGATTTGTGATCATGGTTTTCAAGTAGTCCAATAATTTTAAAATTATTTAACCTGAATCTATTTTCCAGGTCATTTGTTTTTTCCAATGAGATATATCACATTGCCTTCTATTTTTTTCATTCTTTTGGTTTTGCTTATTGTTTCTTGATTTCACATTTGCTCAATCCTAAATTTTAAGGAGAGCTTTTGTACCTCCTTTTCCATTTGGCTTTTCAAGGCATCCTTTTCCTCATTGGCTTTTTGTACCTCTGTTACCATTTGACCTAGTCTATTTTTTAGGTGTAATTTTCTTCACTTTTTTTTTTAATGTATGAGGTTTTTTATTTTTTCCGTTACATGTAAAGATAGTTCTCAACTTTTGTTTATACATGCTTTACAATTTCAGATTTTTCTCCCTCCCTCCCCTCCCTCCCCCCCTCCCCTAGACAGCAGGTAATCTGATGTAGGTTATATCTATATATCTATATACATATACATATATATATATATACACACATATGTATATACACATAATAACATTAATCCTATTTCTGCATTAATCCATTTACAAGAGAAAGAATCAGAGCAGTGATGCAAAACCTCAAAATAGAAAAAAAAAACAACAGCACCCAAAACAAAAGAAATAATATGGTTCAATCAGCATCTATACTCCACAGTTCTTTCTTTCTTTTTTTTTCTTGGATTTGGAGATCCTCTTCTATCATGAGTTCCCTGGAACTCTTCTGTACCATTGCATTGGTGAGAAGAATATAGTCCATCACAGTAGGTCAACACTCAATGTTGATGATACTGTGTACAATGTTCTTCTGGTTCTGCTCATCTCACTCATCATCAGCTCATGTAAGACCCTCCAGGTTTTTCTGAACTCTTCCTGCTCATAATTTCTTATAGCAGAATAGTATTCATTGTATTAATATACCACAACTTGTCCACCCATTCCCCAATTGATGGGCACCCCTTCAACTTCCAATTCCTTGCTACCACGTAAAGAGCAGCTATAAATATTTTTGTACATGTGGGTCCCTTTCCCCCTTCCATGATTTCTTTGGGCAAAAGACCTAAAAGTGGGATTGCTGGGTCAAAGGGTATGCACAGCTTTATCGCCCTTTGGGCATAATTCCAAATTGCTCTCCAGAATGGTTGGATCAGCTCACAGCTCCACCAACAATGCATTAGTGTTCCAATTTTCCCACAGCCTCTCCAACATTTATTATCTTCCTTTTTTGTCATTTTAGCCAATCTGATAGGTGTCAGGTGGTACCTCAGAGTTGTTTTAATTTGCATCTCTCTAATCATTAGAGATTTAGAGCATTTTTTCATATGGGAATAGAAAGCTTTGGTTTCTTCATCAGAAAACTGCCTGTTCATATCCTTTGACCATTTCTCAATTGGGGAAGGACTTGGATTCTTATAAATTTGATTTAATTCCCTATATATTTTAGAGATGAGGCCTTTATCAGAAGCACTGGCCTCAAAAATTGTTTCCCAGCTTTCTGCCTCCCTTCCAATTTTGGATGCATTTCTTCTGTTTGTACAAAAATTTTTTAATTTAATATAATCAAAATCATCCATTTTGCATTTTATAATATACTCTATCTCTTGTTTGGTCAAAAACTGTTTTCCTTTCCAAAGATCTGATAGGTACACTATTCCTTTCTCTCCTAATTTACCTATGGTATCACCTCTTATGTCTAAATCATGTATCCATTTTGACCTTATTTTAGTATAAGGTGTAAGATGTTGGTCTATGCCTAATTTCTGCCATACTATCTTCCAGTTTTCCCAGCAGTTTTTGTCAAATACTGAGTTCCTATCCCAGAAGCTGGAGTCTTTGGGTTTATCAAACACTATATTACTAGTGTCATTTACTACTGCATTTCCTGAGCCTAGCCTATTCCATTGATCTACCCATCTATATTTTAGCCAGTACCAGATAGTTTTGATGACTGCCGCTTTATAGTAGAGCTCCAGGTTTGGTACCGCTAACCCACCTTCCTGTGAATTTTTTTTCATTATTTCCCTGGATATTCTTGATTTTTTGTTTTTCCAGATGAATTTTGTTATTATTTTTTCTAGCTGTATAAAATAATTTTTAGGTAGTCTGATTGGTATGGCACTGAATAAGTAAATTAATTTAGGCAGTATTGTCATTTTTACTATATGAGCTCTGCCTATCCATGAGCAATTGATATCTTTCCAATTATTTAGATCTGATTTGATTTCTGTGAAGAGTGTTTGGTAGTTGTGTTCATAGAGTTCCTGGGTTTGTCTTGGCAAGTAGACTCCCAAGTATTTTATATTATCTACCATTACTTTAAATGGAGTTTCTCTTTCTATCTCTTGATGCTGGACTTTGTTGGTCATGTATAGAAATGCTGATGATTTATGTGGGTTTGTTTTATATCCTGCTACTTTGCTAAAGTTGTTAATTGTTTCAAGTAATTTTTGACTTGATTCTCGAGGATTCCTTAAGTATACCATCATATCATCTGCAAAGAGTGATAGTTTTGTTTCCTCCTTGCCTATTCTGATTCCTTTAATTCCTTTCTCTTCTCTGATTGCTAAAGCTAACATTTCTAGAACAATATTAAACAATAGGGGTGATAATGGACATCCCTGTTTCACCCCTGATCTTATTGGGAAGGCCTCTAATTTATCTCAATTGCATATAATACTTGCTGATGGCTCTAGGTAGATACTGTTTATTATTCTAAGGAAAGCTCCCCCTATTCCTAAACTCTCTAGTGTTTTTATTAGGAATGGGTGTTGTACTTTGTCAAAAGCTTTCTCTGCATCTATTGAGATAATCATATGATTTTGGTTGGTTTTCTTATTGATATGGTTGATTATGTTTATAGTTTTTCTAATGTTGAACCAGCCCTGCATTCCTGGTATAAATCCCACCTGGTCATAGTGTATTATCCTGGTGATCACTTGTTGTAATCTCCTTGCTAATATCTTATTTAAGATTTTAGCATCAATATTCATTAGGGAAATTGGTCTATAATTTTCTTTCTCTGTTTTTGCTTTGCCTGGTTTTGGTATCAGCACCATGTTTGTGTCATAAAACGATTTTGGTAGAACTCCTTCTTCACCTATTTTTCCAAATAATTTGTATGATATTGGAATTAATTGTTCTTTAAATGTTTGGTAAAACTCACCCGTAAACCCATCTGGCCCTGGGGATTTTTTCTTAGGGAGTTCATTAATAGCTTGTTCAATTTCTTTTTCTAATATGGGTTTATTTAAGGATTTTATTTCCTCTTCAGTTAACCTGGGCAGTTTGTATTTTTGTAAATATTCATCCATTTCATTTAGATTGTCAAATTTTGGCATACATTTGGGCAAAATATTTCCTAATTATTGCTTTAATTTCCACTTCATTGGTGGTAACATCACCCTTTTCATATTTGATACTGGTTATTTGGTTTTCTTCTTTCTTTTTTTAATCAAATTAACCAATATTTTATCTATTTTATTGCTTTTTTCATAAAACCAGCTCTTAGTTTTATTGATTAATTCTATAGTTTTTTTTTTTGCTTTCAATCTTATTAATTTCTCCTTTAATTTTCAGGATCTCTGATTTAGTGTCTAATTGGGGATTTCTAATTTGTTCTTTTTCTAGCTTTTTAAGTTGCATGCTCAATTCATTAATCTCCTTTTTCTCTTTTTTATTCATGTAAGCATTTAGAGCTATAAATTTTCCCCTAAGCACTGCTTTGGCTGCATCCCATAAATTTTGGTATGTTGTCTCATTATTGTCATTCTCTTGGATAAAGTTATTGATTGTTTCTATGATTTCTTGTTTGGCCCATTCATTCTTTAGAATTAAATTATTTAGTTTCCAATTGATTTTCATTCTACTTTTCCCTGGCTCTTTCTTACATGTAATTTTTATTGCATCATGATCTGAGAAGGATGCATTTACTATTTCTGCCTTTCTACATTTGACTACGATGTTTTTGTGCCCTAATACATGGTCAATTTTTGAAAATGTGCCATGTACTGCTGAGAAAAAGGTATATTCCTTTCTATCTCCAATCAATTTTTTCCAGACATTTATCATGTCTAACTTTTCTAGTAATCTATTCACCTCTTTCACTTCTTTCTTATTATTTTTTGGCTAGATTTATCTAATTCTGAGAGGGGGAGATTCAGATCCCCCACTAGTAAAGTATTACTCTCTAATTCCTCTTGTAACTCATTTAACTTCTCCTCTAAGAACTTGGCTGCTATACCACTTGGTGCATACATATTTAATATTGATATTACTTCATTATCGATAGTACCTTAAAGTAAGATGTAATTTCCTTCCTTATCTCTTTTAATGAGATCTATTTTTGCCTGCACTTTGTCTGAGATAAGGATTGCTACCCCTGCCTTTTTTACTTTAGCTGAGGCATAATATATTCTACTCTAGCCTTTTACCTTTACTCTGTGTGTATCTCTCTGCTTCAAATGTGTTTCTTGTAAACAGCATATTGTAGGGTTCTGGTTTTTAATCCACTCTGCAATTCGCTTCCGTTTTATAGCAGAGTTCATCCCATTCACATTCACAGTTATTATTATTGACTGTCTATTCTCCTCCATTCTATTTACCCCCTTTGTACTTTTCCCCCTTCTTTCACCCTATTCCTCCTCACCGACGTTTTACTTCTTACCCCTGCCTCCCCCGATCTGCCCTCCCTTTTTATCACCCCCCTCTCTTTTCTTTACCCTTTTCTCCCTTGCTTTTGTCCTCCCTTCTATCAGTCCCCCCCTTTCCCTTCCCCTTTTGTTTCCCTAAAGAATGCGTTAAGTTTCTTTATCCCAATGAACGTATATGTTATTCCCTCTTTGAGTCAAATCTAATGAGAATAGGGTTGAAACAATGTTCCCCCCTCCTTTCTTTCCCTCTATTGTAATAGGTTTTTTTCCACCTCTTCATATGATATAATTCATCCCATTCCATCTCCCCTTTCCTCTCCTCCCCATAGACTCCCTTTTTAACCCCTTAATTCTTTTGTATCATCACATCAAAGAAAATTTATATTTATACCCTCTATATAAAGTCCTTCTCTCTGTCCAAATACATTTACAGTTCTTAAGAGTTATGAGTATTATCTTCCTGTGTAGAGATATAAACAGTTTAACCTAATAGGGTAACCTTTTTTTTCCCCCTTCTGTTTACCTTTTTAAACTTCTCTTGAGTCTTGTATGTTGAGATCAAATTTTCTATTCAGTTCTGGTCTTTTCACCAGGAAAGATTGAAAGTCCCCAATGTCATTAAATGTCCATCTTTTCCCCTGAAAGAAAATGCACATTTTTGCTGGGTAATAGGTTCTCGGCTGCAATCCAAGCTCCTTTGCCTTCCGGAATATCATATTCCAAGCCTTGAGGTCCTTTAATGTTGAAGCTGCCAGGTCCTGAGCAATCCTGACTGTGGCTCCATGATATTTAAATTGCTTCTTTCTGGCTGCTTGGAGTATTTTCTCCTTCACCTGATAATTCTGGAATTTGGCTACAATATTCCTTGGAGTTTTCCTTTTGGGGTCTCTTTCAGGAGGTGATCGATGGATTCTTTCAATGATGATTTTATCCTCTGATTCTATGATATCAGGGCAGTTCTCCTTCATAATTTCCTGGAATATGGTGTCTAGATTCTTTTTCTGGTCATGGCTTTCAGGCAGTCCAATGATTCTCAAATTGTCTCTCCTCGATCTGTTTTCCAGATCAGTTGTCTTTCCAATGAGGTATTTCACATTTTCTTCTATTTTTTCATTTTTTTTATTCTGCTTGACTGATTCTTGGTGTCTCATGGATTCCTTATCTTCCAACTGTCCCACTTTAATTTTTAAGGCATTGTTTTCTTCAGTGAGATAATGCACCTTTTTTTCCATTTGGCTAAGTGAATTTTTTAAGGTACTGTTTTCTTCAGTGAGATTATGCAGCTTTTTTTCCATTTGGCCAAATGATTTTTTTAAGGCTTTGTTTTCTTCAGCTTCCTTTTCCAAGCTGCTGATTCTTTTCTCATAGTTTTCTTGTTTTGCTTTCATTTCTTTCCCCATTTTTTCTTCTACCTCTTGCAATTGATTTTTTTTTTCCTCTTATGAGATATTTTATTTTTTCCGTTACATGTAAAGATAGTTCTCAACTTTTGTTTATACATGCGTTACAATTTCAGATTTTTCTCCCTCCCTCCCCTCCCTCCCCTCTCCCCTAGACAGCAGGTAATCTGATATAGGTTATATATATATATATATATATATATATATATATATATATACACATATATATACACATAATAACATTAATCCTATTTCTGCATTAATCCTGTTACAAGAGAAAGAATCAGAGCAGTGATGCAAAACCTCAAAATAGAAAAAAAAAACAACAGCACCCAAAACAAAAGAAATAATATGGTTCAATCAGCATCTATACTCCACAGTTCTTTCTTTCTTTTTTTTTCTTGGATTTGGAGATCCTCTTCTATCATGAGTTCCCTGGAACTCTTCTGTACCATTACATTGGTGAGAAGAATATAGTCCATCACAGTAGGTCAACACTCAATGTTGATGATACTGTGTACAATGTTCTCCTGGTTCTGCTCATCTCACTCATCATCAGCTCACGTAAGACCCTCCAGGTTTCTCTGAACTCTTCCTGCTCATCATTTCTTACAGCACAATAGTATTCCATTGTATTCATATACCACAACTTGTCCAGCCATTCCCCAATTGATGGGCACCCCCTCAACTTCCAATTCCTTGCTACCACGTAAAGAGCAGCTATAAATATTTTTGTACATGTGGGTCCCTTTCCCCCTTCCATGATTTCTTTGGGCAAAAGACCTAAAAGTGGGATTGCTGGGTCAAAGGGTATGCACAGCTTTATCGCCCTTTGGGCATAATTCCAAATTGCTCTCCAGAATGGTTGGATCAGCTCACAGCTCCACCAACAATGCATTAGTGTTCCAATTTTCCCACAGCCTCTCCAACATTTATTATCTTCCTTTTTTGTCATTTTAGCCAATCTGATAGGTGTCAGGTGGTACCTCAGAGTTGTTTTAATTTGCATCTCTCTAATCATTAGAGATTTAGAGCATTTTTTCATATGGGAATAGATAGCTTTGGTTTCTTCATCAGAAAATTTCCCCTAAATAATGCTTTCTCTGCCTCCCACAAATTTTGGAATGCTGTGTCATTGTTGTTATTCTCTTTAATGAAATGTTTTATTATTTCTATGAGTTGTCATTTGAAACACTGTTTTTAGGATTATTTATTTTCCTAATAATTTTAATCCATATTTCCATGGCCCTTTACTGAATGTCATTTTTCTTGCATTATGGTCTGGAAAGGATTTATTTAATATTGTTCCTTCTTCTGGATGTCATTGTGTATCCTCTAATACATTGTCATTTTTTGTGAAAATGCCATGTACAATTGAGAAAAAAAAATGCTTCTTACTATTCCTAATAATTTTTCTCTAAAGCTCTGTTGTCTGGGGGCGGAGCCAAGATGGCGGAGAGGAAGCAGCAAGCTGCCTGAGCTCTCCTTCTGTTCCCTCAAAACGAACATTAAATCAAGCCTCTGGACGGATTCTGAAACTACAGAACCTGCAAAGAGACAGAGAGACACAGTCCTCCAACCAGAGATAATTTAGAAGACTTCAGGAAAAGTTCGGTCTGACTCGGGCAAAAGGGAGGCCCAGCGCAGGGCAGCAACCCAGCGCCAAGGGGGTCGGGGCAAGTCAGCAGGAGCTGCGGGCCACAGCAGGACAACTGAGGCTCCCGGAACCTGGTTCAAAAATTTGGTGGCCAAGAAGGACAGTGGAAAAACCTACCTGCACCGGCCTGGAGGGAGACGAATGGGTCAGGCAGGAACGGACGCCAGGAGCCGGCGCCTGGCTGGCCGAGCACAATCAGACAGGAAGTGCAGGGCAGGGGATCTCCACACACCATAAAGGCCTCAGAGTAAAAGCCTGGTCACACAGCACCTATACCCCTGCACAAGAAGCCCAAAACAGGGACCCTGGTGCCCCCAGAGCAGACCTCAACTTAAAGAATAAATAAATAAGCTGCAATAATGAGTAAGAAGCAAAAAAGAGCCCTCTCCACTGAGAGCTTCTGTATCAATAGGGAAGAAGCCAACACAAACTCAGATGAGGACAATAGCCTCAAATTGTCTACATCTGAAGCCTCACAAGGGAAGGTGAATTGGTCGCAAGAACAAAAAGTCTTCCTGGAAGAGCTCAAAAAGGATTTTAAAAATCAATTGCAAGAGGTAGAAGAAAAAATGGGGAGAGAAATGAAAGCAAAAGAAAAAAACTATGAAAAAAGAATCAGCAGCTTGGAAAAGGAAGCTGAAGAAAACAAAGCCTTAAAAAATTCATTTGGCCAAATGGAAAAAAAGCTGCATAATCTCACTGAAGAAAACAATACCTTAAAAAATTCACTTAGCCAAATGGAAAAAAAGGTGCATAATCTCACTGAAGAAAACAGTACCTTAAAAAATTCACTTAGCCAAATGGAAAAAAAGGTGCATAATCTCACTGAAGAAAACAATGCCTTAAAAATTAAAGTGGGACAGTTGGAAGATAAGGAATCCATGAGACACCAAGAATCAGTCAAGCAGAATAAAAAAAATGAAAAAATAGAAGAAAATGTGAAATACCTCATTGGAAAGACAACTGATCTGGAAAACAGATCGAGGAGAGACAATTTGAGAATCATTGGACTGCCTGAAAGCCATGACCAGAAAAAGAATCTAGATACCATATTCCAGGAAATTATGAAGGAGAACTGCCCTGATATCATAGAATCAGAGGATAAAATCATCATTGAAAGAATCCATCGATCACCTCCTGAAAGAGACCCCAAAAGGAAAACTCCAAGGAATATTGTAGCCAAATTCCAGAATTATCAGGTGAAGGAGAAAATACTCCAAGCAGCCAGAAAGAAGCAATTTAAATATCATGGAGCCACAGTCAGGATTGCTCAGGACCTGGCAGCTTCAACATTAAAGGATCGCAAGGCTTGGAATATGATATTCCGGAAGGCAAAGGAGATTGGATTGCAGCCGAGAATCTATTACCCAGCAAAAATGTGCATTTTCTTTCAGGGGAAAAGATGGACATTTAATGACATTGGGGACTTTCAATCCTTCCTGGTGAAAAGACCAGAACTGAATAGAAAATTTGATCTCAACATACAAGACTCAAGAGAAGTTTAAAAAGGTAAACAGAGGGGGAAAAAAAAAGTTACCCTATTAGGTTAAACTGTTTATATCCCTACACAGGAAAAATAATACTCATAACTCTTAAGAACTGTAAATGTATTTGGGCAGAGAGAAGGACTTTATATAGAGGGTATAAATATAAATTGTCTTTGATGTGATGATACAAAAGAATTAAGGGGATAAAAAGGGAGTCTATGGGGAGGAGAGGAAAGGGGAGGTGGAATGGGATGAATTATATCATATGAAGAGGTGGAAAAAAAACCTATTACAATAGAGGGAAAGAAAGGAGGGGGGAACATGGTTTCAACCCTATTCTCATTAGATTTGACTCAAAGAGGGAATAACATATACGTTCATTGGGATAAAGAAACTTAACTCATTCTTTAGGGAAACAAAAGGGGAAGGGAAAGGGGGGGACTGATAGAAGGGAGGACAAAAGCAATTGATTTTTAAAATCCTTTTTGAGCTCTTCCAGGAAGGCTTTTTGTTCTTGTGACCAATTCACCTTCCCTTGTGAGGCTTCAGATGTAGACAATTTGAGGCTATTGTCCTCATCTGAGTTTGTGTTGGCTTCTTCCCTATTGATACAGAAGCTCTCAGTGGAGAGGGCTCTTTTTTGCTTCTTACTCATTATTGCAGCTTATTTATTTATTTTTTAAGTTGAGGTCTGCTCTGGGGGCTCCAGGGTCCCTGTTTTGGGCTTCTTGTGCAGGTCTATAGGTGCTGTGTGACCAGGTTTTTACTCTGAGGCCTTTATGGTGTGTGGAGATCCCCTGCCCTGCACTTCCTGTCTGATTGTGCTCGGCCAGCCAGGCACCAGACCCCGGTGTCTGATCCCGCTTTTCGTGGCCCTCTTGGCCGGTGCAGGTAGGTTTTTCCACTGTCCTTCTTGGCCACCAGATTTTTGAACCAGGTTCCGGGGGCCTCAGTTGTTTGGCTGTGGCCCGCAACTCCTGCTGACTTGCCCTGACCCCCTCGGCGCTGGGTTGCTGCCCTGCGCTGGGCCTCCCTTTTGCCCGAGTCAGCCCAACCTTTTCCTGAAGTCTTCTAAGTTATCTCTGGTTGGAGGACTGTGTCTCTCTGTCTCTTTGCAGGCTCTGTAGTTTCAGAATCCGTCCAGAGGCTTGATTTAATGTTCGTTTTGAGGGAACAGAAGGAGAGCTCAGGCAGCTTGTTGCTTCCTCTCCGCCATCTTGGCCTTCACTTTTTTTTTCATGATTTACTTGTATCACTGTCATTTCTCTTTCCATTTTTTTTCTACCTCTTTTACTTTATTGTCAAAATCATTTCTGAGCACTTCTGTGGCCTGAGACCAATTCATATTTTTTTTTTAGAAACTTTGGATGTAGCAGCTTTGATTTTGTTATCTTCTGAGAGTATATTTTGACCTTTCTTGTCACCATAGAAACATTCTACAGTCAGATTTCTTTCTTCTGTTTGCTTGTGTTCCCAGCATATTTCTTCACTTTTGACTTTTTGTTTAAGTGGGGAACTGCTTCCAGGGTGGAGGCACAATGTCCAAAGCTTCAGGGTATTTTGTGCAGCTCTTATCAGAGATACTTCTAGGAATTTGTAAGGTTTTAGTTCTTCCAAGGTGGTATGATTTATTTATTTATTATTATTTTTTTTTGGTGAGGCAATTTGGGGTTAAGTGACTTGCCCAGCGTCACACAGCTATTAAGTGTTAAGTGTCTGAGGCCAGATTTGAACTCACGTAGTCCTGACTCTAGGGCTGGTGCTCTATCCACTGCGCCATCTAGGTGCCCCAAGGTGGTATGATTTAAGGAGAGATATGTTTACTTCTCTCCTGACCTGCGCTCTGGTCTGCAAGCAACTGAGTGTCTACTTTTCTGTCCTGGAACTATGAACAGAATACCACTCCACTGTGGCTACAAGCTCTGGTGTTCTATTTATTTATATATTTATCTGTTTATTCATTTATTTATCTCTTTATGTATTCATCTATCTATTTATTCAACTATCTATCTGTCTATCTATCCATCTGTCTCTCCATCTGCCTATTCATTCATTCACTTATTCATTCATTAACTTATTTATTTATTTGATTTTCTTTATTTCTTTGCTTATTTAAAGTTTTGGGTTCCAAATTCTATCCCTCTTTCATTCTCTCCCTCCCTATCCTCCCCCATCCCTGAAGTGGTGAGCAATCATGCATAGGTTATACATGTGCAATTATGTAAAACATTACCATATTAGTCATTTTATATAAAAAAGATTCAAGTAAAAGGAAAGAAGAAGAAAATCCAAAGTAGCATGCTTCAATCTTTGTTCATTCAATATCAGTTATTTCTCTGGAGGTGGATACTATGCATTATCATTAGTCCTTTGGGATTATCTTGGATAATTGTATTGCTGAGAGTAGTTAAGTCATTCACAATTGCTCATAGTACAGTAATGCTGTCATTGTGCACAATGTTCTCCTGGTTCAGCTCACCTCACTATATATCAGTTCAAATAAGTCTTTCCAGTTTTTTATGCAATTATCCTTTTTGTCATTTCCCACAATACAATAATATTTCATCACAATCAAATACCACAACTGATGGATATTGCGTTGATCTCTAATACTTGGCCACCACAAAAAGTTGCCATAAATATTTTTGTACAATTTTTTTTCCTTTTCTCATTTTCACAGTTACTATTGTTATCTGTTTCCCTCCATCTTATTCCCTGTTGACTTTCTATACTGTCTTTGGCTAGAAATGGTTCACCCTGTCCTTTTGTGGTTTCTGCTGCTCCATGAATTGTCTTGTGACATTATTTGAAGGTATTTGGGGGTTTTTGGGGAGAGCTCAAACAAATCACTGCCTATCCTCCACCATCTTGGCTCTCCTTCTCAATGGACTTATGAAGAAAAGTATTATTCCTCTCAAAGAGGGAACTGATGGACTCTGAGTGAAAATTGAAGTATATTTTTCTTTTGTCTCTCTTTTTTTCCACAATATGGCTAACATAGGTACAGGTTTTGCATTATTTCCCATGTATCTCAGTGAATGGGGGATGGTTGGCAGAGATGGAGACAACATGGAACTCAGATTTATAAAAAAGCATATTAAAATAAATTCGCAATTATGTATCTAAAAATAAAAGAAAGTGCCATGAAAATCTAGAGAGGAGATAGTATCTCTTTTGAGATGGTGATTGCCAGTGTCAAAACCTATGGAGAGGCCAAGAAGGACAAGCATTGATAAAAAGCAAAAAGATCAATAATTGGCACTCAGTTTATTGTCTTCCAGATGCTTCTGACCCTGCAAGACTTGTCCAGTCACATAGCTAATTTGTGTCAAAGGAAGTATTTTAATTCAAATCTTCTTAACTTCAATTCCATTGCTCTTATGATTAATTTACGCTGTTTTTCCAGTTTCAAATGACAAAATTGAGACTTGCCTATAGTCATTCAGCTGGATCTGAGTAAAGTTTTGAACTCCTGTGTTCTTGAATATAGGTACAGCACTCTATCCATTACTCTTCTATGTCTCTCTAGACATACTTGTCTTGTTTCTTACACTTCTTATTTGGTTTAGGAACATTAGATCTACAGTTGTGCTCAGGAAACAATTTCAGCAAGAGAACAGTCAAAGACCAGCCAGTTTATATTGATTCTCTTTGGATCAGGTGGCAGAAGATTTTAGGGAAACCCTTACAAGAATGTAAAGAGCTGTTCTTACTTCATTTTCCTGTTAGACTCACAAAAACAAAAAGTATGAAGTAATTCCAAGGAGAAAATTTTTGTAGTTTTCTTCCTGAATCAGGAGATGCATTTATATTATTTAGGCACTTAATGTATTTCATGAGTTATTATAGCTTTCCTAGCTATAGAATATAATTAGTGCCCCAATGGAAGCAATTATATATAAAATGTCAACTTAAATTTCTTAAGTAGAATTTATTTTCACAGCCCCCCCCCCCAAAGTTCATTTTAGCAGTAATAGACACTGAAACTATTAGGGTTTACCATTATACATCAACCAGAACAAAGAATCATCCATATATATATATACATATGCACACATATATACATATATGTGTATATATACATATATATGGATATATATACATATGGATATGTATGTATTCATGTATATATATATACAGATAGATAGATAGATAGATAGATAGATAGATAGATAGATAGATAGATAGATAGATAGATAGATGATAGATGGTTAGATAGACACAAGAGATATTAATGCAGATATACACATTCAAAAAGAAGTAGAAAATTAAAATAATTGCTTAGGCAATTCAAGATCCCTAAAATATGCTTTTTGTCTGACATATCCAAATAATGAATATAAAGTTGATGTTTTGAAAGGCTTTTGTTATCTACTTGTCTGCATAAATGCTCTTTTTCCCTTGTTTTGAACAGATATAGCCCATATTATTCTTTTTGACTTTGGCAAGATCATATAAGATTGTCTTTTGAAAGATAAACTAATTTGGGTACTATGTACTCATTTGTCTGCTTCTGCAAAGTTTTGCATGTTTTGACTAGTTAGCATAATGAGTAAGCATGTATTAGTGGTGCAGCAGATTGATTGCTGGACTTTGAGTCAAATCCTATGTATATACTATGACCCCAGTCAAGTTACTTAACATTCTTCAGCCTCAGTTTCCTCATATGCAGAATTGAATGTACCTACTATGTTAACAGGAATCATATGGCATACATACACTTACATGTAAAGACACATATATGTGTAAGTGTTCTAGACATATATGTGTAAGTGTTCTCAACACATATATGTGTAACAATTCTAGAAACCCTAAAGCATTGTAGAAAGTTATTTTTATAAACTATCATAAAAGGCATTTATATAATGCTTTAAGATTTAGGGGGTCATCTAGGTGTCACAGTGGATAAAGCACTGGCCCTTGATTCAGGAGTACCTGAGTTCAAATCCAGCCTCAGACACTTGACACTTACTAGCTGTGTGACCCTGGGCAAGTCACTTAATCCCCATTGCCCACACACACACACACACACAAATATATATATATTTAGAAGGAACTTTATATAAATCAATTCTATTTTATTCTTACAATAACTGAATTATTTAATTAAAATGAATATACAAATGAGAAGACTGAGTTTTAGCCCATGTTAAGTGACTTATTGATGGTCAGACAGTTATTCCCTGAGCCAAAATTCAAAACCAACTTATTTTCATTTTTAATTTCTGTACTTTATCCACTTTGGGACAGCTAGATGGCATTGTGTATAGAGAACTGGGTGTGGACTAAGGAAGACCTGAATTCAACTCTCTCCTCAGATACTTCCTAGCTGTGTGACCCTGGGAAAGTCACTTAACTTCTGTTTATCTTATTTTCCTTATGTGTACAATGGGGCTAATTTGCTTTCAAGCATTGTTGAGAGTATTGAATGAGATATTTGTAAAGCACTTAGTGCAGTGCCTAACATGTAGTAAACCCTATATAAATATCAATCATAATTATTATTATCCTTCTTCCTTAAAATAACTTAAAATCATTAATTTGCTCTTCATAATCAAAATAATCATGTAGCACAAGTATTTTCTATCAATATTTTATATACAACACAAATGTGACTTAAATATGAGTATCAAAAGCAGGAGTTGACCTCTTGTCTTCCTTATTCTAGGTTCAACATATTCTTCATTATGCTATGTTGCTACTTTGAAGGTAGATAGAGCTCCTATTCACTATGAGACCTCCTGGAGGTCTTAAATAGATTCACCTCATTACCATATACTTTTAATGGAAATCTACAGCATTCTTGAATTGTTATTGTCATGGTAATTTGTGACTATTGACCATTGTCATATTATGGAGAAGACAGCAAGGACCATGAGATAAATTGAGTTCTTCATTGGTTTTCTTACTCTAGTAAACTAGTCCATTAGACTAGTCAGATCTTTCTGACCAGTAGGATTTGAAAGGTAGAATTTGGACTCTGAAATCAGAAGATGTGGGTTCTCATCATAGTAGACTGATCTTGGATCAAATCAGACATTTTTTTGTCAGTTTCACCACACAGATATGGTATGAGTATTATCCAATAACTCTGTGCCTGACATGATGTGATGTGATAGAAATAAGATATTTATTGGATTTCATGGAGAGAGAGTAGAGAGACATTTGGGGCTGGGGTGGGGAATGGGTCTATTAACCCTTTAAATTTTAAATCACCTTTACTGGATGGGATAAAACTATGGTGAACAGAAAAAAAAAACTGCTTTCTTTACTATCATGTTTCTAGAGGTTTTTAAAATGTGTGGACATTCTTAGAAGAAAACCACTTGAGTAACAAAGTACTATTTTTTTTTTTAGGTCAGCTGTTTTTCCAAGGAGATATTTCACATTGCCTTCTATTTTTTCATTCAATTGGATTTGCTTTACTGTGTCTTGGTTTCTCATAAGCTCACTAGCTTCCATTTGTTCAATCCTAATTCTTAGGCAATTATTTTCAGCAGACAGTTTTTTAATCTCCTTTTCCATTTGGCTTTTCAAACTGTTGACTTTTTTCTCATGACTCTCCTGCATTGCTCTCATTTCTCTTTCCATTCCTTCCTCTCTTTCTCTACATCTTCGTTCTATCTCTCCTACTTTCTCTTCAAAGTCCCTTTTGAGAGCTTCCATGGCCTGAGACCAGTTCATATTTTTCTTGGAAGCTTTGGATGTTGGAGCTTTGACCCTATTATTATCTTCTTCTTTTGAGGATGTATTGTGGTCTACCTTTCCCCCAAAGAAGTTTTCGATGGTCTTATGCTTTCTCTGCCTACTCATCCTGGCTTACTGTTTCTTGGCTTTTTACTCCTTAAAGTGTAGCGCTGCTTCCCGGACACACCGTTGGTGCTACAGCATGGCCCAGGGGGTGATTGGGCTTCTTCTCAGCCTGCCTGGCTTGTGAGTAATCACAGCCGCTTTCTCTTTGACCCGGAAACAGAAGTCTGATTGAACTCTGATTCTCTAAGGTCGGAAGCTTGGCGTGCTTTTACCCCTCCCCCACTGGGCCACCACCACTCAATTCAGCCCACTGGTTCAGACCCAGGGCGCTTTGCCCCAACTCCAGCAGATACTGCCTCCACTTCACCCCAGCCTACCTCCGAACCCCCTCACCAGTCCGTGATCCGAGCCTCAGAAGCTGCTGGTGCTGAAGACTCTGACGTGTTGGAGGCACTGTCCCTGGCTGGGTCCGGACCGCGCGCTGAGCTGTTCAGCCTGATCAGTAGGTGATCAGAATCGCCCTCTTTTGCAGAGAAACAGTCTCACTCTGTTCTTATGTGCATTAGGCTGTTCTGGGTTTTGATTTTTACCGCATTATTTGGGCGTGAATGGACGGGTTTATCTGGAGCTTGTGGGAGTCACAGCCTCTCCTCCGCCATCTTGGCTCCGCCCCTCCAACAAAGTACTATTTTGAGAAATGCACTGAAAGAAAAATACATAAAGAATAGAAATGTAGGCATTAGCTTCTGTTCAACTTTAAGCCAGTACAGGCCAGTCAGACTGATTGTTATTGTTACCCTATAAATGAAGTAGGTTTTTTTTCGTTTGTATGTTTTTTATAAGGACAATCTTTGTACTTTTTAAAGTCACATTGCATGATATTAAATACTGAGAACAATGTGTGTTTTTTTCTAAATTCAGCCTAGAAATTTATATGTCCTATGATTAAAAATGATCATGTAATTAATGTTATTATGTGTATATATATGTGTGTGTGTATATATATATCTATATGTATATGTATAGAGATATATAGATATAACCTATATCAGATTACCTGCTGTCTAGGGGAGGGGGGGAGGGAGGGGAGGGAGGGAGAAAAATCTGAAATTGTGAAGCATGTATAAACAAAGGTTGAGAACTATCTTTACATGTAACGGAAAAAATAAAATATCTCATAAGAAAAAAAAAAAAAGTTATAACACCAAAAAAAAAAAAAAAAATGATCATGTAAATAGAAGGTCCAAAGTACTATATCTTCATTCTCTTGGAATTATCAGAATGTCATTCCACAAGAATGCCATGACCTATTTTACTTAATGGTTATTCACCTTGTCCTAAAATGTATATTGTAGAATTTTTCTTATATGAAAAATTAACTCTACCCATCTAGAACAAGGAATTTAGATCTAGAATAAATCTTAGCAGTCACTTAGTCTAATATTTTTTATATGAAGAGACTGAGACCCACATTGTCATGGTTAGTTGAAAAATTTCTCATAGGTAATAAGAGGCAGAATTCAAATTTCTTTTGCACTGATGTGCTTACAAAGCTTTCAGAGGAGTTTTTAAATTAATTCTGTTCTGCTAGAAGTACATAATTTTACTTCTCTGGTCCTTATTATTTTTTTATATGTGAAATGAAAAGGTGGGACTAGATACCTATGGTCACTTACCGCATCTAAAGCTTAGGATCCCACCATAATTTATTACATATATAAAGAGATTCATCATTAAATCTGTTATTTACTGGTTATGCAAGGAATTCTTAATCTCAATTGGGAATTGCTACTCTACCTCACCTGTTCACCTTATCAAATGTTTTGACAATTGTTGTTTTATCCTGTTAAGGCTAAAATTCTAGCTAAACTGTCTAAAATACCTAATGAGTGGTCGCCAATAAACTATAAGCTTTAGCAAGAGTTAGACTTTTAAGCATTTATTAAGGAGAATAAGAATTTGGTAAAGAGAGAGAAAGGCCTAGATTCCTATCTATTAAAGGGAGAGCACATTTCTAGCTCCCTTCTCCGCCAGCGTCCTCAGGAAAGAGCCCCAGAGTCAGCGCCAGTCTTTTCCTTCCTCCTCCCACTAGTCCGCATCACTTCCTCCCGCCAAAGAAAAGACTCCTGGTCTTGCCCTCAAAGACCTTCGCTTCATGGGCAGAACTCTTCTACAGTAAGTATCCAGCAGGTGGCGTCATTCCAATCGTTACAGTCCCCCCTGTTGTTCCTCAAGAAACAAAATGTTTCCTTGACGGAACAGTAAAAACAATATAATAACTATTGCTAACTAATAATATGTGAACAACAATATAGAAAAGGAAGAGAGGAAAGTTTTGTCCAGAGGGGCGATTTTTTGTCCTCATGAACCGACGCTTTGACATTAGTCTTGCAAAGGGAGGGCCTCTGCAGAGAATACATGTTACAGATGGTGTATATTATAACAGAAAGAGAAAAAAAACAAAAAAAACAACAAATCAAAACTGTTCATTTAAAGTCTCTGAAAGTCTTTTCTCAGATGTCCTCTAGGTGTAGTCGTGGAATGGAAGTCTTTTCAGGGGTTGATGTGTGGATGCTGGTAATCAGCCAGGAAAATTTCCTACAAAATTGAGCTTAACACAACTTTAAAATAGCTTTGTCAATAATCAAATCAAACAATGAAAGTTCTCAAAAACATGTCTAAGGGAATTCAGAATCTTAGTTGTTACACATGAAACATATAATAAAACAAAAATTGAACCATTCTTTAAAATTATATTACTATAGTCCCCCCTTATGGAGGGTAATTGAGAAGACAATTGCTGCAATATTAATTAATAAAAATAATTTTTATCTTTGTTTTATCACTTTTTTGCATCATCTGCCTAATTATCCTCATGCCATTATGAGAAATTTAAAATCTAATATAATTAGTAACAGATGTCAAGGCCAAATTCAACACTGTTATTTATCATGACACCTGAGATAATTATGGGGGTTACCATAAAAGAACAGAGAAATGATGGGATATGAGCATTCCCACACTTGAGCAATATGTACTGCCCATACAGTATGCCAGGCTTAAAATAGGTGGATGGAATATACATCCATGCCACTGAACATATTGGAGGAAACTGAGTCAGACTTAATCAGATGCATGGGATTAAGATGTCCATGGCATCAGGCATATAGGAGGGAGCATAGAAGCCAGGTATAGAAGTGAGATGGGTGGGATCAATACTTCCAGCCATCCATACAATATTGTGGGGAAAAATAAAATAAAATATTAAACCAAGAGAATCCAACCTCGACATTTGTCAAAAGCCATTCCCTCGGCCATACCTTGACTTCATGCATGTCTCCCCTCATGTGACAGTTCAGTGTCTGCTCTTGCATGTATTCCTCTTGTGATTGGATGGCATCTTGGCCAACTGGCATCTGATAACTCAGAATAACGGCAATTAATGTCTTAAATGATAAATTCCCATAATTTAAAATCTCATATGGATTTAAAAATTGAGGATAATAAATGATTGCAAAAAATGTGAATACATCTTGACTCAGAACACAATATATAATTATGCAACAATTTCAAATAATACCCCTTTTTTTTACTTAGTATACAATTACTTTTGTGAAAAATCAGAACATATTTGAATACAAGTTAAAGCACAACACAATCTCAAAGACAACTTTTACAAATGTTCCTCTCTTTTTTTTTTTTTGGAATATGCTTATCAAAAATAATACTTCTAGAATCAATTTACACTTGCCATGGCAAATAATTTGCCAGGGAAATGCTTTAAAGAGTTTGATCAAATAATCAGTTGAGAAAAAATAGCAAAAACAAATAACTCAGAATATGGGAGCACAATACTCCTAGAATTAACATTGTATTATGAAATCAAAACCATGTTTCAAAATTAGATAGATGAATGAATAGAAGAAAATACACGTGGAATAATAAAAGACAATGAAATTCAAACTAGGGAAATCTAAATGAATATGAACTTAATATTAATAAGAGTATTACAAAATATAAACTTGATCGCATGACTATAAAAAGCTTTTACAAATATTCTCCTTGTTTTAGAAACTAAGTATAAGACACAATCTCAAAAGCATTAAAATCTCTATGAAAATAAACCTATACCATTAATTCCAAAATGTATATGTAATAGCATAGAAATCTATGTAACCTCTGAACTGACATTAATAATCTGAGTGAATTCAGAACACTCTTGATTCCGATATCTAAAATTCCCAATACTCATATCAATACCTTGCTGCTTACTTCTACATTTCTGTAAAATATGTACCCTTCCATGGCAAAAGAAGTGGAGTCTTGAACTTTGGTGATGATTGTCATTCTTATTCAGCTTAAGTTTTTCTTCTTTAACCCCTCTATATTGTCTGTCAGTCTTTTCACCATACAAATGCTTTATAAGATTAATAATTAAAGACAAAAGCAGGTTAGCAAAATTATGAACAAATCGAGCATATCTGGAATTTAAAGGGTTTTCTAAGGTTGTCTCAGAAGCACAGCCAGGCTGGGGAAGGGCTGAGCCTAAAGCTGCAAATGCAGGTAGAGAAAGCTGCACATGCGCATCAGATCTCTGGACTTCCCAGGCAGGGGAAGCAATGGGCTTGGCCATGGGAGGAGTAGAGGGTGGGGTCTGGAGAGGAGGGGAGGGACCAGCGCAATTTGAAGCAAACTTGATTTTGAACTCAGGCCTGGATTCCTCTTCCCCCACTTTGCCTCCAGGTGCTAGGGGATTAAAAGCTTCTAGAGGGTGGGTCATTGCCTCCAGGCATGCAAAATTAAAGCAACAATTACTGTTAGAACTGGGAAAAGCTGCAGGAATCTCTTCAGGTTTCTATGAAAAAGCATGGTTGGGAGAGGGAGAGATATTTCCTTGTGTGAGTAAGTTGCTGGTTCTTTTAACAAAAATAAAAAGAAAAATAGAAAATCCACAAAAACAAAGCATTAACATGATCTTATCTCCCATTTGTCTGGTTAAACAGACTAAAATCAAAAATAGGATAATTAGGGAGTTTAAAAGGTCCATTCGAAAAAATTTAAAGGAAAACACAGCCAGTACACCAGTACTTAGCAGTTAAAGGGAGAGGGAGGGGAAATTTCTTACCCAACCAGAAGATCAGAAGAAGACTGAGGTTTAGCTTTCCTCTTCGTGGTCAGCCATCTGTTAAGGCTAAAATTCTAGCTAAACTGTCTAAAATACCTAATGAGTGGTCGCCAATAAACTATAAGCTTTAGCAAGAGTTAGACTTTTAAGCATTTATTAAGGAGAATAAGAATTTGGTAAAGAGAGAGAAAGGCCTAGATTCCTATCTATTAAAGGGAGAGCACATTTCTAGCTCCCTTCTCCGCCAGCGTCCTCAGGAAAGAGCCCCAGAGTCAGCGCCAGTCTCTTCCTTCCTCCTCCCACTAGTCCATGTCACTTCCTCCCGCCAAAGAAAAGACTCCTGGTCTTGCCCTCAAAGACCTTCGCTTCATGGGCAGAACTCTTCTACAGTAAGTATCCAGCAGGTGGCGTCATTCCAATCGTTACAATCCTAATGTACTTGGATATTTATAAGCTCCACTCTGAAGAAAAGGTGATTAACTTCTAATACTAGATATTCTAATGCCTGATATTAGGCACAGATAGAACACTATACCTGAAAACAAGAAGAACTGCTTTCAAATTAAGCATCAGAAACTTAATAGCTGGCTGACCCTGGGGAAGTGACTTAACCTTTGTTTCAATTTCCTTACAATTATCTATAAAATAGGGCTAATAATAGCACCAATCTCACTGGGCTGTTGTGAGAATCAATTGAGATAATTGAAAAGCAATTGCACAGTGTCTGGCTTTTAGTAAATGATATAAAAGTTAGTTATTTGCTATTATTAGAACCAGAAGAAGGCTTCAAATAGGTTGGTTAGATATCCTATACAAAACAAATAAACAGAAGGACATTGACACAGGATAAGAGGACAGGGGAATGTTGTCATCTATAGTGATAGAAGGGGTGGCCATACCAATGAAAACCACACAACCACTGCAATACTGAAATAGTTGTCTGAGTCTTTAGAATGATATCCAATAATGTCCTCCAAGGCTATTCTGTGTTAGTATGTCATGTTTGCCTATAGAGGTGTATATCCTAATATAGTAAATTTTCATGGTAGGCATTGAATTGCACATAGTAAAGCTTCTTAAACTGAATGTGGGGATCATGAAAAGTTGGGCAATAGTAAAAGGTTATGTATACTTAGTTTGTATTCCTAAATATTTGCGATTGCATAAACAATTCTCAGGGAAAAAGTGGTCAGGAGTGGAAAAAGTTTAAGAAGCTCTGGTACATAATGCAATGCATACTTTGGTGCCTTATTTTACATGTGTTTTGCTTGTACATAGTTGTCTGCATGTCATCTCTACCATTAGGTTGTGAGCTACTTGAGATAAGGAACCATCTTCTGCATTTCTTTGTATCTTCTGTATTTCTTTTGCATTGTACAATGCCCAGCACATAGTACACATTAAATTAATACTAATTGTCTAACTGATTGACAGATTGAAACCTTTACTGCAGCAAGCCATATGGCTATTGTGGTTTTCTCATGATCTCATTACCATGTCCCCAAAACTACCTTGAATGAAGAAATAAAGATCAGTTTACCAAGGCTAAAGGGATAGCCGTAGAAATAAAGCTCTTTGATTTTCTTATTTGCTGGGTTCCCACAGCATATGAACCTTGGTCTCTGAACATCTCTCTTGGAAATAAGACCATGTTTCCCTCTCTCACCACCAATCCTAAAACAACAAGCAACAAGCTATAATGTGTTTTAATGTAATGTGATATTTAGATCTGGAGGCATGCATTTAATGGACCAACAGCCAAAAATGTAAATGGCAATGGCATGAGAAGCCCCTCAGTGGAATGCAAGGAGGGGACAAGAGGAAGTACATGTGTTTAATGCAGCAGTCTCATGTGAAATTTGTTTTCATTTGTGTATACATTTCTTTCTTTGCATGGACTCTTTTCCAAGGTCCCTAAAAGATCTTAAATTGCAGAACTATGGGGATCCCGTCAGTCAGCAACAAAAGAGAATATGGGTAGTTTTCAAAGACTCATCACACCATTCAGCAGCTCAGCAGAAGGCCCAAAGAAAAGTCATATTAAAGGTGACTGGAAAGATTGCTGGAATGCAATTACTCTTTTGGAAAGAAACCAGTACATCAGAATCTAATACTAAGACTCATGGAAAAAGGATTTGTGAACTTAGATCTGCAAGGAGACACAAGAACTACTCTGGTTACTTATCTGAAGCCCAAGAGAGTTCTACCTATACCATCCCAGACTGGTGAAGAAATGAATTCCTATCCATTTTGGAAAGTATACAAACCTCTCAAGAGATAAATAGCCCATAGTTTCCAAGTAAAAAGCCAAAATTTTGTGGGACCTCAGCAAATATTGATTATCACTGATAATCATTCCTGAGTAATGCATTGTTCTATATAATAACCTTTTCAATTACAATTAAGTTGCCTGGGTTAAATCTCCTCTGGAGAAGTTTAAATTAATCTTGACATATATACACAAGTAATATATGATATATACACACATTATATATGTGTGTGTATATCTATGTATGTATGTGTGTGTTTGGTGTATCTAGGGTCTTGCTACAGGTAGAAAGTAGTTTAATACCTTCATTCTCATAATATCTTATATACATAGAAATTACTGACTATCAATCAGGAAGATATTAGTTCATCTAAAAACAGGTTTTTTAACCAATGCTTCTTGACTCCAGGTTCATTATTATATCTACATGTATAAACATTTGCTTTATTTAATATAAATGATATAAATACCTATTTGATAGAAATTCCAACAAATAAATATATGTGTATTGGTGGTAGTGGCATATGTGCATGTGTGTATGTGGATATGTTTATTGTTTGTCTGTGTGGGTTTTTTTGGGAGGGGGGATAAGAAATATAAAGATTGAAAATCTCTTTCAACCCGAACTGACAAAGCATAAAGGAGAATTTTCAGAAGACAAGGATTCTAACTTATACTGTCAGAACTACAATTTTTTTTCCCTTTCTCATATGAAAGATAGCACCTAGAGTTTTAAACCAGTCAAGTGCTGCCCATCTTAAATCAACATACTCATCAGTACCCTGGTTCATTTTAAGTCCCCGATATCATTAATTACCAGGTCTTACCTACGGCAATTTCAAGAGATTATGATGTGATTATTGACCAAAGTAATTTAACTATAGGTTTAGAGAGAGGGAGAGAGACAGAGACAGAGACTTACAGAGAGAGAGAGAGAGACATACACACACAGACAGAGACAGAGACAGAGACAGACAGACAGAATGATGGAGAAATAGAGACACAGAGAGAAAGACAAGGAGAATCAGAGAGAGAGATCTGTGTAATATCCTATGGATTTTGGAAAGGAAAAAAAATAATTCCAATTCACCTTACAGGCAAGCAATGTTCAAATAATCTCCTGAGACAATTAATTGTATATTTCAGGGAAATTTGGAATATTTTTGTACAGGATCAGTGAGGTAGACATATGGCCCATATATACAGTTTCTTATCTTTCAATATAACTTTTCTAAATAGGATTATTCCCAAACAACTCTTGACATATAAAACTTATTGTATTATAAAATGTAAAATATAGACCCTTAGATCTGGAAGAGTCCTTAAAGGGCTAATGTCATTTAAAAAATGAGGAAGCTGAGCTTCAGTAAGATAAAATAACTTGCTTAAAGTCACAGGAAGGTGCTTGCTTCCAAGGTTGTTGAATGACTGGTCCTGTCAAAACCTAGTTGTCTTCCATCATTTCAAAGAGCAAGAAATTGACCTAATGGGGGAAAACACAACAACAAACACATTAGGCATAAGTAAATGTTGTTTTGTTTTTGTTGTTTTTGTTGTTGTTTTTTTTCTCACAAAAAGCAGGGGAATGACCAAATAGATAGATTTAAAAATTAGGAAATGTATTCCTTTTCTTTCATTAGAGAAGTCAGTGACTTAAGGTGGGGAATATTGGATTTACTTTTTGATACAATGACTATTATATTACCTTGTTATAGTGGTTTCCTTTGCTACTACTAAAAGCTCATTAGAAGCTGATGGAGAGAATATATATCCAGAAATGTTTATGAGGGGAAAAGAAAAAGTGGGGTAGAGAAGAAGGTGGATTAAAGATGGGAGAGTAAAGCAAGAACTCACCTGCACTCTATTAAATTACCCTCCAAACAATTTTAAACTAAGGCCTCAAATTGAAATCTGGAGCACTAGAGCCAATAAAAGGTCATGGTGAAAAAAATTTCCAGTACAAGACAAGGAGGTCAGCAGGAACAGTCTATCTCAACAGGGTGGTGGTTAGGCATAGAGCACAGTTCAGACCCACTATAGCAATGCCAACAGTAAGATTTGCAGATTTCTGAAGCAGCAGCAGCACAAGCTTTAGGAACTCAAATCCCATAGACATTAAGATGATTGGAAAACTGGTCAGAAATAGATTAGAAAGGACCCTTCCTTGTTGCTGGATTCAAGACTCAGTATTTTGTCCATACATGATCATAGGCCACAGGGAATTAGGGGACCTGGTCACAGTTCATGAGCATAGAAGAGTACTTATGGTACATCACAAGTGGTCAAAGACTTCTCAAGTACAAGCCAGAAAGGATCACTGGCATTTGTGGCCCCAGGAGGGCAAGGTCCCAATTTCCAAGTCTAAGACCAAAGGTGCAAGACCACTTGTGGCTGGGGAGACCGGAAACTGGTTACAGTTTCAGGGTGCAGAAGAGTGTGTCTAGAAAAAATTAGCAAACAAACAAACAAAAGATCTGACCATAAAAAAGGTTACTATGGTGATGGGGAATATCAAGAAACAAACTCAGTAGAAAATTATGTTAAAACACCTAAAAGCAAGGCCTCAAACAGAAATGTGAATTGGACCCAAGCCCAACAAGAATTCCTGGGAGAGCACAAAACACTTCAGAAATCAAAGAAGAGAGTTAGAGGGAAATATAAAGAATTAATTGTTTTTGAGGTTATACCTTGGCACACACTAGCCTGGGGCTCCGCAAACTGCACAGTGCTCCACCCACTGGTTGTAGCTGTTGCCATGGCACTGGTACCTCACCTCATCACCACTCGCTGACGCCTACATGGGCCTGGCAAAATTATAATGATTGGAAGCCTAGTGAGGGCAGTCATGTTAGTGTCAGAGCGGCCATCCCATTGGCTGGGGCTGTGTGGGGTTTTTCTGGTATTGGGAGAGGAGAATTGGGCATTCTAGCTGGACGCTGGAAGGTGACAGGTGTTCTGCTTCATATTCTCAGCTGATTCCTGGGCGGTGGTATGCTTTCAGGTTGTATAATTTCCCTTTCTCCATTTTATTTCCTTTCCCTTGATCCTACTGATCCTGTTTGTGTGTGTGTGTGTGTGTGTGTGTGTGTTTTTAAGTTCGTTCTTGTTAAAATAAATCCTGTTCTGTTTTGAAGGAGGCTGCTGGTCTCCTTCCTTGCCCCAATATTGTGGTGAGCCACTGAGTTAACACTCCCCAATTAAAAATTGGTCCCCACAGAAATATAAAATAAACGAGAGTAATTCAAGAAATTTATGGAAATAGAACCAACAGCTTGGTAAAAGAGGCACAAAAATGTCAAAGAAAATAATAACTTAAGAAGCAAAATTGTCCTCATGATAAAAGAGGCACAAAAATCTACTGAAGAGAACTCCTTGAAAAGCATAATTGACAAAATTGGGGGAAATAAAAAGGTATAAAATTTAACTGAAGAAAATAATTTCTTACACATTAAGAATTGTTCAAGGGAAAACTTATGACTTAGTGAGACATGAAGAAACAATCAAACAAAGTAAAATAATTTTTAAAAGGAGAAAATGTGAAACATTTCATTGAAAAAACTGAGCTGAAAATATATCAAGGAAAGATAACTTTAAAATTATCAAACTACTTGAAACCATGATTTCAAAAAGCCTATGCATTATATTTTAAGAAATTATTAACAAAATTTCCCTGATATTCTTGAACAAGAGGGTATAATAGAAATTAAAAGACTCTGCTAATCACCTCCTGAAGGACATGCTAAAATGAAAATTCCAAGAAATATCATAGCCAAGTGTCAGAGTTTCCTTATCAAGGAGAAAATATTGTAAGTATCCAGAAAGAAACAATTCAAAACAGACTCAGGATTCACAAAAGTTAGCAGATTCCACTTTAAAAGATCAGAGTAGTTAGAACATAATGTTCTGGAATGCAAAGGAGCTTGGATTACAAACAAGAATAACTTAATCAGGGGAGAGCTAGGTGGCACAGTGGATAGAGCACCGGTGCTGGATTCAGGAAGACCTGAGTTCAAATCTGGCCTCAGACACTTGTCACTTACTAACTTTGTGACCCTGGGAAAGTCACTTAACCCTCATTGACCTGAAAAAAAATAACTTACTGAGAAAAACTGAATATAATCCTTCAGGGGAAAAATGGACATTTAATGAAAATGAAGATTCCTGAAGTTGAATAGAAAATTTGGCTTTTAAATAAGACCCAAGGGAAACATAAAATATAAAAAATGAAAGAGAAATCATGAGGGATTCAATAAGATTAATCTGTTTATAGACATATATGGGAAAATGAAACTTGTAACTCCCAAGAACTTTATTATGAAGGCAGTTAAAAGTAAATGGAGAAACAACATAGCTGTGAACTGACTATGATGAGATTATTTTTTAAAAAATAATAAAAGTAATGGCTGAAAGAGAGGAATGTACTGGGAGAATGGACATGAGAAAGGAATGAATGGGGAAATTATCTCACATAAAAGAGGCACGAAAGAAAAAAAACTTACATGGTAGGAGAAAGTGGGGGACAGCAATGCTTGAACCCTACTTTAATTGGAATTGGCTAAAAGAGGGAATAATATACACACTCAGTTGTGTATAGAGATTTCTCTTAACTTACAGGGAGGTAGGAAAGGAAAGGGATAAGAAATTGGGTGAGGGTGGATAAATGGGAAGGTAGGTTAAGGGGGCAATTGTCAGAAATAAAATAGATTCTTGAGGAGGGACAGGGTAAACACACAGAGAAGTAGAGAGACAGAGAGAAAGAGAGAGAGAGAGAGAGAGAGAGAGAGAGAGAGAGAGAGAGAGAGAGAGAGAGAGAGAGAGAGAGAGAGAGACAGAGACAGACAGAGACAGAGAGACAGAGAAAGAGGATAAATAGGGAAAAATAAGATGGAGGAAAATAAATAGTTGGTGATCATATCTGTGAATGTGAATTGGATGAACTTATCCATAAAATGTAAGCACATAACAAAATTGATTAGAAACCAGAATCTAATAATATGTTGTTCAAAGAAATTAACTTGGGGCAGCTAAGTGGCACAGTGGATAAAGCACCGGCCCTGGTTTCAGGAGTACCTGAGTTCAAATCCAGCCTCAGAAACTTGACACTTACTAGCTGTGTGTGACCCTGGGTAAGTCACTTAACCCCCATTGCCCTGCAAACAAACAAACAAACAAAAAAAGAAATAAAAAGAAAGAACAAAAAGAAAAAGAAAAGAAAAGCAGAGGTAGCAATTATGCTATCAGACAAAGTAAAAAAAATAGACCTAATTAAAAGCAAAAAGTTGGGAAAATATATTTGCTAAAATGTACGATAGCCAATGAAGTTATATCAATATTAAATATGTATGCAAAAAATTACAAAACATCCAAATTCTTAAAGGAAAATTTCACAGTACGTACACAGATACTGACTTTGAATTAGCACATAAAAAACTTCACAACCAAAGGTGGAAAATGAGAAATATTTAATTCATCCTTTTCACACCATAATGAAATAAAAATTATTTTCAATAAATGGTCATGGAAAGACAGATTAAAATTAATTGAGAATTAAATACTCTAATCTTTAAAAACATAGGTAAAAGAAGAAATCACTAAATACTATATAGTTTCATTAAAGTGAATGACAAGGAGACAACACAGCAATGTTTATGGGAAGCAGCAAAAGAATAAATTCATCTCTAAATGCTTAAAATAGTAAAATAGATTTAGTAATATTAAAATAGAAAAAGAGAAGATCATTGAATTGGACATACATTTAAAGAAACCAAGAAAAAGGATAAATTAAAACTTACAAATTAAAATGAAACCCTAAAAATCAAATGAGAGATTAGTAAAATTGAAGGTAAGAAAAACAGTGAAATAGATCATTAGTTAATTTAATTTTTTAAAAAGAAATAAAAACAAATTACCAGTATTAAAAAAGAAAGGGTGGATTCACAATTAATGAAGACAAAATTAAGGCAATTATTAGTATCCATTTTACCCAATTTCATATAAATGTATAAATGTATATATATACACTTATGAACACACATATACATGTACAGATATATACACATATACATGCATACATATATAAAAATCTATGTAAAATTCATGATTATTTACAAAAATATAAATTGCCCAGATTAGTAGAAGAGAAAATAGAATACTTGAATAACCCCATTTTATTTATTTATTTTAATAACCCTATTTTAGAAAAAGAGATTGAACAAGTCATAAATGAGTTTCCTAAGAAAAAAATTCTCACAACCAGGTTGATTCACCAGTGAATTCTACCAAACATTTAAGGAAAATTAATTCCAATACTGCATAGAATATTTTCAAAAAGAGGCAAATAAGGAGTCCTACCAATCCCTTGTTTGATAATCACCTATGAATGACTTAGATTATCACAACAATACAACGATCCAAGATAATTCTTCAAGGACTTTTTCTTTTTCTTTCTTTCTTTCTTTCTTTCTTTCTTTCTTTCTTTCTTTCTTTCTTTCTTTCTTTCTTTTTTGTGAGGCATTTGGGGTTAAGTGACTTGCCCAGGGTGACACAGCTAATAAGCGTCAAGTGTCTGAAGCTAGATTTGAACTCAGGTCCTCCTGACTCCAGGGCCAGTGTTCTATCCACTGCTCTACCTATATGCCCTTGAAGGACTTTTGATGAAAATTACTATTCACTTAAAGAGAAAGAAGTGATAGGTTAACAATGCAGATTGAAGAATATTATTTTTTACAATACTTATTTTTGTTTAATTTTGTTTGTGTTTTCTTCCACAACTAATATGGAAATATGTTTTGCCTTCTCAAGATTGGAGGGATAGAAAGGAGAGAGAGAATTCAGAGCTCAAAATTTAAATAAAATGTTTAAATTTTTCTTATGAGTAATTGAAGAAAATGAAATAAAAAGATTTTAAAATCAATAAATCTTTTAATAATTCAGCAACCAAAATCCATCTTCAGTACAATGAATAAATGCTACCAAATAACAGAAAATTAACTGCAAATTCTAGATAAAGTGGAAAATATCACTACTACTAGCAATCAAAACTGCCCAAGTACAAGAATTTCTGTAATGATTCAAAAGAGCAATGAAAAAAAAAAGTAATAAATACGGATAGCTACAGTTGGAAACTATAAGTAAGCATTATGTGGTATAAAGAGCACTATGGGGGCAGCTAGGTGGTGCAGTGGATAAAGCACCAGCCCTGAATTCAGGACAACCTGAATTCAAATCCAACCTCAGACAATTGACACTTACTAGCTATGTGACTCTGGGCAAGTCACTTAACCCTCATTGCCCTGCAAAAAAATAAAATAAAATAAATAATTAAAAAAAAAATTAAAAAGAGCACTGTACTTAAAGATAGAAAGCCTAAGTTCAATTCATAGCCTTGATACAGGCAGGTAACTGAAGCTTTCTGGGCCTCAGTTTCTTAATCCATAAAATGAGTGGGTAGAACTAGATGAAGCATAAGATGACTTTCAGCTCTACACCTCTGGTCCTGTATATCATCTTATTACTTAAAGAAGAAATAATATGTTTTAAAAGAGGAATAAGATAATATATAACAGAACAAATAATGAAAAATAATTAGAAATTAATAACTGGCTTGAAAAAGACAATGAGAAAGTATGAACTAAAAAAAAAGTAGAAAGCATACTGCCAGAACAAAATTTATAATGCAAAAAGGAGACTGTAACAAACCTGAGATTTTTATTAAGTGAGGCAAAGGACCTGGGAGATAGTTCAAGATACCATCACTTTTGAATAAGAACATGACCTTTTTTGTCTGAAAGGGGTTGAAAAAGTATGCTTGTATAATAATAAAAAAATCAAAATAAAGTAGCTAAGCATGGAAAATATTGCTTCTATTATAGATTAATCTTTTGGGGTCTGAAAGTGGTAAAAAATTTACTTTGATTTAATTTTGGGGAGAAAGGGACAAGAATTCTAAGTGTGTATGTACATATAAATAAAATATTTTTTTAAATCCTATTTTTCCAATGAGTTTGGGGAAATTTTGGAGCAGAAAATGAACTCTCATGTGACTATAAAGATAAATCACCTTGTGTGAAATGTGGGGTGGTGTCTCAATAATATGTTTATAGTTTGAAGACTGAAAGGGACAGAGAAAGAACTTTTACTAATGTAAAGAATTAATTGTTATTTGAGGTTTTTATGCCTGGGTGCACACTGGCATGGGGCTCCGCAACCTGCACAGTGCTCCACCCACTTGTTCTAGTGGTTGCCAGGGCTCTGGCATCTCACGTCATCACCACTCAACAACGCCTACATGGGCCTGGCAAAATTATAATGATTGGAAGCCTAGTAATGGCAGTCATGTGACTGTCAGAGCCACCATCCCATTGGCTAGGGCTGTGTGGGGTGTTTCTAGGTTTGGGGGAGGAGAATTCGGCATTCTAGGTGGAAGCTGGAAAGTGACAGGTGTTCTGCTGTGTATTTTCAGCTGATTCCTGGGCGGTGGTATTTTTTCAGGTATTATAATTTCCCTTTCCCCATTTTTTATTTCCTTTCCCTTGATCCTACTGATCCTGTTTGTTGTTTTTTTTTTTTTAAGTTCATTCTTGTTAAAAATAAATCTTGTTCTGTTTTGAGGGAGGCTGCTGGTCTCCTTCCTTTCCCCAATATTGCAGGGAGCCACTTACCTAGCACTCCCCAATTAAAAATTGGTCCCCACAGTTTTTGGCGAGTCAACCAGGAGTTGATTAACCTAGTGAATTTCTTTAACCGGTCCCCCCTCCCCCTTATTTGGCCATGAGCCAACTAACCTGGGGGACCTTCTTGCCCCTCCCCCACTGCCCCCTTAGGCAATCTCCCTTGCTCTTAAACAAAACCTTAGTGTTTATCTTGCTGGTCAGAGAAAAGCCAGTTCATTTTGAACTGCACCATGATTGAATATTTGGCTCCCCCCTTGTATATTCTCATTGGCATATTTGGGGACAGCATATTGTCCCGATTTAAACTGTTGGCCTGCTCAATATTTATTCATGGCATTGCTGGTTTCCTCCTCACAAACACAGTAAAAAATCTTTGGAACAATGGTATGGGAGAGTTTATCTTTCCCACTGAGCACGTATACAATATTACTGGAAGCATTACAACTAAATTAGAACTTTAATATACCACTATCATTATAACTCAAATGGCTATAAAGTTTATTCTTGTTATTGTCATTATTGCAATGTGGTATTTTTTTCCAAAAAAGCTGTAGAGAGAGGAAGGGATATGATCATAGTAGACCATGTGTTCAGAGGGATATCAGTGCAGGTCCCTCTATTGGAGATGACCTGAGTTCAGAAACAGATTTAGACCAGTCTTTAGAATCAGATCAACAGAAACTGCTCCCCCTACAGAATGTTATAGCCCGCAGAGGAGCACAGCGTAAAATATATAGCCCATTCAGTCAAAAGGATCTGTGTGCAAGGAAGAAACTTATACCTAGGTTTGATCAGAATCCTAAGACAGTAATTTTGCAGTTGAGGTCTATATTTAATACATATCAACCCACTTGGGCTGATGTCACTTGTCTTATGGAAATTATACTATCCCCAAGTGAAATTGCAGATATTGTCACAGCAGGAAATTCCTTAGTGGCCTCTGGGGAAGCATTAACAGAGTGGCCTTTCCAGGAGCCAAACTGGGATTATAATGATCCACAGCAATTCCAAGAATTAAAACATGCTAGGGAAATGCTACTGAAAGGAATGGAATCCTGTTCTAAGAAATCTGACAACTGGCAAAAGATTTTAAAACTCACTCAGGAGCCTAATGAACAACCTAATAGATTTTATGATAGACTTTGTGAAGCTGCTAAGGCAATTTACAAGACTGGACCCACTAGACTCAAAAGATTCTTATATTGTACAGAATACATTTGTATATCAATCATTGCCATAGATGCGTAAATTTTTTATGACACAGTGTCCAGGCTGAAAAGATATGGCTGTAGAAAGGGTTAAAGAATTTGCCACTTATATCGTTGAGGCGAATGAAAACAATACAGCTAAGAAAAGCATTCTGGCACCAGCACTTTCAGGTCAGGCATTTAAAGGTCAGGAAAAAACCCCTAAGGTGTGTCAGTACTGTGAAAACAAGGACACTCATTGAGAGAATGTAGAATTAGAAAGCAAGAACTCAGGTGTGCAGTAACTGAGGGTCTGGAATATTTTTTCAGGAGAAACCAGAATAATTTTGGAAATTTTTACCAGAAAGGAAACAACCAAGATAATTACAGACCTTATTACAACCAGAATCAGTATAATCGTAGACCCTATCATGGAAGTACAGAAGGACAGAATCAGAATCGGGGTAACTCTAGAATCCCTCAGAGGGAGACACAGGACTGATGGTGTCCAGGGGAGGAGTGGAAAATAAATACAGAAAGCTTTACTTTTCCAGATCCAGAATTTTTGAACCCCCTTATACCAATCCATTCACCTCCCCAGAGTAACAAACCCCATGTGACCCTCAAAGTTGGGGACATGTATTATGATTGTCTGTTAGATACAGGAGCCTCTAAATCAGACTTAGTGTTTAAACCAGACCCTGGACACAATGCTATTGGATTTTTAAATGTTGTAGGAGTCTCAGGTAAGGCCCAAAGAGTGGCAGAATTAACCCCTTGCATGGTATCTATGGGGCCTTTAACTGTAGAACATTCATTTTTACATATGCCAAATGCCCCTGTAAATTTATTAGGTCATGATCTCCTTTGTAAACTTAGAACAACCATATCTTGTGCTCCAAATGGGGCTGTCTCTCTGTGGTTGCCAGAGGATACTGTTCATTTATTACCAATTTTGATTGTAGATGCTCAAGGGGCAGTACGGGATACATCCAAAATCTGCTCTGACATTCCTGAGTCCCTATGGGCCTCATCCTTTACCAAAGTGGGGCTCCTTAAATCTGCTGTTACTATTAAAGTTAAGGGGGGACCACCTCCATCCATTCCACAGTATCCATTCTCTAAAGAAGCTATAGAAGGGATCACCCCTATAATTGAGGCCCTGAAAAGTCAGGGTATTATTGTCCCATGCCATCATTCTCCATGTAATACTCCCATTTTTCCAGTTAAAAAACCCAAGCCTGGCCCAGATGGCAAACCTGTTTATCGATTTGTACAAGATCTTAGAGCTATTAACAATTATGTCATTCCTAGACATGCTATAGTCCCTAATCCTGCCACCATAGTTTCTTCAATCCCATATGAGGCTACATGCTTCACAGTGGTAGACCTCTGCTCTGCCTCTTTCTCTATACCAGTGCATGAGGACTTCCAGTATTTATTTGCTTTTACCTGGAAAAATACATAGGAGACCTGGACTAGACTCCCACAGGGATTTGTGGACAGTCCTACATTATTTTCTCAAATTTTACAACAGGACCTGGCCTCTATTACTTTTAAAGGTTCCCCTTTAGTGCAGTATGTAGATGATTTACTGTTAGCCTCCCCTGATGCTGACACCTGTCAGGAAGACAGCCACCATTTATTATTAGAACTATACAAGAGAGGCCACAAGATCTCTAAGACAAAGGTGCAATGGTGTTTACCTCAGGTAGAATATTTGGGCTTCATTCTGGCTGTTGAAACTCACTCTGTCTCTCCTAAGCGAGTCTAGGCTATTCAACAACTTTCTGCTCCCTCTACTAAGAAGCAGTTAAGGGCCATTCTGGGAGCAGCTGGGTATTGCAGACAGTGGATACCCTCTTTTGGTGAAATTACTAAGCCTCAACTCTAACCAAAAATTCTGTCCCATAACCTTTACAGCTGGATTCCCAGCATCTGTCAGCTATAACAGAATTGAAGTGGGCATTGTTATCAGCACCTGCACTAGGACTCCCAGATTACAGAAAGCCTTTTACTCTTTTTGTGCCTGAACAGAAGGGAGTGGCTTCTGGGGTACTGACTCAATCATTAGGACCTGTCCAGCATCCAATAGTTTATTATTCCAGCCAACTAGATTCTGTGGCCTCCGGGGTGCCACCCTGCCTCAGCTACAGCCCTTTTGGTAGAAAAAGCCTCTGATTTGGTCCTGGGTAATCCTCTTATAATACAATGTCCCCACGAAGTAGAGGCCCTCTTACTATGCCATAGGACACAAGCCTTTTCAGATCAAAGGCTGGCTAAGTATGAAGTAAACCTACTAGGTCATGAAAATATCATTTTAAAACGCTGTACAGTCCTTAACCGAGCAACACTGCTCCCTAACTTACCACTCTTGGGGGAGCCATTGTTTGACTGTGCCTCTTTAGTTGATATGGCTGAGAAACCCCATGATGACCTTTTGGATACACCTTTAGAGAACCCTGATATTATCCTCTATACGGACGGTTCTTCGTTTATGAAAGAAAGATGGCACCCATTTCACTGGGGCTGCTGTAGTTTCTGATTACGATATTATCTGGGCAGCTCCTCTGCCTTCACCTTTTAGTGCACAAGCTGCTGAACTTGTCGCTCTTACACAAGCCTGTAAGATAGCCAAAGGGAAGAGTGCTACCATTTATACCAACTCCAGATATGCCTTTGGTGTATGCCATGCTGTAGGCATGTTTTGGCTCCAGAGGGGCATTCTAACATCCTCTGGCAAAGCTATTGCTAATGGAGACCTTATCAAGGACCTCCTATCTGCCCTGAAACTTCCCTCTGCTCTAGCAATTGTACATTGCCCTGCCCACACAGGGAATAGTGATCCTGTTTCAACGGGGAATGCATGAGCTGATTCAGCAGCTAAGCTCACTACTTTAGAAGCCCTTGAGCATATATTTAACCTCTTACCTTCTGAGGATGTTTCTCTCCACCTAACTTAGGATGATTCTGAAGTAGAGAGGTGGAAAAAGAGATTCAAGGCTAAACAGATCAATGGAGTCTGGATGTCTTCAGAGGGAAAACCACTTCTCCCCCAGAAATTCTATCACCAGGTATGCCTCTCTATTCACAAGAAAGGCCATTTTGGCACACAAGGCATTGTGGACTCAGTTAGAAGGACCTGGTTAGCACGAGGTACAACTAACATAGCATCTCAAATCTCCTCAGGCTGCTACACATGTCAGTCTTATAATCAACATGCTTTCCATGCTAAAGCATATGGAGGGTGCCCTTTAGCATATACACCTTTTGAACATCTACAAATTGACTTTATTTCTATGCCCAAAGCAGGACAATATTAATTTTGTCTTGTTATTGTTGACCAGCTCATTCAATGGGTGGAGACTTTTCCTGCCCTACAAGCAACTGCTGGCTTTGTGGCCAAAGCTCTCCTTAAAGAAATTGTTCCTTGCTTTGGGCCACCAGCATACATTGACTCTGATAGAGGTACACATTTTACAGATTCAATTCTCTCCCAGATTTATTCTTTCTTGGGAGTTACTCCTAGATTTCATATTCCTTACCACCCTCAGAGCTCAAGCCAAGTTGAATGTATGAATAAAGAGCTTAAGAGTATGATTGGCAAATTATGTACTGAAACCCATTTAAAATGGCCTGATATTCTACCCTTGACATTATTCTATCTGCGCAGTAGACCAAGAGGTGAACTCCACATATCTCCTTATGAGATGCTTTTTTGGTCACCCTCCTTTCCAAGCTAAAATGTTTTCCCCAGTCTATACATCACTGGTGGGAGGTGATACTTCTGTTGCTTCCTATATACAGGAACTACAAACTAGGCTACGTGAACTCCATGAAGCAGGAGTTGCTGTACAGTCTGGTACTTTAGACTTTTCCTTGCATGATTTAAGTCCTGGACACAATGTATATATTAAGAATTTTCAGCAGACCAGTGGGACCCAGCCCGCTTGGGAGGGACCATTTCAGGTATTATTGACAACTCCTACTGTTATTAAAATTGGAGAAAAAGAATCTTGGATTCATTGTTCCCATGTGAAGCCCACACCATTTGTGGTTAACGTAATTTCAGATAAAACTCAACCAGCTGCTAGGGAGCAAAGAAGCTGAACAGAGCACAGGGGTAATAGACAGTTCTAATTTGCAAGCATTATCACTCAATTGCAAACCCTGGGACTCAAACTTCATAAGGTATCAGGAGATGGAAATTGTCTTTTCAGAGCCCTTGGAGACCAGTTAGAAGGTCATTCCAAAAACCATCTCAAACACAGACAAGAAACTGCTAATTATATGCTCAGTCATAAAGAAGACTTTAGGTCTTTTATAGAAACAGATATTCCCTTTGAAGAATATGTTGCTGGTTTGAAAAAAGCTGGTACTTGTGCTGGGAATGATGCCATTGTAGCCTTTGCCAAACATAACTTAATGTAATCATTCACAAGTTGAATGAACCTCTATGGCAAATTTGTGGCACAGACAAAGTCGACGCTAAAGAACTACATATTTTCTACCATAACGGTCATTATGACAGCATTAGAAGAATCAATGATGATCCAGAAACCCCTGCCACTTTGGCATGCAGAGAATTGGGGAACCAGTTAAAAAAATGTGGTGTACCCCAAATTCTAGAATTATATGATTTTACCTTAAACAAGCTTTTCCTCCTACAGGTGAAGATCTTCTCCACCAAGAGCACATGGCTCTGTCTTCTAGAAAGGGTTATTGAACCTTATTGCTTGATTTATAAGGCAATTAATGAACATATTGAGTCTCACTGATGTTTTATTTCCTTTTGATAAATTGTTTATCATTTCAAGTATCTGTTATTGTCATACTAGATAGAGAATTCATGGACAAGATGATGTGGTTTACTTGCTTAATGATGATTCTGTAATAATGTTTAATAATATCAGCCATTTACATTCATTTATCATTTGTATGTCATTGTGACTATGTATACTCTGGGTATGGTTTGGGATTATATATATATTTCAAGTATATCCTAAGTTATTCAGTGTAGTATGCATTTTTACCATCGAATTGTCTTTGGTGAAATTAATACAAGATTTATGATTTATGGAAACTTACCATTTCAGAGACTAATAGCTCTTATAATGAGTTTAATGGAGATGGTTCATTTCCATGTTGCAGGCCCTGGAGAGAATATATGTACAATGGGAGGAGAGACAGGTACATGTAAGATACCCTGATAGAGGCTAAGAGAACAACCAAATACATTCAAGAAGTCCATAGTTTGCTTATGAGAGCAGCTATGTAGAGCACAATTGCTGGACATAGTCCAGTTTCTTCCTCTCTCACTCCAAAAATGTTCTGGTGTCATGTTAGCCCTAATGGATGCACCTATTTAACTTAAATTGGCTTCTTCACTCAATCTTGAGGCATGCTCAGAATCGATCCATCTGAGGCCTAGCACAATTATTAGATGTTTATGCACCATGAGATGTGGTATGGTAACCTTTCCATAAGATTTTCAGGTGTCATCATGGACACATAACTAAATTTGGCCTTTATCCAGACATATAGTGGTAAAAAGAGTTACTAATGTCATAATTGTCTCAATTTTATATTGCGTATGGATATGAGTATCCTCCAAAGGGGTCACTCCAATATGCTGTATATATATCAAGTTTAAACTTGTTTTGTATATTTTGAAGAACTTTCATTGTTTAATTTGAACATTTTTGGACAATACTATGCTAAATATTAATGAAAATCCAGCAGTTCCAGAGACAACCAGAATCCAGAGACAGCCAGAATCCAGACCAGAGTCTAGTTCCCCTGATGACATCTCAACCCTCCTTCGAAGACAAGATTTTAAGGACTTTAAATGGACTTTTTTGTTTTTCCTTCTGTTACTATATACATCATCTGTAATATGTATTTTCCCTTTCCTATATCATTATTAGTATATTGTTTGTTAGCATTGGTTATGATATTCTGTTATTTTTTAAAATTTATTTATTGTTTATTTTTTATTGTTCCATCAAGGAAACACCCTGTGTTTCTCGATGAAACAAAGAGGGTAATGTAAAGAATGAATTGTTATTTGTGGTTTTTATGCCTTGGCGCGCACTGGCATGGGGCTCTGCAAACCACACAATGCTCCACCCACTGGTTGTAGCCGTTGCCAGCACTCTGGCACCTCACGTCATCACCACTCGCTGATGCCTACATGGGCCTGGCAAAATTATAATGATTGGAAGCCTAGTGAGGCCAGTCATGTGACTGTCAGAGCGGCCATCCCATTGGCTGGGGCTGTGTAGGGTGTTTCTAGGTTTGGGGGAGGAGAATTCGGCATTCTAGGTGGAAGCTGGAAAGCGACAGGTGTTCTGCTGCATATTTTCAGCTGATTCCTGGGCAGTGGTATTTTTTCAGGTATTATAATTTCCCTTTCCCCATTTTATTTCCTTTCCCTTGATCCTACTGATCCTGTTTGCATTTTGGGTTTTGTTTTTAAGTTCCATATTGTTAAAATAAATCTTGTTCTGTTTTGAGGGAGGCTGCCAGTCTCCTTCCTTGCTCCAGTATTTCGGCAAGCTGCTTAGCTAGCTCTCCCCACTTAAAAATTGGTCCCCACACTTCTTAAAACCTAGGAAAAAGTGAGCAAAAGAAATGGTTCCAAGGATACAGAATGAGTGGTTTGACTTTAAGAAATCAGATTTTAAGGTCAGTTGAACCCATCCTTTATAAGATATGTAGAGTATTAAAAAAAAATGACAGATGTAACTACCACGAGAGAGAAGTATGTTTATGATTGAGCACTTGTAAAATTTTGCATGAAAGGTGAATCACTGAGTGCCAGATTGCTCTGATTTAAGCCATTGAAAATTATATTAGACCAGAGCTGAGGCTGAAGTATAGAGAACCTGGCAAATAATGATTAAAGAAATATCAGTGGGTAGAAAAAGCAGCTCTGTTGAGTATCAACAAGTTAAGGCAGATGGATCAATTAGCTAAAGGAAAACTTCAGCTTCGCAATTCCTTATTGGTTGAAAAGGGACTCAACCGGGGCAGCTAGGTGGTGCAGTGGATAAAGCACTGGCCCTGGATTCAGAAGGACCTGAGTTCAAATCTGGCCTCAGACACTTGACACTTACTAGCTGTGTGACCCTGGGCAAGTCACTTAACCCCGATTGCCTCACTGTAGAAGAATAAGAAAAGGAACTTAATTATATTCATTAAGAGCTTCAATTCTATATACCTCCCTTCATTTTCCTCTTACAATTTAAGAGCTGAAACATTTCCTAAATGGTTATTCATCTTTGTCATCTCCACTCCTTTTTGAAGGGGAAAGTTGGGAACTGGAAATTTAGGTTTTATAATTTATGCTGTTAAAAAAAACAAAAATACATGTTTGGTCGCAGATACTTAAATTTAAGTGTACAAGCAAAATTATGGTGGGTGCAGAACTAACTAGGCTTGTTTACTTAGAATAGAACCTCAGCTTGAAGTGTTTTGCTCTGAGCTCTATTTGGTACAACTTGATTCAGCAACATTGCACCCTGTAAATGAATAGGTGACTGGATTTGTTCTGAAAAAAGAGAGCAAGTTTTCAGGCTTAAAAAGAATTGTTAAACAAATTAGTTAACACTTGGTCAACTCCCTTTTAAAGTTTATTTTAAGTTGAAAAAGCTTTTAAATGCTATGCAAGTTCAAGAATATATATATATATATATGTGTGCATACATATATAAATACATATATGCATATAAATCTATATACACATGTGTGTGTTTATAAATATATATATAATATGTGTGTATACGCATATATATATACATATACATGCATACATTCACACACACATATATTTCAGTTTAGGAGTAGTAGAGAACTGCAGACAAGTAGTTCATAGGGAAACAGCTTCTTTGTTTCCCTTTTATATCAAATGATGTCAAAGCCTACTGTCCAGAGTTCTTTGTTACAATGAATACATATATTTTCTTTCATGTGTTTCCCTGATAATTTCCTGAATGTGTGTCCAATCTCTGTTTCCATACCCCACCCACATATACTGAATGCATAGTGAAATATTATGGCTCAGGTTTATGTGTGGATCATGAGGTATCTTATTATTCATGTACTTGCTTTAATATATGAGTACCTATATTTTATTTCATTTCTGAGTAAAGGTTTATGTTTATTATAAAAAAGCACGATCATTGTGAATGTCTAGTCTGTATAAATAAAAATGCATCAATGGAGGCTTAAAATGTGAAGTAGTAATTTAAGGCTATATATTCCCCCACTATAGGGTTACCCTTAGGACCCTAAGAAAATGTAACTACATGGTGTTGGTACTTCCCTGGTATAGTAGTATGTGGACCTGTAAGAGTAAAGAATGTGGAGTGAGTGAACCATACTATAGAGTGAGGAAACTTTGTAAAAGATATGAAGCTTTTCAGTGGTTGTCATTATTCCACTCCATTACAGGTTGCAATAGAATAACCAGATAAAATCTGACAATCAGATATTCTAGAAAAAAACACAATGAAATAAGAATTCAGAAGACCATACTTCCAAGAATTATATAAGAAAGTAACTCCACAATTTTGGAAACAAAGGAAAAAGTACAGTTCAATGGGGTCCACAGAATATCAAAGGAGAGACATGATAAGTATAAACCACTCTGTCACATATCTCTACCACTAGGCTGTCCCACCAAAGGCATATCAGAGACAAGGGTCAGACTAGTACCCAGGTAGCCCCTTCCTAAGCCACAGCAAGGCAGAAAGTAGGAAGCAAAATATGTAAGGTTTCCAGGAGACCCTCTTACTAGAAATATCAATAAAATTTGGTCAGTCTCTATCAGGCTCACAGTGGAAAGAGACAAATTTGTGTTTGAGACTACACAAGAAGAGACTAAAACCTAAGGTCTACTATGAAGAGATTGTGCCTAAACTCAGTGATTTCTGTAGAAGCTACCACATTTAGGACCACACAGAGAGTGCCCACACTACTCAATAATGTGAGTAGTGTGTCTTAACCAAACACACAGTTAGCATAGAAAGAGATATGAGCAAACTGAAGATAATTTAAAAAAAAAGATGAATACATTGTATTTAGAGAAGTCTAAGAGATAAACCTGTAACAAGAAGATAACTCCACAATATGTCCAAATAGAGATTCACAACAAAAAATGACTTGGAAGCAAGGACATTAAAAAGTATGTAGAAGATGTTTAACAAGGCACACACAGTTAAATGTTAAAGATAAGAGCAGCTAGAAAAGAAAGGCAAAAAGAATTTAAAACTTAGAATATGTATATATATATATACACACAATACATATATACTATTATATTATATATTATTTCATATAATATGTAATACATATTATATATTATATAATAAATATGTAATACATTCCCTGTATAAAAATATATGTACAATATTGAGCGCAAATTAGCAGTGAGAGTGGGGAGGGGAGTCAGGAAAGGGAGATCATTTGAGAGGTGGTATTTGAACTGAGAATTGAAGGAAACCATGTATTCTATTTTTTTTTCTTTTTTTTTATGGGGCAATGGGGTTAAGTGACTTGCCCAGGGTCACACAGCCAGTAAGTGTCAAGTGTCTGAGGCCGGATTTGAACTCAGGAACTCCTGAATCCAGGGACGGTGCTTTATCCACTGCGCCACCTAGCTGCCCCAGAAACCATGTATTCTAAAAGGTAGCCAAAATTTGAGATGTCCTTTGCATTGTTTTAATACTCATCATATACCCAATACGGTCTAGATTTAGGAGATGCGATAAGGAATAGGATGCAAGAAAAAAAAAATCCATTACAAAATATTTCCCTAAGTTGATAGAATAATTTGGGGACTTCAAATCACTCAAGACAAGTCCTGCAAAAGATGAGTGAGGCAATCAGGGCACTTGCTTTCTTAGTTAAAATATGTATTTTTTCAGAGCATGAGAGAGAGCGAGAGAGCGAGAGAATTTATAATTTAAAAAAAATTAGAAGAGAGATCATTATCCAAAACAAGCATTTTCCAGGTTGGTGCCAATCTTTAAATCCTAGAATATCCTAAGCAGGAAGAGGAGTAATAGAAGTCTAGGAGTTGTGATAAAGGATAATAATACTAAAATTAATAATAATGATAATAAAGACAATGAAAAAGAAGGAAGTTTGCTCTTGAACTACATTTTGTCTCAAAAAGAGTATAGTATATTTTAGGGTATAGAAAAACACTCTTACATTAAAATGAATATAGGAGCTTTGGGATTGAACTGGAATGGGGCCTCTTAAGGTTTTCAATCAAAGTCTTCAGTTCATTACCATGTTATAAGAAACAGTATTTTAGAACTCCTAGAAATTTTTCCAGATACCCATGGTTAAAACTCTGCCTCTCAATTGTCAATGCTTCCTTATCTTCTAATTAATTAGTGTGCACTTAGTTTTTACTTTTTTGTGTACTTACTTTACAGGTAGGCATCTATACAACAGTTGAATGTAAGCTCCTGTTTTATTTTTTGGTGGTTGTTGTTCTTTGCCTGCCACACAATGCTTTTCACATAGTAGAGGAACAATAAATGCTTGCTGAAAGGAAATTGGTCTTAGATTGTGTATCCTTCTTTCTTCAATATTCAAGACAATATTTTATGTTACTGTCTTTTCATTTATTTATTTTTGGAGGGTATGATTACTAAACAAGGGGTGAGGGAAGGGCATAATAGTATACATGTCATATATACAGCTATTTGCATATTTTCTCTATATTAAACTGTAGTGCTAAAGAACTGGGTCATGTTTTTACTTTTTTTGTAAACTCAATATTTAGTATAATGCCTGAAATGTGGTAAACACTTCAAGGTTTTTTGACTCATCTTCTGATCAACTAGATTTATATAGGGATGAACGGATTTTAATCTTTTGTCCTGGTTTTAACCATTATCTATCTGTGATTTGCCCATGGTAAGAAACAGAAATGTCACTTGATTTCTTTTTTTTTAATAAGAGGACAACATTTGCCTTATGGGGAAGGGCACTGGCATCCATCACTAGCCATATATTTGACTGTGTATGATGAACTGGCCTCTTTTCTTGAGCCTCAGGTCTCTGTGCTATAATAAGGCAATGATACCACTGAGTGGCTTTCCTTTCTCTGTCTATAAGCACACTCATCAAGGAATTTATTTATTTTCCAAGGACTTTTTGAAGTTAGTAGAAATCCCCAATATAGCCCTAATCAAATCACTTTTAAGTTTAATAAATACACTAATCAGTCAGTCTTGTTATATGATAATCCATTCTACATAGGTATATCATGCTGCTCACAAATTGGAAAGAATTGCAACCAACTGCAAGCAAATTTTCAAAAGCAGAATTTATAACAGACCTTTCTGGTGAGGTCAGTTACTAAAATTACAAGTAATGTTTCATGGAAACTGAAATCTCAAGATATCTTATTTCTTAGAGTAGAAAGAATACCAGACTGACTCTCCATTTGACTTTGAACCATTTTGCTGAGCCTCAGCCTATTTGTGAGGAAAGTCAGAAGTATACCTCTAAGTTCAAGTGAGAAAATATATGTGAATATGCTTAGCCAAAGTGTAAAGTGTTATAGAAATGTGAGATGTTTTTATTATATATATATATATATGGTAGTACTAATATTATAATAATAAAAGCCTTTCTTCCCAATGGCAGCTAACTCATTTTTAGAGAAATAATATGATCTTCCTGTGGTAAGCCCCCAGTAGAGTCCTTTAAAAGTCTTCACCTGAAATGGACTACATGAACACTCATATTCAGCAGGTTCCTTCCTCTAAGATAATATTATCAACCAAATAATTACATAATTGCGCTAAGATGTTGTTAGGTGGCATAAAAATTAAGATACTGATATAACTTGTATCTCTACCATTGTATCAATTCCTGTATCTTTGATGATCAGGCACTGGAAGCAAATGGAAAAATCTTTTCAGGGTAATTGTATGTATATATGTGTGTATATGTGTGTATGTATATACACATATACACACTGTCCATATGTATGTGTATATACATACATGTATGTGTATATACACACACACATATATATACACACATGCATGTGGATATGCATATACATGCATGTAAGGACATTTAAGGAGCAAAGTGCATTCCATTTACTGGGGCCAATAATCACTATAATGTATTAGGTAATGTGGGATCTCACATTACCTGAATATCACCATGCATTCTTCTAGAACATATTATGTTGTAACAAATGATGTATGTGAACAGTTCACAGAAGGGCATGGGCAACATTGCCTCTGTAAGTTGCTTCATAAATGGCAGTTGATCAAATGATTGACTTGTATGAATGGAATCATTGTGAAATTAGAAGAATCAGGAGAACATATACAGGGATTATAAAAATATAATAAGAATGTTACCAAAATGTAATTGAATATAAACTCCTTGAGGGCAGGGGCTGTATAATTGGAATAAACATTCCTGAATCAGGACAATAGACAATAGAGACTGTAAAGAATTAATTGTGATTTGGGGTTTTCATAACCTTATCTTTGCTTCATTATGGTCAGACTGAAAAAAATTTAAGCTTAAAAGCCTAAGAGGAGATGGGTGTGTACTTTGAGAGATAATTGAACAAACAAGAGGAACTCTGACCACAGGGAAGATTTATTGAAACTAAGTAACTAATAGTTCCTCTAATAGCTTCCCCATGCCCACATAGGTCTGACCAGATTGTGAAGGGGACAACCCATGTGGGTGTGCTGAGCCAATTGGATACTCAGCATGACTAAGAAACACCTCCCCCCTTCCTGTGGGAGAGTTTGTTAAGATACAGTTAGATACAGTTAAAGAGGCGGTTAGAGAGGGCTCTGAGGGAAATGGGGAAGGAAGGAAGGCAGACGTTTAGAGGAGCTGTTGGTATTTGACTTTCAAAACAGAAGAGACTGCAAACTAATTCTCCTTAGATGCACATTTTGGGTATTGGTGAGTTTGTGGGGTTTTTTTGTTTGTTTGTTTTGTTTTTTAGTCAGAGCTAGCTCTTTGGAGCTAGCTGGGCTGGAGGCAGGTTCAGGTGCCTGTGGGCTTTTTACCCCAGAGATTTATATATTGTTTATATATTGTTTCCAGTTCTATTAAACTCACTTGTGTGATTCAGACATTGTTTTAAGTTTGTTCCCATTAATAAACCTGTTTTGTTTTTGAAAGAGACTGTTTCTTTTCTTACCTCAATATTAAGGCGAGCCACCCAATTAACTCTTCCTATACTAAATTTGGCCTTTACAAATCCTATCAGCAGAGAAACAAGAAAGCACAGATTATTTTTTTTTAATTGTGTAATGTATAATAAGACATACTTCCTGTATTAATTGGCTTTGTGCAACTATGTTCTTGTTTCTGCGAGGGAAGAGTCAAAAGAGAGAGAGGAGTAGGCATTTCAGGAAAGAACTTTAATGTCCCAAAATGGGCATTAATAAAACCTTTTTCTTAAAGGAACTGAAGCAAGCCAACAGCAGATCTCTTCTCCATACCAGGGAATTCCTCTGTGTATGTGTATGTGTGTGTGTGTGTGTGTGTGTGTGTGTGTGTGTATGTGAGCTTTATCAAATCTTATATGTTAAATGTCAAATAATAGTTCTGTTAACAATTAAATCACCCAGTTCTCTTTCCTCTTTCCTTAATATACCATGGTATCTCAGAGAAAGGCATTATGTGGCCATAACTTTCCCTTTTATGTATTAAAATTCAGTATATTCTGTGTATATTATACTTTTTGGGGGAAAAGGTTGGTATTTGTTTTGTATAGATTTGTGATTTTATTGGGATAGAGAATTTACCTCCACCAGCTTAAAAAATATGACTTGCTTAAGTGTCTTGACTTGATGCGGATGTCTGCTGATTGATCAGGGTGGTGATTGCCGAAGGTTGGGTGGCTGTGACAATTTTTAAAAATAAGACAACAAAGAAGTTTGCCACCATGATTGATTCTTCATTTCAAGAAAGGTTTCTCTGTAGCATGTGATACTGGTTGGCAGACTTTTACCCACAGCAGAACTTCTTTCAAAATTGGAGCCACTCCTCTCAAACCCTGCTGCCACTTTATCAATGAAGTTTATGTAATGTTTTTCAATATTGCTGTGTCTCAGGGAATAAGGAGGCCTCAGGAGAGGGAGAGAGACAGGCGTGGTCAGTGGAGCAGTGAGAACACACATGACATTTATCGATTAAGTTCACAGTTTTATATGGTTTCACAGTTAGCAAATATCAGGGCTGATATTCCATCCAGAATTCTGTGACTTCAAATCCAATTCTTTTTCCACTATCCATTGCTTGCCAAGTTCCTCTAAATTGCCTTTTGAGGAAGAGATAGACAGGAGCTGTGATCTGGTTGTAAAATGATTTTGATCAAGGACCTTCCATAATGAGATAATATATTTTAAGACCCTTTGTAACCATAAAGTGCTACACAAATGTGAGTTATGATGATGATGATGATTTTATTATAATAAAACACTGGCATAAAGTGCTTGGTTATTATAATTTTAATTATGGTAAAGGTCAAATTGTATCTACTATTTATATATATGGTGTGTCTCTCACAACAGAAACTGGATGATTGATTGAATGATTTATAGGAGATCATGATGTACGTGTATATAAATAGGATGACACAGACAATGTGGGTCTGTTCTATTGATGAATGCATTAATGGGGCAATCAACTCACAAGCTCATAGACTATATGCTGAATGTGATCTCAGAGGCCATCTAATCTAAGCCCTTCATTTTTTTTTACATGGCCAGGGAGGTAAGGTGGCTTTTTACAACATCACAATAGTAGTCAAGCCAAAAATGGAATTTGAACTGAGGACACTTGACTCCAGAGGTTGTACTCTCTTCATCATATGCTGCCTTCACAATACAGAGGACAGAATGCTAAACATGGAGTCAGGAATATCTGGATTCAAATTCTACCTCTGACAAAACATTTAACCACTCCAATCCTCAGTTTTTGAATCTATAAAATTAGAATCATAATACCTGTTATACTTTACCTCAAAATGTTATGAGCCTCAAATTACATAATGTATAGAAAATACATTGGAAAAGTAAAAGTTCTATGTAAATTGTTTGTCCTTTGTTGTGGAAGAGCACCATGACATCTGGGAGATGTCATGACTTACATGAATTTGATTTAAGCGAGAAAAGACTGTGTAAGGTTACTAACCTCATTCTCTCCTCCAGAGCCATCTGGGTCCAGTGCCAAGATGCACATGATGATGACTGCAGATGGTCTGGGATGTTTGAGGAAATTGGGGGTTAAGTGACTTGCCCAGGGTCATACAAATCGTAAGTGTCTGAGGTGTACTGAACTATACTGCTCACACCCTCGTTATTTTTCCTTACGTTGTAAGTATTTTGTATTGAGTTATCTATATGTTATTTTCCCCCAGAAAAAATGTATGTGTATGTGTACATATATATATGTGTGTTTGTGTATATACATACATACATATATATACACATACACACACACAGAGAATACACAGTTACAGAGAGTATTCAAGAGAGAGAGGCTGTAGTATTTTTGACTTTGTATCTCCAGTACCTGGGCAACTAAGTGGTGCAGTGGAAAATGTGCAGGGCAGGAAATCAGGAAGACTCATCTTGATGAGCTCAAAAACAGCCTCAGATTCTTATTAGATATGTCACCTTGGGCAAGTCACTTAACCCTGTTTGCCTCAGTTTCTCATCTGAAAAAATTAAAAGCTGTAGAAAAACATGGCAAACTGCTCCAGTACCTTTGCAAAGAAAATCTCAAATGGGTCAAACATGACTGAATTGACTAAACAACAGAAGTGATTAGTATAAAGATTTCCTAGTTTAAATGTTTGTCAAATGAATGAGCTGCTTAAAAGTTAAATTTGATTTTTGACTAGGCCACATGCTTAAAAATACATGCAAAGCTCTATAAAAATCAAAATTCATATACATATATACATATACACACACAAAAACATATATACATACACATACACACACATATATGCATATATACATACACACACAAATATATATATATATATGCCTATCACCAATATTATTAAAGAAACTATCAGAAACTACTATTGGGGAGCATTTATTTGACTTTACTTATTTTCATTCCCTGTGCTTGTAGGTGCTTCATTCAGTTTAACTTTAAGTGGCCAAAGGAACTTTGAGGATCTATTTAGTGTACAAGTGTTTATACCCTTCTAAAGAGTTTTCCTTGATGCCTTCCAAGTTCAGATATTCTTAGTTGCTTTTGAATATCTGTCAGTACTCCTTTCATTTCTCATACTACAGATTCCTAATATATCTAGTGGATTGCAGCCAGACATGCTTAGTCTTAACACAGCTTATCAATTCTACTACCTATGAACCTTTGCATCTTCTTTAGACCTTGAGAAACAAGCTGGGGTCTAAAGTAGTTGTCTATTATAACTTCCATTATATACCATGTTACTACACATGGTTCCAAAACGTAGCTATCATCTCATCACAAATACAAGTTGAGCTTGGGGTAGCTAGGTGGTGCAGTGGATAAAGCACTGGCCCTGGATTCAGGAGGACCTGAGTTCAAATCCAGCCTCAGACACTTGACACTAGCTATGTGACCTTGGGCAAGTTACTTCACCTTCATTGCCCAGGCCCCCCTTCCCAAAGGAAAAATAAAATATATATATATATATATATATATATATATATATATTTGTTACAAATACAACTTGAGCTCAACAGTTATTAACATGGAACTGTACCTAACACATGAAGATCAACCAAATCCATTAAAAATAAGTATCATTGCTAAGATATAATGTCAAGAAGTGAGCTGATTTATGAAGAGATGCTGTCTGGCAAAGGAATTGAACAGAATTGCACATATGCTGGACCACAACCATGGCACATTTTAAATTAACAAAGGACAACATCAGAACTTCTAGTTCAATGTATTTAACAGTTTCCACATTAGATTATGCCATAATATTTTGGAAGACATTCTCAAATGTTTGTGATATGTTTTTATTTATTTGTATTTTCAAGTATACCAATAACTTTTTGAACTTTCACATTTTTAATCTCATAGCTTTGTGAAGATGGGTCTTTTGTATTTCCCAAAATAAAAACAATTCAGACTACAATACTACAAAAAAACATATCACCATCAGTCAGGAAATATGGGATTCACATACAAAATGATTCCAGGATTTAAGAAACTGTGCATTTTCCAACAAATGTTTACCTCCCATTAGTGAGGAATTATAATTATTTTAAAATGAAATAAAATATTTTCTTTTGTTTCATGTTTAATATTTTAAATAGTTACTAAGTTCTTATGACAAATATACTTATGAAGTTATTTGGACCTAATTCTTATAGAGCTTTTTTTGTGGGGGTGGGGGCAATGAGGGTTAAGTGACTTGCCCAGGGTCACGCAGCTAGTAAGCGTCAAGTGTCTGAGGCCCAATTTGAATTCAGGTCCTCCTGAATCCAGGGCCAGTGCTTTATCTACTGCACCACCTAGCTGCCCAGACTCAATTTTTAATAAATGGATCTGTTATACTTTTTCTTTTTTTCTTTCTTTCTTTCTTCCTTTCCTTCTTCCTTCCTTCCTTCCTTCCTTCCTTCCTTCCTTCCTTCCTTCCTTCCTTCCTTCCTTCCTTCCTTCCTTCCTTCCTTCCTTCCTTCCTTCCTTCCTTCCTTTTTCATAGGGGCACCAAAAAAAATTACTGAGAACCTAAAGTTATTGAGAACTAAAAAGTTTGGGATTCTCTGGCTTATAGAAAATCAAATATTTTTTTAAAAAATAGAAGTTGCTGCATCTATTGCTATTTTGTCATTGCTATTATCCAACTGGCATATAAGACTTAAAATCTCAAAGTGCTTTTCAAATGTTAGCTACTACTTATAATAAATAATAATTCCACAAATATTTAGTAAGTACCTACTTTTGGCATGACACTATGTCACATGCTGAGAACACAAAAGTAGATCTATACAAATCCTACTCTCAAAAAGACTACAATATTAAAAAGGGAACAATTTATATAAAATAACAATTGTCATACAAATATTGGGTAGAATATGGTAAGTACAAGGAAGAGGTCAAAGAAAAGTACTATGAGAAATTCAAAGAGTGAGATATCATTTTGACCTAGGAGAAAAGGCAATATCAGGGAAGGCTTGTGGTAGAGTTTGTACCTATGGTGCACCATGAATATGGAAGATTACTTCCAATGGATTATCAGTAAGGGGAAATTCACTTGAAGTATGTGTTCCATGCAGTCTAGTCTCTCAAATAAAATGTTACCATTCTGTATATAACATATTTTTCAAATGTCCTTTGAATGTCTCAGACAATGATCTTATTGTAAACCATCTAAATTGGTTAAATTTTAATTTGGGGTCCATCTAAGTCATTAACTTAACAAAGTTGTGGCTCCTTTTTGTTTATATTACATCAGTCCTTTGAACTCAGGGTGCATTCTGAGAAATATATTTTTTCCCACAGAAATATGGAGAGTTTAACAAAACCCCTCCATGGCCGCCAAATTAAACAGACTTTCCCAGTTGATGTGAGGCATGAGAGGTCACATGAATTGATAAAGCAGAAGAATTCAAAGAGTGAGCCAACATGTGGAAAGCATCAATGAAAAGTTGTTCCAATGATCTCACTTTGGAAAAAAAAAAAAACATGCTGTTCTGACAGTTTCCAGAATAAACATATCATTCTGTGGGGAGAGAGAGAAAGAGAGAGAATATGAATAAAAGAAAATCGCATATATAATGAAAAAAAAGTGAGGGAGTATATATAGTCCTCCTTGAGTAATTTTGCTATGAAAATAAACCTTCAATGGGAGGAAAAGACAATTCCAATAATCTATCAGTCAAAACAACCAGAGACTCAAGATATTAATACATAATATGTATATTAGATTGCACTGAAATATGAATATTATGCATATATACATACTAATTATATGCTATGTAAATTATATATGTGTTGATATATACACATATATCCTAAGCAATCAATACCTGTGTACCATAGCACAAGATATGCCCAGCACACCTGATGTGAAGATGTTTCCATTTTGTTCTTGAGGACGTCTTTAAATAGGGACCACTAAAGTTTTGAGAGTCATACCATCATGTATATGTATACAAGTGTAAATATATGTGTGTATATACACACATATACAGAATATACATACATACATACATACATACATAAATACATACATACATACATACATGTGTGTGTATAAAATCTGAAGAGAAAAATGCATGCTTAATGAAAGCTCCAAACTGAGGTGAATAGGAAATACACTGGGTGTATCCAGCTTTGAGAAATAGTTTTGGACATTTTTCAAGGATGACTGCAAGTTGAAAAAGGAACTTGGCTTTCTTCAATATCTTTCATCTTTGCAAATTGTTTCCCAGTTAGTAATTCAGGTGCTGGCAGTGCCAGGTATAGTAAAAGGAACCCCATTAACCATGGAGCATTTTCATTTTATAAATTTCTCAGTGGCCATCACTGTAGTTGAAGTAGAGACTGTTGTGTGAAGTAGCTAAATTGTCATTGTTGTGCAGATCAAGCTGAAAGATAAGATTTTAAAAGATAAAATGCTGCTGTAGCAGTAATGAGACCTAGCTTCCAGGTTTCTTTCCACCTATGACTAGTTATTTGACTTCAGGCAAGTCACTTAAAATCCAGGAGTCAAATTTTGATTAACATCATGAAATGAAGCATCATATGAAAGTCTACATTTTCCATATAAATCACAGAAAATATCTGAAAGGAGCCCCAGAAATATCAATGATAAAGAAAACTAATGAGAAGCATGTATAAGCTCCTCTTTCCACTCTAGAACTGTGCAAAAAGACAGTCACAAGTCAGCAGTGCCTTGTAGAAGGATTGCACCAAGGAACCCAGTGGGAGCTTAAATTAATGAGGCAGGATCCTTTTGAAACAGGAAGAGAAGGTGGAGCCAAGGTGCTGGATTAAAGGCTGTAACTTTTGGAACTCCTGAATGATCTGTCCACATACCTTCAAAAAATGTCATAAGACAATTCTTACCCACAGAGGAACAGAGAGAGGTCACTTTCCAGCCAAAGATGGCTTAAAAAGGTCTGCTGTACTGCTGTGAGAGAGAAGTGCCATGCAGTATGTGGGACAGATCCAGCCCCAGGCATACTACACCTCCAGAGACGCGGAATTATTAGTATCAGCAGCTATTCCCGAAACACAGCTCACATACCAGTGAGGGGGTCCAGCAGCTGGTTGGGGGGAAACAGTGGGGGGCAGTCTCTACAGAAGAAGTGGCAGAGCACTGCTGTGTTGTTCAGGAAGTGGACTTGTGTGTCAGCAGCCCAGTGGGGGAGGGTTACAGTCACACCAAGCTTGAGACCATAGAGAAACAGATTTCTGCTTCCTGGTTAAAGAGCAAGTGGGTCCATGGATACTTACAGTCCAGCCAGGCTGAGAAAAAGTCTCTCTTTAAATTGTACCAGCTGAGATCCCCTGAAACTTGCCCTGGAAGCTGTGTCACCTGGAAGCAGTGCTCCACTTTTAGAAGGAGTTAAAAGCCAAGAAATAGGTGGGCAAGATAAGCAGGAAGAAAAAGCAGTGGACCATTGAAAGTTTCTTTGGTGACAAAGTAAATCAAAATATATCCTCAGAAGAAGATAACAAAGTTAAAGCTTCTACATCCAAAGCTTCCAAGAAAAATATAAATTGGTCTCAGGCCATGGAAGCACTCAAAAAGGACTTTGAAGATAAATTAAGATAAGTAGAGGGAAAAGTCATGGAAAAAAGTCAACAGCTTGAAAAGCCAAATGGAAAAGCTCTCTGAAAATACTTGCTTAAAAATTGGGATAGAGCAAATGGAACCTAATGACTTTATAATAAATCAAGACACAATAAAGCTTATACAAATGAATGAAAAAAATAGAGCACAATATGAAATATCTCCTTTGAAAAAGAGCTGACGTGGGTGGCTAGGTGGTGCAGTGGATAAAGAACTGGTCCTGGATTCAGGAGTACCTGAGTTCGAATCTGGCCTCAGATACTTGACACTTACTAGCTCTGTGTCCCTGGGCAAGTCACTTAACCCCCATTGCCTGCAAAAAAAGGGGGGCAGCTAGGTGACACAGTGGATAAAGCACTGACCCTGGATTCAGGAGTACCTGAGTTCAAACCTGGCCTCAGACACTTGACACTTACAAGCTGTGTGACCTTGGGAAAGTCACTTAAGCCTCATTGCTCCACAAAAACAAAACACACACACACACACACACACACACAAAGAAAGAAAAGCAAAAAAAAAAAGAAAAAGAGCTGACCTGGAAAATAAATCCAGGAGAGATAATTTGAAAATTATTGGGAGCAGCTAGGTAGCCCAGTGGATAAAACACTGGCCCTGGATTCAGGAGGACCTGAGTTCAAATCTGGCCTCAAACACTTGACACTTAGTAGCTGTATGACCCTGGACAAGTCACTTAACCCTCATTGCCCTGAAAAAAAAGAAAGAAAAGAAAAGAAAATTATTGGTATAATTTGCTGCTCCAAGACTTGGGAGCCTCCTCTAGAGGGAGGGTGGTGGTGGGGAGGGTAAGCAGGCTGCCTTTTCAATAGTCCTGGCTGCCATACTTGGTGGGGGAGGGGCCCAAGTTGGGCCTAACCCCTGGACAGTGAAGCTTGAGGAGCTCACCCATCCAATTAGTCTGCAGATGGGGCCTAGCCCCAGGGAAAGGCACAGGTCCATCATCCATATCCTGCATCATATATCCTACATCCCTCATCCCTAGGACCTCAAGTGGGTGCCACGCTGCCCACACCTTGGTGCACAGAGAACCAGCTTGTTAAGAAATGCCATCTGGGACACCCCAGATAGAGTGCTCCCCTCATGGCCTTACACGTCTACTCTTACCCTACCCCTGGGGGGTTGGGGAGCAGAAAAAGAGAAAGAGAGAGAGAGAGAGAGAGGGAGAGAGAGAGAGAGAGAGAGAGAGAGAGAGAGAGAGAAGAGGGGGTGGAGAAGAGGAGAAATAAAAGCCAGAAAGAAAACAGCAAGATTGTATTCCCAGGTTTATCAAGCAATTTGCTCACCCAAAGAAAGCTGCAATTGCAGAGCCTAGGCACATGCAGTAGGGCATGGTAACAATTATCAGATAAACTGCTGACTTAAGAATTAAACATGAAGTTTTATTGAAGCAAAGTTCAAAAAGATACATTAGTTCTTTTGCAATTGAGGGTTGGCGGGGTATTACATGGGGGAGGTAGTTGGTGGAGGAAAAGGTATGAAAAAAATAAAATAAAAATTGTTGGACTACCTGAAAACTATGACCAAAAAATAGATTAAACATCATCTTCCAAGAGATTGTCAGGGAAAATTGCCCTGATATTCTAGAAGCAGAAGGTAAAATAGAAATTGAAAGAATCCACCAATCACTTCCTGAAAGACATCCCAAAAGGAAAACTTCCAGGAATATTGTAGCTAAATTCCAGAGCTCCCAAGTGAAGGAGAAAATATTACAAGCATCCAGAAAGAAAAAAAAATCAATTACTGTGGAGACACAGTCAGGATACCTCAAGATCTAGAAGCTTCTACATTAAAGGATCAGAAGTTATGGAATATGATATTCCAGAGGATAAAAGAATTGGGATTACAATCAAGAATCATATACCCAGCAAAACTGAGTATAATATTTCAGGGGGTGAAAAAGAGCACTTTAAGGTATTTGTGATGAAAAAACCTGAACTGAATATAAAATTTAACTTTCAAATATGAATAAATATCTATTCAATTATTTAAAAAAAAGAATTGTCTTGGATCATTGCATTGCTGAAAGTAATTAATTCACTCACAGCAGATCATCTGATAATACTGCTATTATTTTACACTTCACTCTGTATCAGCTTATGTAAGTCTTTCCAGGTCTTTCTGATTGCATGCTGCTCATCTTTGTTTTTAATAGTAAACTACATTTATATTGTACTTTAAAGGGAGATTTCCTTTAAAAACACCCATAAACTTGATTATTGCAACAACAATAATAGCTAACATTTCTATAGTACCTTATACCTAACAAATAATTTTCTTCAGAATAGCCCAGCAAAGTAAGTACTATCATCATCATTGTCATTATCATCACTGTCATCATCATCCTTATCCTCATCCTACATTGCTTTTGCCTCTCTTTCTAATTTTCCCCCAGTCAGTATAGCTGTTTCCCTGCATCCTATTTCTGCCCCTTGATATTTACTCTATTTTCTATCTTCTTTTACCGTATCTCTCCTCAAAAATGTTTTGCTCCTGATTACCCCTCCACCAATCTTCCTTCCCTTCCTTCACCCCACCCCCTGTTATTATCTTCTTCTTCTGAGGTTGTATTGTGGTCTACCTTACCACCAAAGAACTTTTTGATGGCCTTCTGCTTTCTCTGCCTACTCATCCTGGCTTACTATTTCTTGGCTTTTAACTCCTTCTTAAAGTGTGGTGCTTCTTCCAGGACACACTGTTCAAGCTACAGTGTGGCCTGGGGGATGGTTGGGCTTCTTCTCAGCCTGCCTGGCCTCACTTTCATTTGATTTTAAGCTCTACACTGGGGGTGGGGGGTGGGGGTGGGGCTGCTTCTCTGCTCTGCTCCTGTTCCCAGCTTGACTATTCTGATCAAGGCAATGATCCAAGGGTTTATGATGAAAAATGCCATCCACTTCCAGAGAGAGATCTTATGAACTTTGAATGTAGAATGAATACTTTTAAAAAAAAATCTTTATTTTCTTGATTTTGTGTGTTTTTTTCCCCTTTTGCAGCATGCATAATATGGAAATATGTTTTGCATGTGTAGTAATATTAAGTTTTAGAGGTATATGGTAATATTAAGTTTTAAACAATGTTTGAATGTTTGTTTTTATTATATGTTTCCTTTGTAACAACTATGATTCTGAATTCCTTTAGACATGTTTTTGAGAACTCTCATTGTTTGATTTGATTATTAGCAAAGCTATTTAAAGTTGTGTTAGGCTCAATTTTGCAGGAAATTTTCCTGGCTGATTGCCAGCATCTACACATTTGAAACACCTGAAAAGACTTTCATTCCACAGCTACAACTAGAGGACATCCGAAGAATCATCTGAGAAAAAGACTTTCAAGGACTTAAATGGACATTTCGCTGCTTTCAATTGTATACACTGTTTATAATGTCCACTTACTAAAGGGGAGTGCCCCCTTTAGTTTATTGTCAATGTGTCACTCAATTTCTTTTCTCTTTACATTGTTCCCTTTACATTGTTAGTCTTAAGTAGGTAATGTTGTTGCTTCATTAAGGAAACAGTTGTTTCTTAACAAAGGGCAGGGGGAATGTGAGAAAATAATGGGATTTGGCAGATACTCCAAGGCCTACTTGGAGATTAATATAAACTGATTGAATTAAGTGAGAGTGATTCATTGCTGATTAGCCTATTTCAAGTTAATTAGATTGTAACCACATCTGGCTGGCCCTTAAGAAGGTGTTGTTCTCAGAAGTTAAGGACTTTGAACTCAACTGAGACCATCTTCAAGTCCAGTGAACCAATGGATTTGGATGATGCCTAGCAATTAGCTCAAAGCAGCGTGTAAGGACCACATCTTCTCCAGGCCTATGAAAAGCTTCCACACTCAGTTTGAGAGCAGTTCATGATTGAAGCAGAATCATGGTGGAGGACTTAAGGAAGAACCCGACCAGGCTGGAACTCTAGGTTAGATAGGCCTTTTCTTAAGTTTCTGAACTCCACATGAATACCTGGTATGCTTTAATAAATGCTTAATGCCCAAAGACTGATGCTAAAGCTTCTAATTCAAGGTGACCACACATTTAGATTTTAAACATCACACATGACTTCACATGTATATATCATATTGTTTGCCTACTCAAGAGATGGGGGAGGGCCAGGAGTGATGGAGAGAATTTGGAACTCAACATTTTATTAAAAAAAATTGTTAAAATTGTTACATGCAATTGGAAATATTTAATTATATGTATATATATATATATATATGTATATACACATATATATGTGTATGTAAATAATATTCTGTGTCATTGCAAAAATTTCTAAATTCCATGAAGAAAAAGAAATAGTGAAGTCTCAAAGCTATAGGGAAATAGCTTTAATGTAAGAGGGATCCTGTCTCATGATAAAGACGGTCTCAGGTCTAGGACCCTAAGACCCTGAGTGGTGTCACTCAGCTGCTTTTATACCCCAACAGGGCTGTAAAATATTAATACCCTACCATTTTTAGACAAACTCCTCCCACAAATATACATCATCCAAGTGGTAGATATACAAAGTTCATCATCCAACTTACTGACCCCTTGAATTGGTTTTGTCTAAATCATGGGGGCCATCATCCACCTTGCTAACTCTTGGATATGTTTTGATGGCACCATGAGGACTCATCCATTTCTATCAACTAACTTATCTTCTAAGCTTTGATTGGTCTTTTCTAGGTCAGGAGTTACTATTTTTGGTATATGATCTTTAAGCTGATTGTTCAATGTCTAACCACAATTTGATGATGGTGAATTGAGATTGAGATAATGGACTCTGAGTTATCCAAAATCAGATTACAATATGGCATATATATTAGTTCTACCAATATCTATCTTACTTAATCTATTATTATCTGGGTAACCTATTAAAGAATACCTAAGCATGTTGAATCACAATTTGTAGTCTAAATACTTATTATTATCAAAGTTAAATCATTTAAATATAAAAGGTAGGGGGAAATTATACTGACAGTGTAAACAGTCATAAATAAGGAAAGTAAAGACTCAGGTTAGAGTTTTCTTCAGGTTGACAAGTTGGTAAGAAAGGTGGAAGTTAGTCTGGATATAGGAATTAAAAATAGGAGATAGATCAGCGAAAAATTCTTTTTTTTTTTTTTTTTAGTGAGGCAATTGGGGTTAAGTGACTTGCCCAGGGTCCCACAGCTAGTAAGTATTAAGTGTCTGAGGCCGGATTTGAACTCAGGTTCTCCTGACTCCAGGGCCAGTGTTCTATCCACTGGGCCACCTTGCTGCCCCTAACAATTCTTTACCAAGCAAATAATAGAATGTATATAGGCAAGGTTTGTTTGTTTTTTGTTTTTTATAGGAGATAACAGGGAGTCAGTTGCCTACTTAATGAACCAATCAGGGAAGACCCCAGGGTTGTACCTGTGTGTGGCTGCCTGAGAGACAGAGACAGAGACAGACAGAGACAGACAGACAGACAGAAACTGAGACAGAGATAGAGATGAGACAGAGAATCAAGATTGGAAAGGGAAGTTGAATCCAGATTCCGTATATCTTTAAAGACCTGGTTCAAGACAGTTTAGTGAAGAAAGAAAGAACATTAAATTTGTACTAAGATCATATGGATTATAAAACTTAGCTCTTTAAAAAATGATATTATAAGGAAAACAAAACAAAACAAAACACTGGATTGGTTCTATGACCATCAATTTGCCCTATGCCTTTGGACAAGTCTTTCAACTACTTTGTGCCTTGGTTTCCTCATTTATAAAATGAAGAGTTTAACTAGATGATATTCAAACTAATGTACAGTTTTAAAATCTTCTATATTTGTGTTAAATCCTAAAGATAATGAAAGTAACTAAAACTCTTGGAGGAAAAAATGTAGAATAGTCAATACCATGAATTAGTAGGATTACTTTTTGTTGTGATATGAAGGACGGATTAGAGTAGATCGCTATGGTGGCATAAAGAGCAATTTTAATGCTACTACATTTATAAAGAGTAAGAAATGGAGGGGATGAATATGAAGTTATTGTGATGCCTAGCAACTGATTGGATTGAAGATACTAGAGTCAAAGATTTCTGCCAAGTTTTGAACCTGGCTGACAGAGTAAATGGTTTTATAATCAATAGAAAAGGGGATAGATATGGAAGGGATGATCAAATTATCATTCAAAATGTTTTTATTGAACACCTACTATATTTTCACAGGTTATAATCAGATCCTTTATCCCATTTTTGGTTGCCAGAAGTGTGGCAGTTCCTCTGTGTTTGGTGGTGGTGGTTTTGGTAAAAGATATCAGTTCCCTTCTCCATTACTCACTACTACATCTCTCAGAGAGGCTAGGAGTTGTTTCTTTGTTTTTCAATCTCGACCCTCTTTCATACCCTCCCATGCTTTGTCCAATTAAAAGGCTTTAAGCAATACAGGCTTAATCAATATTTGCTAAAAGAGTGAACAGATGGAATAGGGCTCTAAGTGCTCCCCTAACTGGGAATCACCAAGCTAATACTTGAGGGCCTTTTGTGAGGGATACAAAGATGCTTTTTTAGCTACTGGATGGCCTCTGCTATCCTTTCCATCTCTGAAGGCTTGGTAGTTTGAGAATGAAGGGAGGTCCTGGCAGTGATTGAAGCAATCCAGAACTTAACAGGGTTCTTTGCCTTGAAGGAGGGGTGGAGAGAAGGAGGGGAGGGAACAGTTGAACTCTCTTCTCATTACCCACAGTTTCTCTAGATAATAATGAAAAAAAACATATCAGAAAGGTTCAGATCTATTCATTCTATTAACCTAGAGTCCTCGGGGACAGAGTTGTCACTTGATGTGGAGTCAGGACATATTACACTGTGTCCTCAACAAAGAATGAGACCTTGAGTGATTACCCCAAATTTCACTCAGGGGTCCCTTATTTAGGCCTCAGGCATCTGTTCTGTTTAAGAGCAGAAATCATACTAGAAATTTTGAAGTAGTTCACATATCCTGCTTGCTAATTCTTATCTGAAAACAGACACTCCCATCTTTTGAGGGAAGAAAGGAAGATGTTGAAAATCTCTGAGACCTAAGGACCTACCAAGCTTTTCTCAGAGGATACAGACTGCATGAGATTTAGGTGACTTGATGGGGGAAAATTCTAACTGAGCCTATATAACATCTTTCTCTATTCCTTAGCCTCTTTCAGTTGACAGAAAGCAATTTAAATATATCAAATTTATTATTACTTGGTGGTGATTGCAGCTGGGGTGCAGAATGGAAACCAGTTGCCTTACTTAATAGATCTCACGGCCAATTTTCTGGGGCCGTTCTAGTCTAGTGAAAAAATGTCAATGTTTTCTAAAACTCATTATAAACAAGTAGCCACAATCCATACAATAGCACATTAAAAGCAGAAGAGGTGAAAGTACAATAATCCTCTGATGTGTGAATAAATAGCTTTGAGGACATCCCATCCTTGAGTAGCAGGAGAAAAGACTTGTTTGTTTTTAAATGCAAAGGCCTAAAATCTTTCACACATGCTTATGGGTTTCCAAGGCTTTAAAATTTTTTTTTATTTCATCTTTCTTGGAAACATATGTTGATCCTGATGTTTTATAATCAGGCCCTTATACAGAGTAATTGCTTTCCCATTTCTTAGCAAATGAAGGGCCACTATTGGGTGAAAGGTTACAGGGTCTTAGAGACTGATATTATTAGCCACTAGCAGGTGCAAAAGTAATATGACTGTCCCAAAGCACCTTAACCCTGACTTTGAAAAGCTAGGCAGGGCAATTCAGGGTCAATTATTACCTTTGTTTAAGGCTCCCTGTTGGAATAGCTAACAGGGATCAAATTTCACACATCTTAGGTTTTGATTCTGAATTGGGAATACTTTTGGATATGTTTTACTACTACAGTGATGGGCATCAGAGAAATCCTATGGAGTTGTAAGAGATAAGGGATTAATTTGTCTCCTGAAACTAACTTGGAACCAGCACAGGGGCCAAAAATCCCCGCTGCATTGCAACTCTCTTGAACTATTAGTGATGCCTGATGTAAAAGCTTTATACATGGTCAGGTTGGCACAGAAAATTATAGAATTAAAGGCACTCAAGGGGCAGCTAGGTGGCGAAGTGGATAAAGCATTGAGTTCAAATCCAGCCTCAGACACTTGACCCTTACTAGCTGTGTGACTCTGGGCAAGTCACTTAATCCCCTTTGCCCCACAAAACAAAACAAATCAGAATTAAAGGGACCCTGAGAGATAAGAAATGAGAGACCTCTCATTTTAAAAATTAGAAGACTGAGAGCCCTGAAGGCCCCTTCAATTTTAAATTTATAATCCTCTGTTGAAAAGAAACTGATTCAAACTTATATCGTGTTTAAAGAATTAAAAGTGTTTTCCTTGCAACAACCCCTTAAGTTAAGAATAAAATATTAAATAATTTCTTAAAAATGAAATAAAAAAGAAATGCTAATCTCAATGAGGGTGAAGGGAAGGGAGGGAGAAAGGGTGAGAATTTGGAACTCAAACTTAAGAAAAGATATTAAATTTTTTATATGTAATTGGAAAAAGAATATATTTTTAAAATTTCAAAAAGAAAGAAACTTGGGAGGGGAGGGAGGGAAAGAGGGATAAAAATTGGAACACAAAGCTATAAATAAAAATTTTTATTAAAAAAGAAAGAAACATAACAACCTTGTGAGGCATGAAGAATAAATATTATCCAAAGTTTATAGATGAGAAAACTGTGGTTGCCTGTGGTTAAGTGAATGGTAAAGTGACTAATAAATATCTAAGGCAGGAATGGAACCCAGGTCAGTGCTCATGCCTTGTTGACTAAACCCAGAAAGACAAAAGAAAAAGGGATATGGGACTTAAAGGAAGCTAGGTCCAGAATGATGGCAAAGTTCACATGACATATATGGGACATGTCTCCTGATTTCTTAAGTCATAGGTTTACTATTATTATTTCAAATAATAGTACTAGTTATTATTATCATTATTTTAGTAATCTTTATGTTGTGAATCTACCCATACAAGTATCTTATCCCACAGGCCTAAGTCTGTACTCTAACACTGTTATGATGAATGTATGGACAACCTAGATTTGATTGATGGAGCTGCCTTATTATCCAAAAGGATTTTATGAAACCCCAGATTAATAACAGCAAAATATCCTCTGACTAAACTTCAGACTGAACCAAGATAGCAAGCAGATAAGTCCCTATCTTCTGACTTCTTTCCCCAGCATAATAATTCCCTGTCTTGTAAAAATATCTGGGCATCCTCCTCCTTGCCAAAAACTTTTTGAGAATCATCTAATCTTATCATAGTGTTTCTGTTAAGGCGTATAATAACTGAAATTGTTAAAATGTCCATTCTTGTCATAGTATTTGCTTTTAGGTTGATTTATATCATGTTAATGAAACTGATAATAACCTGTAACCAGTTTACAAAGAAACCTTATATACCCTCAGAAAGAGGGAGTCTTCAAGCTCCTTCTTTAAAAAGGGTCTCCACATGATTCTTGCTTGCTTGTTCTTAGAACAAATAAACTGGTACTATGTCCTGTCTGTGTGTGATCTGGTTTTTCTTGTAGGAGACATCATGAAAATAATTTCTCTGATCTGTTTTTTCTATAGAGACATGTATAAAAAACAAAAGTTGACAACACCAAGTCCTTCAAATCTGCTGGGCCAAAATCATGGCCTGAAAAGCAAAAGAGGGACTATTTTTTGCACTGGATAAAATACTCTTGTTAAATGAAGTCCATGTTATCTGAGTTTGGGTATTAATATTTGTTTATTTGTTATTTTACAAAGGATTTTTATACACATACACCTAAGGCATTTGGGGCAGTTAAGTGGCTCATTGGGTAGAGCACCGGCCCTGGATTCAGGAGGACCTGAGTTCAAATCCAGCCTCAGACACTTAACACTTACTGGGCAAGCCACTTTACCCCAACTGCCCTGCCAAAAAACCCCACAAAAACAAACAACCAAAAAAAGAAATAAGGTATTTGTCAAAAATAGATCAACCGAAAATATGTATTGACTACTTAAAGAAATTAGTTTATCATTGTATTCAAATAATTTTTACAGCTCATATGCAGGAAATTACTAATATAAATTTCCTGAAAATCCAAGCATGCATTGAATGGAGTCCTTAAGTACGATTTTAAGCCTCAGTTCTAACACTAACCTATTGTGCAACCTAGGAAAAGTCATGTGCCCTTTAGAACCTCTGCTTTCCCATCTTAAAAATGAGAGAGTTGGACTAAATGACTTCAGAGAACCTATCCTGCTCTATCACTATGATTGTACTCCTAGAACTTACAAGTATACATCTTTCTTTGAACCTCGTAGATAAATGTTAATTTTATGGGGACAAAATAATAATGTTGAGATTTCAAAGTCTCATCTCATAGGTTAAGGGGCGTATCCTTAAAAAATTATTAAGAGAAAGAATTATATCTCCCCATTTTTATCCTTTCCTCCAACTTCTAATCAGTCAAGAAAAAAAATATTTTTAAGTTGGCCTATGAGCATATCTTTTTTTTTAATTTAGTATTTTATTTTCCCCAATTACATGTAAAAACAATTTTCAACATTTATTTTTACAATTGAGTTCCAAATTCTCTCCCTTCCTCTGCACCCCCTAACCCCGCATTGTGAAGGAAAGTAATTTTATATAGGTTATATAAGTGTAGTCATGCAAAATATTTTTCAATATTAGCCAAGTGGTAAAAGAAAGCATAGACCAAAATTAAAACTAAAGAAAAATAAAGCAAAACAAGAAACATTTATTAAGTACCTCTTATATGTCACGGTCTTTGGGAATACAAACATGGGAAGGAAAAAAAAGTAGCCCCTCCCCTCAAGAAGCTTACAAAAAAAATAGGAGAAGATAACACACAAAAGGAAACTGAAAAATGGAGGGAGGTTGAAAGGAAAGCACCTGGCCCAGGGATACCAGTTGAAAGGAGTGTAGCCAGGTGGAAAATGAAGAGATGACTGGCCTGAAAGACATTTTTTTTTTTAAATAGAGGCTTTAGGAGGAGTTCTTTGCTTTACCCTCCAGCTCTCCAATCAGAGAAGCAGAGGTTACTGAGGGTACTTATAAAATATGAGTACCAAGTCTGATGCAGTCTCACAGGATGATGAGTTTTGTGATTGTAAAGTTTCCTGGGGTAAAGTTAAAAAAGTAATATTATAAAAGTCACATCACCCTATTATCTCATGAAAGTAATAAAGGATAGACATGCACAGGATACCTATGACCTTTATTCTTTTTTTTTTTTTTTTTAGTGAGGAAATTGGGGTTAAGTGACTTGCCCAGGGTCACACAGCTAGTAAGTGTTAAGTGTCTGAGGCTGGATTTGAATTCAAGTGCTCCTGAATCCAGGGCTGGTGCTCTATCCACTGAACCACCTAACTGCCCCTATGACCTTTATTCTTAAGTTGATTTTTTTTTCCCTTTGGACAGTGGTTACTATTCAGATCATCCTAAAGGTCATATATTTAGGATTTAATGAGAAAAGGAAGGGAATAAATAGCATCCATTCTATAGTGCTCTGTGCAATGTTAATACTGTTTTTAGAAATAGCACATTTGATCCTCACAATGTAGGTACTCTTATAGACCCCATTTAACAGTTGAGGAAACTGAGCCTGTGATTTTTTCAGTGTTACACAGTCATTAAGTATATAAGTCTGCATTTGAACCTAGGTCTTCCTGATTCCAGATCCAGTGCTCTAGTCACTGTGCCACCAGTGGCCTCAAAGTGATATTTTATAGATGAGAAAACTGAGATCTTAAGTGGCTAAGCAGCCTATAGTTAGTGAGACAAAATCAGTATTTTAACCTAGTTCCTCTGACTTTAAAAACCTGAATTCTGTCTTCTGTACAATATTTCAGGATAAGCTTGTAATTCCTTGGTATTCTGTTTGATGGGTAAAATATATAAGGTGAGCAAATATGTCCTGTGTTCTATAGAGAAAGTCCACAACTATTAACCCAGCCCCAAATCTTGTACTTCTTTTACCTGTTTGTCATTGACCAAAATACAGTGTCGTCATACAGTCAAATAATTTTTACAAAATTGAAATGAGATTCTAGTTTAAGAATGAGCAATACTAATGTACAAGTGGGGAACCATAGAGTAATTCAATCAATTACCCTATCTCATTTATAGTAAATGACAAGAACCTATGTCTTGATACCTTAACAGGTGAGTACATCATTACTTGATTGAATTGGTCTATCATAAGCTCTAATAGTGGTGGTGGTGGTGGTGGTGGTGATGATGATGATGATGGGTGACATTTATATAACATTGACTATGTGCCAGCCGGCTGATAAAACTGTGCTGAGTTTAATAATTATAATATAACAACAATCTTGGGAGTTAGGTGCTATTATTAGCCCCATTTAATAGATGAGAAAAATGAGGCAGACACAGTTGAAGTATCTTGCCCAGGGTCACAGAGATAGCAAATGTCCGAGGCCAGATTGGACTAAAAGTAGGAAAACCTTTGATTGATTTAGATGGCCTTAGGAGCCATTGGGTGAATAAGAGTCATCTTGAACATTTAGAAGTATGTTTGGACTGATTCAAGAAACTTTATCAGACCTTGTGGGGTTTATATGAAATAACAAACCAATTCAGAATCCAAGTACTCAAGCATCTGATAGCTTAGAGCAGAAGCCTTCCAGTCAATTCCTAAGAAGAAATGGCTTGCAGGGAAGAAACAAGCCATGGTCTAAGATTTGGCTTTCCTCACTTAGAGGGACAGAAGATTTGGTCTTTTTTCATAAGTGTCTTCTTGGCATCCTTTGAATACTTAACATCAGAGACAGTTGAGAAGAAACTGGATGTGATGAAGAAAGGGCAGGTTTGAAGCTCTATATAGAGCCCTATAACAAAACTACACCATACTCAAGGTTAGCATTTTAAGGATTCAAGCAAAAAGCCTTCTGAATGCTGTGGGTTACTTCTTTTGCTACACATGTACACTATGAGCACAATTTTTCATGCATTGTATTTATACCATAAAGTGTGTCACAGACTTTTAGGAAGATATTTTGTAGCAAGTCCTTTTACTATACAATGAGAGTAAAAGCTTTTTTTGAGAGGGGGGATGGGGGTTAAGTGACTTGCCCAGGGTCACACAGCTAATAAGCGTCAAGCTTCTGAGGCTAGATTTGAACTCAGGTCTTCCTGAATCCAGGGCCGGTGCTTTATCCATTGTGCCACCTAGCTGCCCTGAGTATATGCTTTTTTATAAAAGCTATTAAAGTCTGGATGACTAATTGATATTAAATGACAATCAATGGAGGGAAATATGCCATTGGGTTCTTGTAAATACTATCTTAGAATGACAGCCTTCGGAAAGGCTGTGGCTCTCCCAGCTCCCAACAAATCTGTCCACATACCTCCAAAGAAAATTCCGTAAGACAAATCCTGGAGCAGCATAAACTACAAAAGAACAGAGAGATGAATTTCCAGCCAAAGATGGCTTAGATAGGTGGCAGGGATCATGGGCTGTTCAGGGTGAGAGAGGATCTCAGCACTTGGAACAGATCCAGCCCCAGGAAGGCTGTGCCTCCAGAGCCTCAGAATCTTCAGCATAATTGGCTTTTTCTGAAATTTAGCTCATGAACCAGTAAGGGGGTCCAGGTGTTGGCTGGGGGTGGGGAATATCTGTGGTCTCTGCTGGAGCTAAGGCAGAGCACCCATATTCTGAACCAGTAAGCAGACTAAAGCAGCAGTGGCCCAGTGGGAGAGGGGCACAGGCACACCTAGCTTTCAACCATAGAGAATCAGATTTCAATCATATTTCTGCTTCTGGGTTAAAGAGAAAGTGATCCATGGTTACTTACAGTCCAGATGGGCTGAGAATGAGCCTAATCATACCACATTGGACCCCCTGTAACTTGGGACAGTGCATCCTAGAAGCAGAGCTACATGTTAAGAAAGAGTTAAAAGCCAAGAAATAGGTGGCCAAGATGAGCAAGCAGAGAAAGCAGCAGATGATTGAAAGGTTTCTTTGGTAGCAAGGTAGATACAAATACACCCTCAGAAGAAGATAATAACAAAGAATGACAACCTTGATCCCTTAGGGTTATATCTAGACCTCTGAAGACAAAGTGTCAGTCAAACTCTGAGGCCCCAGCCTCTTAATTTGATTGAGTGCTGGGAGAGTACCTCCAGATCCTGCACTACACATACCATATTCTTCAGATAAAGGTTCTAGCAAAGGAGCTATGGAAGACAAAAAAACCATGATGATTACTTCTCTCTTACTATTGACTTTAGAAAAAGCCAAAAACAAAACAAAAAGCAAAAACCTTACCCTCTCTCTCAACCTTAAACACATGATCATAATTATTGTCATACTAAAATTCTACTATATTTCTAAATGATATTTAACTCAACCTAACCTTAAAACCCTAGTGAAATGTAATGGCAAATATGGATAAAATAATGTTTGGTCAATTATTTAGTTCTCCTTAGATTTACTGTAATAGCTTTTTTTTTTTCTTTTTAGTGAGGCAATTGGGGTTAAGTGACTTGCCCAGGGTCACACAGCTAGTAAGTATAAGTGTCTGAGGCCGGATTTGAACTCAGGTACTCCTGATTCCAGGGCCGGTGCTCTATCCACTGCACCACCTAGCTGCCCCCCTGTAATAGCTTTTTAATTGGGCCTCTGAGTCTGTTTCCATCCATTCCTCAAAACTCACAACACCTCCCTATACATTTCTATATTCATTGATAATTTTAAGCCATTGTTTTGATCTTGTCCCTCTCTTGTTCTAAAACTAGAAATATTTAGTGACTGCAACATAAAATCCAAACTCCATAGTTTCCATTTAAACTTTACCACATTCTGGCCTTCATTTACTTTTCTAGATTCTATTGGAAAGAGATTTGCACTTAACCAAGATGGTTTACTTATAATCTACCAAATTTGGCTATTGCTTGTTTTCCAAACTGCAGCAAAATCTATATCATTACCTATATTAGAAATGCCTTCCTTCCTACTTTCCACTTATCCAAATCCCACATATCTATGAAAAGCCATGTCCAATGTCCCCTACAGAGTCTTTTCTTTTTTCTTTTTTTCTTTTTTTTTTTTTTTTAGTGAGGTAATTGGGGTTAAGTGACTTGCCCAGGGTCATACAGCTAGTAAGTGTTCAGTGTCTGAGGCCGGATTTGAACTCAGGTACTCCTGACTCCAGGGCTGGTGCTCTATCCACTGCACCACCTAGCTGTGCCAGAGTCTTTTCTTAATACCAGAGCGGTGACCAAACTGTGCTTCTTTAAATTCTGTAGTATTTTTTAAATTATTCATTTAGCAATTATGATCTCTGATTTTGTTTTCTTTCTTATATATTCATGTGTATATAACTTATCTCTGTAAATAGATAGTAAATTCCCTGAGGCTATATTTTTATGACTCACTTGTTTTACATTACATGAAACATCCAATGAGATGACTTGCAAAATTATCTAAGAAATACAATTTTTGTGATCTACTGATTACTTAGTGCTCATCTAGAGAAATGTCATTGCTTAAATATAGGATGAAGCTCATTCAAGTTTGTTATTTATTTTTAGAAAGAAAACAATCTGGCCACTTTTTTATATGTACCCAAATCTATTAAATAACAAGCTTATCTAAATTAGTATGAGAAAACTAAACTCTACAATATACATTATAATGATATATTTCTTCTTTTTTATTCACCCTTTTATCTGTCCTAAATTCAAATTAAAAGGAAGCCTGTAAATGATTGGCAGAGGAACTACTAAGAACACAGCTGGATGGAAACATGCACAGAACTATAAAAATCCAGTTTCTGTTTTGTATCTGAAACTCTCAAAGACATGCTTAGTGATGCCTAACAAGGAAGAATGCAGAGCTGCATGTAAAAAAAAAAAGCAGCTTCATGGAGTGTGCAGGACACCATTAGCTATGAGGTCTTATGCAATCCTTCCTTTTTGCTCCCCTCCTCCCATCCCTGACCCCCAAACTCTAACCACCTAATAGATATTCTGACTGATCAAAATCCTTTTCCCTGGAGCAAAGAACAGGGCAGGTGGCAAGTGGTAAAAACTGGGATGATCACTCAAGCTTGATTCTAGGCGGGAGACGTGGAGATTTATATCGACAAAGTATTCTTCCATGCCAGGGCCTAATTCTGTGTCTCCTAGAGATTCTTTCTTGCAGTTTGCAGTCTGCTGGTCCACATTTATCCATCAGATGAAAGACAGCACTCTAAGTGACATTTTAGAAAAGCCACAGTTTATATAACAGAACAAATCTTTTTTACCTTAACACATTGTTCCCTCTTAATTTTCACATCCAAAGAATGTGGAGTTGTATTACAGTAGTTGCTTTGCCACTGTTACTTGACTTTTTTTTTTTTTTTTTTTTTGCTGGGCAATGGGGGTTAAGTGACTTGCCCAGGGTCACACAGCTAGTAAGTCAAGTGTCTGAGGCCGGATTTGAACTCAGGTACTCCTGAATCCAAGGCTGGTCCTTTATCCACTGCGCCACCTAGCCGCCCCGTTACTTGACTTTTAGAGTAACTGGACTATTTTCCCAACATGTCCATTATCTTATAGAAAAACACAGTGGTTTTGGGGACTATGGGAAATTTTTATTTTAATATGCCATGAAAGGAGGCAATGAGTTGGCACCAAATAATGCACTTGACTAAAGGACTGGATAGGGAAAATATAATTCATGACTTGATTTCTTCTTTTTTAAAAGTATTTTATTATTTTTCAGTTACATGTAGAGATAGTTTGAAACATTTGTTTTTATAAGATTTCTAATTTCAATTTGCTCTCCCTCCCTCCCCTCCTTTCCCCCTCCTGAAGATGGCAAGAAGTTCAATATAGGTTATACATGTACAAGAACAATAAACATGTTTCTGCATTAGTCATGCTGTGCTAGAAAAATAAGAGCAAAAAGGAGGAACCTCAAAAAATAGAGATAGTATGGTTCAATCTGCATCTAGATTCCACAGTTCTTTTTTTTTTTTTTCCGGAGTTGGAAAGCATTTTCCATCATGAGTCTTTTGGAACTATCTTGGACCATTGTATTGCTGAGAAGAATCAATTACTTGATTTCTTCTAAGTGAAAGAGGACATGTGGATAGTATAAGAAGGAGACCTTTCAAATGACCTTGATGAAACATACTTCAATCAGTGTATGACAACAGCTTAGATGCAAAGTCTAGTTTTCTGCTATGAAATCTTTAGACTTTCCTATAACTGTCCTATATTTTGAAGTATTTTGGTCTTTCTCAAATTACATAATGATTTGCAGATCATTTGATAATAATAAGTTAACTTTTTTCCAATCAATTGGCAACATTTCATTCTATTGACAATAGGGTAGAATGATTGTATGACATTTCAAGATGGACAACACTATAACACAGGAAATTTTTAAAAGTTATAACAAAAAAATTAATATTTAAAAGTTTAATTCAGATAAATTACAAGGATTCAGACAATGGTTTCTGTTCTTTTTGAGGATAACAAGATGTTCTGGTGAGGTTTCGAATGTATTTTACATCTATATACATTGTCAGAATTACTTTAACTTTTCAACCAAGAAGTCCTGGGATTTGATTAAAACATTTGAATGGTATTATCAGATTTTGAGGTGGAGGTGTAAAGAATTAATTGTGATTTGAGGTTTTTATAACCCCGTCTTTTGGCTAGGATTGGAACCACTGGAACACACACACTGACAAGAGTGGCTCAGGTGCCATGCCTCCCCACCAGCACAGTGCTCCACCCACTGGCTGTAGCCATCGCCATGGTGCTGATAGCTCATGTCATCACCATGTGCTGCTGCCTACATGGGTCTGGCAAAATTATAATGACTGGAAGCCCAGTGAAGGCAGTCATGTGACTCTCAATCAGGGCTGCCAGCCAATTAGCTTGGGGCTATGTGGATAGCACAGGGTTTGCTGGGAAGGAGAAGGGAGGAGATTCACCATTCTGGCATATGAGCTGGAGAGAGACAGGATGCAGCTGTTTCCTCTGCTGAGCCCCTGGAGGTGCTGTGATTGCAGGTTGTATAATTTTCCTTTCCCCATTCCCTTTTTTCCCTTGTCCTTAATTCTACTAATCTTACCTGTGTTTTAAGTTCATTCTTGTTAATAAACCCTGTTCTGTTTTTGAAAGAGGCTGTTCATTTCCTTCCTTGCCCCAAAATTGCAGTGAACAGCCTAATTAACACCCCCCAATTATAATTTGGCCCCTACAGAGGAATATTTATAAATCCTTAGCTTCCATGTGCTCTTTTTACAAATGAACAAACTGGGGTCCTCAGAGTTTGCCCAAAGTAACACAGATAACAATTAAGAAGCAGAACCAGGATTCAAATGTAGATCCTTTTCCTTCAGAGGTACCCTTGTTTGCCATGGCCTCACACTGCCATGTATAATCTCAGAGGAAAGAAATACAAATTTCTTCAAATATATTTAAATGCAAAAAAAATGTACTAGTCAGACTCAATTTTTATAGGCAATAGGGAGCGAATGAAATCTATTGTAAGAGGCAGTGACCTAGAATTCTAGGATCAAATAAAAACATACCTATATCTTTATAGTTTTTGCTACTATGAAATGCTAGTAAAAACATTTTAGTTTACACTTATACCTTCCACATCATTCTTTTCTGCCTCATGGTTCTGATATATTGTGGGTCAGCATAAGAAATTAAATAGACATTTTGGGGGAGTTTTGTGGATGCTGACACATGAAGGTCAGCAAACAACACAGAAAAAGTTTAGAAACTCAGACATGTACAAAATATATGTTTAATATTCTATAATATCTACCCAAATTTCACAGTAAAGTATTGTTAACACCCCATAAAAGTAAAAGAAAAAAATTTAGACTTACTGGTATGAAGAGAGAGCCAAAATATTTTACACAGATTTTCCAAACTGTAGGGGCACCACACCCCTAACTGCTGCCATGTAGAAGGGATAAATGTACAATTGATTTTTATTATGCCATTTATGTAAATTCCCTGTAAATGATGGATATTAGATATTCATTAGCTATGTTTGTTGGAGATATTTTCCTTACTATGCTTTTTTCTACCTTTCACTTCTCAATATCTCTTGGATGATGTGCATGTATATTAAGAAAATATTAAACAACTAAGGAACTCAGTCACCCTATATTCATGGACATGTCTAGCACTATGCAAATTAACATTACCATTTTATTTCTTAGTCTTTTATTTACACGTGAACATGTTTAGTTTTCTTCTCTTTGATAAGTTTGCAAAATGAATAACTTGTTTACCTCTGGGATCATTTAAGGAATAACTTAAATTCTTACCTTCATATCCATTTAAGCTTATGCTCAGCTTTTCAGTATATGTAATATTTGGGTGCCAACCAATCTTTGCTTTTCAGAAAATTGTATTCCAATTTTCATTTTATTTCCTTGCAAAGGAGAAAATGTTATATTATTCTCTTTGTTCTTAGAATTTGGAAGTTTCCCACCACCCCTTACTGGCTGAAAATGAGTTGTTTGATATTGCAATTCTCATTTGTCTGTTTTTCTTTGTGACTTAAACTTAGGGTATCATTTTATTGGTACTCCATAAAGGCTGTCAGGTTCCCTCTACTTATGTTTTTACTTTTTCATAATGTTTACAAGAAAAATTATAAATGTTAAATTAAATCTCTATATCCTATAATTATTGTAAATGTTTTATGTGTGTTCTTCGAATTTTGTTGTTTTTTAATTTTTTTTGTTTTTCTTTACCTTTTGAATTCTAATTTTGTTGTTCTTTTTCAGAGAGACCTATACTTTGGAAAGCATCTCTTTTTTTTCAAACTCTAAATTCCACACCATCTTCTTAGATTTGTGATTATTTTCCTTAAAAGCTCTAATTCCTATCTTAATTTCTTTCAGATTTTAACTTAATTCTTTCAGATTTCTTCTGAACAATTCTGGAGGTTTTTGGAGTTCTTCAACTGTCATTTCAGAAGCGCTTGAAGAATTTGTTTTAATACCACCAATTTTGTCCAGAAGATTTGGTATATTTTTCCTGTTGTGAAATGCTTTTTCATTTGTATAACACTTTTGTTCAGGTTTTCATTTTTCTTCCTCCTTCAGTTTTATTCTTTTTTTTTCTCAATACTTATTGTTTTCCCCTAAGGAGTTCTTATGCAAATGTACTTTATACCATCAATCCTATCTCTTGGTGAAGCCCAGAATTATTTGGTCCTTCCTCAGCCATTGTTACCTCTTTGCTCTCCTCTCATAATACTGCTTTTTGATTAAATCCTTGGCATTCAAGTGGTTTAGGTGAGCAGTTTGGATATTACCATGAGGAAAATCTAAGTGGTTACTCAGATTGAAGTTATTTATTAACTTTCCTAGTCTCTTCATCTGGTCTGTAACCTATTTTCTAAGATTTCTTTCTTTCTTTTTCTTTTTTACTTTTTTTTTTTTTTTAATTACTGGGACTGGTCATGAAGGGGAGAAGAGAAAGTTCAAGACCTTATGAATGTGAACTCTAAGATGATCTTTGTTCTCAATTTTATTCACTCTTTTCAGCCAGTTCTTTATGCCCTTTTCTATAAAGTATTAAATACTGCAGTTGTAAGCATCACCAAAATCTTAAGTCCTTCTTCCATAACTTTCTTCCTTAGATCATACGCTTCTCCACAAAGACCATCTTTCTCAAACCTTTTGACTATTCTCTTATGTGATCCTCAAAATAGTTATGTTTCAGGGCCCCTTCTGGAGATATGAGAAGTGGTTAGTTTTCAAAGTCTGTGCCCCAAACCACAATTGCCATAAGGCATTCAGCATTGTAATAGTTAGGCATGACTCTGAATGGTAACCTTAATAGGTTTATTTTATTTTATTTTATTTTATTGGGGGCTTAGGCAATAGGGGTTAAGTGACTTGCCCAGGGTCACACAGCTAGTAAGTGTCAATTGTCAGAGGCCAAATTTGAACTCAGGTACTCCTGTATCCAGTGCCCATGCTTTATCCACCTTAATAGGTTGAACTTCAGGTTTGAAGTTGGAATGAAATGAGGCAATCATAGGTCACTTAATATTTGACAAAAAGATGTTTAATAAAGTACATTCTAGAAAAAAATATTCAAAAAGGGTACAGCAGTACTTGACAACTATTTTCACCCCCAGTCTCCCTTGCATCAATATAGAAACACAGGGCAGGGTATGGTTACTTGGGCAGCTTGGAACATACACCAAGTCTAAAGAGCACTCAGCATGTTTGGCAAAGAAGAAACATCAGTGCAAAGCCATAAGGTGCTAGTGTAAAGAATAAATTGTTATTTGAGGTTTTTATACCTCTGTGCACACTGGCCACAAACCGCACGGTGATCCACCCACTGGTTGTAGCCATTGCCATGGTGCTGGCACCTCACGTCATCACCACTCGCCTACGCCTACATGGGCCTAGCAAAATTATAATGATTGGAAGCCTAGTGAGGGCAGTCAGAGAGGCTGTGTGGAATGTGCGGGGAGAAGGAAGGTTTTTTTCTTTCCAGCATTCTGGCTGGAAGCTGGAAGGCAACAGGAGCTCTGCTGTGTATTCTCAGCTGATTCCTGGGCAGTGGTATTTTTCAGGTTGTATAATTTCCCTTTCCACACTTTATTTCCTTTCCCTTGATCCTACTGATCCTGTTTGTGTTTTTTTTCTTTTTTTAAGTTTGTTCTTGTTAAAATAAATCCTGTTCTGTTTTGAGGGAGGCTGCCGGTCTCCTTCCTTTCCCCAATATTGCTGCGAACTGCTTAGCTAACACTCCCCAATTAAAAATTGGTCCCCACACTAGGAAGGTAAATTAAAGGAGGTATAATTTGAGCCTAAGCTCTTTGAGCCAATAAAGACCAAAGGACAACTTTGTCATCTTTTAGAGAAAAACAAGCCTAACTTTCATAGAGGAAATGGTTAAGATAGTGTTCCCACCATTAAGGCTTTGATTTCAATGGGATTTCTTTTTTGTTCCATATTTTTTTTTTTTTACAGATACCAAAAAGGTCTATTGACACAAGGTTTACACAATTAACTCTTCATTCTTTGATTGCTTGGAGATTTTAGCATGACAATTTACATTGTAAAGAAGGATTTTTTTCTTATTAATGAAAGTTTTACCATTCCATTCTATCTAGACTATCAAAGTTAAGGTGAAAGAGGGGTTTCCTTTCTGTCAGTGAAGTAGGATACAGTGGGAAAAAATATTCTGAGTTTCAACAAACATTTCAACAAAGGGTCAGTTTTCACTAACAACTGATAACAGTATTTCTTACTGGTAAAAATGCAAATAGCTTCAAAAATTTGCCTTTTATCAGCTGTCAAGAGAATAAATCTGAGGCTTTAGTCACGACTGATGTTTCTCTGTGGTTCTAAAATTGATTTAAATGCTTCATTTTAATATGGGAATTGATATTCAGTTCCTTTTTTACTTAGAAAAAGTAAGGATAATAGAGACAAAAGTGGAGCATTCTCACTTACCTATCCTAGAAAAAGCACAGATGAACCATTGATTAGCCAATTATAGAAGAATCCTCATCCCAGATTTGATGTTCAGTATACCAAAGGGAAAATAAAAAAATCGGTCGCTATCAACAGAAAGCAAATGGGAGTGCCCATAGAAGAGATAAACAAAACACATTTTGGAAAAAAAAATGGGGATGGGAGCTGTAGGATGGACAGAAGAGAGGAGAATAAAAAATAGCTAATAGTTCCTGACAGTGAAAACTAAAAAGTAAACAAAAATAAAGGCCATTGTTAGTCTTACTGTTGGGCATTTTAAGACTCACTTAAAAAATTGTGAACAGATTTAATCATGTGCAATGTAACTTGCTAGAGTCCATACCCTTTTTGGGCATTGTTTGTTATTTTATTTTTCCCTAATTACATGCAAAAACTGTCACCAACATTGGCTTTCAAAACCTTTAGTTCCGAATTTTCCTCCTTCCTCCCTCTCCACCCCTTTCATTGAGAATGCAAGTAATTTGATATGGGTTATACATGTGTATTCATGGAAAACATATTTCCACATTAGTCATACTTCAAAAGAAAACAAATACAAAAAAAAAAAAACCTCAAGAAAAATAAAGTTAAAAAAGTATACATCAATCAATATTCAGACAGTATTCAGTTCTTTCTCTGAGGATGGATATAATTTTTCATCATAAATCCTTCAGTTTTTTATTATTGTATTGCTGAGACTATTTAAATTATCTAGAGCATATCATCTTATAATATTACTGTTACTTTGTACATAGTACATTTCACTTTGCATCAGCTTAAGTAAGTCTTTCCAAGCTTTTCTGAAAGCATCCTGCTCATCATTTCTTATAGCACAATAGTATTTCATCACAATCACATAGCATAATTTGTTCAGTCACTCCCCAATTGATGGGCATCACCTTAATTTCTAATGCTTTGCCACCAGAAAAGAGCTACTATAAATATTTTTGAATCAAACGAGAAAAAAAGGACTATATAATATGAATGCAAATACTGCATGTAACTGGAAATAATACTTTTAAGACTATATATATATAACTGTGAGATTAAAATTGGATATTAGATAATAAATCTCCCCTACTTAACCTTTCCCTTAATTTATTTCCCAGACTAGTAAATGGAAGAAGCTTCTGGTTTTCTAGTTAGAGCTTTTATTGTATGGTAGTCACAAGTTGATGTTGATTAGAAGGATAGGAAAGTAGAAATACAATACAAATCATCTTAAGTCTAGGCTTAGTCTGTATTCCATATAAAACTCACCAAAACCCAAGGCCACCTTTGGGGAGAGAGACTGAGTCAAGCGCGTGCTGTTAACTGAGAGCCGGGTGAGTCAAACTCCAGTCAGTGTCTGTCTGTGCACTGCAGCCAGGAGACCAGTGGAGCAGGAAAAAAGGTCCCACTTCCATTCTCTCCATGCCTTTTAAGCTCGCACCCCGGAAGTCGAGTGCTCAGCAGGCAATCTGGAGTGCGTAGCTCATGCTGTTGGTCTCCTCCCCAAAAGGGTGGTCCTAAAAAAAAAAAAAATTGTCATCTCTCCATTATCTAACTGACTGTTAAAACTTTTTACCACATTTATATATATATATATATATATATATATATATATATATATATATTTGTGGTAATAGGTCCTTTTGCTTTTTTCTTTTGGGGGGGCAGGGTAATGAGGTTTGAGTGACTTGCCCAGGGTCACACAGCTAGTTAAGTGTCAAGTGTCTGGTCCTAGATTTGAACTCATGTCCTCCTGAATCCAAGGCCAGTGCTTTATGCACAGCACTGCCTAGCTGGCCCCCTTTTACTTTTTTAAAAATCTCTTTTTGGATACAGACCTTGTAGGGGTATTTCTGGGTTAAAGTGGTTTTATAGCACTTTGAACATAGTTTCAAACTGCTCTACAGAATGGTTGAATAGGTTCACTAATCTGCCAATACTGGATCAATATCTCATTTTTCTTACATCCCCTCCAATATTCATCATTTTTGTTTTCTGTTCTATTAGTCAATCCTGTAGTTATGAGATAGTATGAGATAAAAATATTTTAGTTTGCATTTCTCCAATCAATAGTGATGTAGAGCATTTTTCATATAACTATAGATAGCTTTGTTTATTTCATTGAAAAATGGTCATATGTTTTGATCATTTATCAGCTGGGGATGGCTCTTATTTCTACACATTTGACTCAGTTCTCTATGTGTTTGTGAAATGAAGCCTTCTTCAGAGAAACTTGCTTCAAAATTTTGTTCACAGATATGATTGCTAACTGCATTTCCCTCCATCCTATTTTCCCCTGTTTATTCTATTCTTTCTCTTCTTTCACCCAGTCCCTCCTCAAAAGTTTTTCTTCTGACTACTGCATCCCCAGATCTTTCTGCCCTTATATTATCACCCCAAACCCTGCTCTCATCCTCTTCCCTTTCTACTTTCCTATAGGGTAAGACAGATTTCTATGCTCAATTGACTGTGTATGTTATTCCCTCTTTGAGCCAGTTCTAATGAGAGCAGGTTCACTCACTCCTTATACCTCCCCCATCTTTCCCTCCACTGTATAAGCTTTGTCTTGCTTCTTTAATGTGAGATAATTAATTCCATTCCACCTCTCTCTTCCCATTCTCCCAGTGCATTCCCCTCTTTACTCCTTTTTTAGAAAATATCATCCCTTCATATTCAGCTCACACCTGTGCCCTATGTCTAAGTATACTCCTTCTAACTCCTTTAATAATGAGAAATTTCTTAGGAGTTACAAGTACCATACTCGCATATAGGAATGGAAACAGTTTAACCTTATTAAATTCCTTATGGTTTCTCTTTTTTGGTTCTCGTTTTATGCTTGTCTTGAGTCTTTTATTTGAAATTCAAATTGCCTATTAAGCTCTGGTCTTTTTATCAAGAATGCTTTAAAGTACTGTATTTTGTTGAATATCCATTTTTCTCCTTAAGGATTGTTCTCAGTTTTGCTGGGTAGGTGATTCTTGGTTGTAATCCTACCTACTTTGCCCTCCAGAACATCATATTCCAAGGCCTTCTATCCTTTAATGTAGAAGCTTCTGAATCTTTTGTTATCCTGATTGTGGCTTCACAATACTTGAATTATTTCTTTCTTGGTGCTTGCAATATTTTCTCTTTGACATGGGAGGTCTGGAATTTGTTCATAATGTTACTGGGAATTTTCATTTTGGGATCTCTTTTAGGATCTCTTTCAATTTCTATTTTATCTTCTGGTTCTAGAATATCAGGGCAATTTTCCTTGACAACTTCTTGAAAGATGATGTCTAGATGCTTTTTTGAGTATGGCTTTCAAGTAGTCCAATCATTTTAAAATTATCTCTCCTGGATCTATTTTCTAGGTCAGTTGTTTTTCCATTGAGATATGTCAAATTGCCTTCTATTCATTCATTCTTTTGATTTGGTTTTATTGGTTCTTGATCTCTCATAAAGTTGTTAGCTTCCATTTGCTTGATTCTAATTTTTTAAAACCATAAACCTTTTTATTTAAAGTTTTGAGTTCCAAATAAGTTTTGTCCCTCCTTTCTTCCCTCTCCTTCTCTCTCTTTGAGTAAGTAAGCAATTAGATATAGGTTATACATGTGCAATTATGTAAAACATTACAATATTATTAATTTTGTATAAGAAAACTTGAATAAAAGAAAAAAATAAAAAAGTGAAAAATAGCATGCTTCAGTCTGTGTTCCATCAATATCAATTCTTTCTTTGGAGGTGGATAGTATGTTTCATCAATTTTCCTTTGGGATTGTCTTGCATCATTGTATTGTTGAGAATAGTTGTCATTCATAGTTCTTCATGAAACAATATTACTGTCTCTGTACACAACATTCTCTTGGTTCTGTTCACTTAACTATATACCAGTTCATACAAATCTTTCCAGACCTTTCTGAAATCATCCTGCTTGTCATTTCTCATAGCACAATATTCCCTTAACACCATATACCACAACTTATTTAGCTGTTCCCCAAGTGATGGGCCTTCCTTTGATTTCCAATTGTTTTCCACTACAAAAAGAACTGCTATAAATAGTTTTGTATAAATAATTATTTTTCTCTTTTTGGGGATATCTTTGAGATATAAATCTAGCAGTGGAACTGCTTTATCAAAGTGTACGCACAGTTCTATAGACCTTTGGGCATGGTTCCAGTTTGCTTTCTGAAATGGTTGGATCTTTTCACAACTCTACCAACAGCAGATCAGTGTCCCAGTTTTCCCACATCCCCTCCTACATCCAATATTTTGCTTTTTTGTTATATTTGCTACTCTTATAGGTGTTAGCTGATACCTCAGAGCTGTTATATCGATTTTAAATATTTAAGGAATTCTTTTATTCTGTGAACTTTTGTACCTCCTTTTCCATTTGGCCCATTCTACTTTTTAAGGATTTTTTTTTTCAGTGAATTTTGTGCTTTTTCCATTTGGCCAATACTGCTTTTCAAGGTATTTTACTTATTGGCTTTTTAAGCATCTTTATCATTTGGCCTAGTCTGTTTTTTAAGGTTTCATTTTCTTTGGAATTTTTTGTGTCTGCTTTGCCAAGCCATTGACTCCTTTTTTCATAATTTTCTTGAATCACTAATTTCTCTTACCAATTTTCCCTCTACCTCTCTTACTTTATTTTCAAAGGCTTTTTTAACCCTTCCACAGCCCGAGACCAATTCATATTTTTTCTTTCAGAAATTGGATATAGGAGCTTTGACTTTGTTATATTCTTTTGAGGGTGTGTTTTGATTTTCCTTGTTACCATAGTATCTTTCTATGGTTAGAATTTTTTTCTATTGTTTGCCCATTTTCCCTTCCCATTTCTTGACTTTTCTCTGTTTGTTAAAGTAGGGTTCTGCTCCTAGGGTTGAGGGCACACTGTCCCAAGATTTAGGAGATTTGCACAGTTGTTTTCAGAAATACTTCTACAGACCTGTAAGTTTTTAGTTCTTCCAAAGTAGTATGCTATAAGGAGAGGAGTGTTTCCTACTCTCTTGGTCTGCTCTCTGCTCTGTGAAAAACCACAAGCACTCTTTTATACCCTGGATCTGTGATGAGGGTCCCTATTCCACTCTGGGACATAACTCTGGTGTGCTAGTGCTCCTCTTGCTAGTATTAGTACTGCCACCCAGACTGGGACCCACATCTGAGTATGGGCAAAGCAAGAGTCCTGCCACCAGTACCTGCAAAAAGATGCCCTTACCCTTTATGGGCTGAGAACTCCAGAATCAGCTACCACTACTGCTGATTCAGTGGCTCCCAAGGCCTGCTCCTGGTTTTCTGGGGCTGGATCTGTTTTGGTATGGCCTGTGTTGGATTGTGCTCTACTCCCAACCAAGTGTGATAGACCTTTCCTGTCAACATTCTAACTGTTTTTGGCTGGAGAATTATTTCCCCCTGTCCTTTTGTGGATTTTGTCACTCCAGGAATTGTTTTATATCATTTTTCAAAGGTGTTCAGAAGGGCTTTGGGGAAAGCTCATGTGAGTCACTGCCTTTTCTCCACCATCTTGGTTCTACCCCTCAAGACTCATTTAAAATCACATATCATATATACTACTACTCAATGAAAATTTCCCCTTCTTAATATATCTTATAATAATAATAATTTAAATTAATATTTTGAGGTTCTTAAAATACAACCATAGACTTTGGGAATTAGAGGAACCTTAGAGTTTAAGTTAAGTTCTATCGTTTAATAGACTAGGAATTTGAAATTTAGAGGTATAATCTGAACTAAGGTTATAAAAGTAGCTAAAAGTATCAGGGTCAGGTCTCCAACTAGCTCTTATTACTCAGAGTCCCATGCTCTTTCCCAATTATAATTATTATCTAATACCACTACTACTACTAATAAAGATAACAAACTACCTTTATATAGTGGTTTAAGAACTGCAAAGAACCCTACCTGTTATTCACTTGATCCTCATGATCACTCTATGATGCAGATTTTATTATTATCCACAGTTTATAGATGAGAACACAGACTTTGAGATCTTAAATGACTTGTCTGGGTTGCACAGTTAAAAAATGTTGGAGGAAGAATTCAAGCAGATTTTTCTGACTTTAATTCTCACGACCTATCTGACTTTCTCTCTTCTGTTGCATGTGTGGATTTTTGAATCTCTGTTGAGATCATAAACTGCTGGAGGCTAGGCCACCTGTTTTGTATTATAGCACCTAGTATAGTGCTAGGCATGCAATAACTATTCAATAAACAAGGCTTGGTAAATAGTGATTGTCATGAGAATTTGAACCCTAGAAAACTCCTTCATAAATCTCATTTTTTTGTTTTTTGGGGGATTTTTTGGTAGGCGAAGTAAGGGAAATGAATATTCATTTATATATCACTTGAAGATCCTGGCTCTTTCTCCACAATGCTCTTTATGCTCCCACAAATAAGGTAGTTGATGAGTGTTTTTACTTAATCTAGTCTGGAGGAATTAAAGCCCAACACACACATATGAGTTTCTAAACCAAGAATAAAGTCCAGAAGTTTCAATGTGGTGGGCATGTCAGAGGAAACAAAATGTTTTAAGCTTGCAGAGGATGTGGTGATAAATTTGGACCAAGTCCCTGTCTTTTCTTGTCTTTCACGTCAGTGCTGCTATCACTTAGAAACAGATCTAGAGTAAAAGAAGAAGAAAAAAGAAAACATTCTGAAAATATAAACTGAAGACTAAGTGGAAATATCAGTTTGAAAGTGCCGATTTTACAGGAATATCATCATAGCGAAGTTCCTAATTTTGTATTGTAACGATTGGAATAACGCCACCTGCTGGATACTTACTGTAGAAGAGTTCTGCCCATGAAGCGAAGGTCTTTGAGGGCAAGACCAGGAGTCTTTTCTTTGGCGGGAGGAAGTGACGCGGACTAGTGGGAGGAGGAAGGAAGAGACTGGCGCTGACTCTGGGACTCTTTCCTCTGGACTCTGGCGGAGAAGGGAGCTAGAAATGTGCTCTCCCTTTAATAGATAGGAATCTAGGCCTTTTTCTCTCTCTTTACCAAATTCTTATTCTCCTTAATAAATGCTTAAAAGTCTAACTCTTGCTAAAGCTTATAATTTATTGGCGACCACTCATTAGATATTTTAGACAGACTAGCTAGAATTTTAACCCTTAACAGAATCCCAGTTAACCACAAGAGTATAATATTAGCTTTCCAGATTAAATTAGTCTTATTTACACAGATTGGGACGGGAATGGAAAGAACTTTTGATCTGAGATGGGTAATTATAATGTGAATGTCTTTTGGCTAATAAGATTTCCTTTCACAATTTAGAGAGTCATCCAAAAGCACCAACTGTTTTTTGTGGCTTTAAATTCTGTGACCAAGCATCCAAGAATTTGTGGCTATAGAAAAAAACCCAAGGTACTGTTTCCATAACAGGTAATACAAATGAATATGTTCTGAAAACATATATATATATATATATGTGTGTGTGTGTGTGTGTGTGTGTGTGTGTGTGTGTGTATGTATATATATGTATGTATATATGTACACACATATACATATATATTGCGACATTTACTCCATGCATATCTATATGTGTGTATGTGTGTTTATTGTATACGTGTGTGTATACATGTATATATGTATGTACACTTATACACAAACATACATACATGCATACATAGAAATATACACACCTACATATATATATTAATCTATTCACATGTTCCTAAAGGTAAAAGAGACCTTAGAGATCATTTAGTCTAAAAACTCTTATTTAATAATTGAGGAAACTGAGACCCAGTAAAGTAATGTAGCTTACCCAAGGTCATAGTGTATCAAACTAGAACGAGAACCTGGTATTTTGATTTGCTAAGCTCATGATCTTTCCATTATACCATAAATCTAATAATTGAGTTGTGTTATGTGAGCCTAATTCCAGGAAGAAGGTAAATAATTTGTATCTTCTGTCTAAACCTGCCTTTCCTCCCAACTTCTCTATATTTGATGAGGGCTTCAGCATCTCCACAGTCAAGCAGGCTCAAAATGTTACCATCATATGTTTTTTCTTTGCTCTTTCATCCACTTAACTGCTAAAGGACTATCATCTCTACTTTCATAGCATTTCTTACATCCATTCCCTTCTCTTTTCTCAGTCCACCAATGCCATAGTTCAGCCTCTTATGATCTATTTCCTAGATGATTGTAATAGCTCCCCACTAATGACCCCTGCCTTTTGTCTTCCCCTATCCAAACTGTCCTTCATAAAGTTGTCAACATAATTTCTCTAGTGCATAAGTATGCTCATGTTACCCCCCCTGCCCCCCATAAAAATATTCAGTAGCTCCTTATTGCCTAGAGAATAAAAAACCTTTCTAAACATGGCAGTTAAGGTCCTGTAAATCTTATTCCTATTTGCTTTTCATTACTCCTTTTTTCAAACTCCATGTTCTCATCAAACTGTATTAATAATTTCACCCACCCACACAGATCCTTACATGCCATCTCTCACCACCCTGCCTTCGAATATATTATCCCACATCCCTGGAATATTTTTCCTTTTCATTTTAGACATTCGGAATGTTCTTTCTTCAAGGTGTAGCTCATTCCAATCAGATCAGAGGACTGGGTGTTTAAATACCATCTCTGTCACTGATTGTGTGGCTTTGGAGAAGTTATTTAACCCAGAGATGTTAAACAAATGCATGGTGGCCTGTAACAGCCTAAATCAGATTAAACTTGAACTGAGAAATATTTTTAAAAATAAGTAAAAATAGAACCAAAAATGTTTATAAGTGGTTTTCTAAGTCAATATATTACCTTGAGGGATTTTTATATGTGATTTAGTGGTCCCCATTTCTATTTGAGTTTAAGACCACTGACACCCTTTCTAAACTTTAGTTCCTTCACCTCTAAAATGGGAAGAGTTGGATTAGATGGAATCTATGTTCCCTTTTAACTTTAAATCTATTACATTATGAATCTTCCTTTGTATTTACAATTTAAAAGTGATTCATTTTTCCTCAAAAAATTTAAACTACTTTGTCTGGATTTCTTCTTCATTTTAACATGTTCTGGAAATTCCCCATATGCCTTTAAAATTCTTGCTTCATCTGCATTGTATTTTATTATAACATTGGCTTTGTTATCCTGGTACTCTCAGAGACCAACCAAGATAATGTCTGATGTATTTACACAAACCTTTTTTCTTACTTTCCCTCTGATGTGACATAACTTCTTCATGCCATCAAAAGATATTGCTTCTACCCTGTAAATTTCCTTCCTTCCTTCCTTCCTTCCTTCCTTCCTTCCTTCCTTCCTTCCTTCCTTCCTTCCTTCCTTCCTTCCTTCCTTCCTTCCTTCCTTCTTTCCTTCCTTCCTTCCTTCTTTCCTTCCTTCCTTCTTTCCTTCTTTCCTTTCTTCCTTCTTTCCTTTTTATCTGCCTTCTTCCCACCTTCTCTCCCTCTTTCCTTCCATTTATTCTTTTCTCCCTCCCTACCTCCTTATTTCCCTTCCTTCCTTGATTAATTATTATAGCACAATGAATCCCATTGGAATAATAGGCCCACTACTAATAAAAGCACATTAGGCTTCTTGTCATGTAACAGAGCATTCTAATTATTTGAAAATATCATCCACTTTTAACCTTCTTGTCTGTTATACTGGAATATCATTGCGGGTCAATATAATAGCAATGGTAATAGTATGATGAGCAAAGATCCTAAAGAAACAATAAAAATACATTTTCCAAAGCTGATGTTAAGACATTTATTCCTTAAGACATATGTACTTTGTATAATGAGGTGATATATACATTTCATACACCCACAGCAGAATATCTCCAGATCATTATATAGATGAGAAAACTGAGGGGCAGGATCACACAGTTATCAAGTGTCTGAAGACAGATTTGAACTCAGGTTTGACACTCTATCCACTGTCCCACTTAGTTTTCCTCTTATAAGATCATAAAGTCATAGATTTAGAAATGGGATGGACCTTAGATGCCATGAAGTTTAGCTCTCTCATTACATCACTATGAAAACTGAGGCACTGAGCATTTAATTGACTTGTCCATGGTAACATAGCTAGTAAGTATTAGAGATGACACTTGAATTTATGTACTTCTGACTCAGAGGCCTTACTCTCTATGCCCTATGCCAAACTGCCTCAAGAAAATACAAATAATCATAAAAGCATATTTGGCTAATGACTACTGCTTTAATATTCACTTTTAGCATACCAAAGTATTAGTGTTTCCAGGAATATAGGGAAAATGTTCTTTTTGAGGACCCTTTCCACTAAAATGAAACAATCTGCCTATTATTTAGCAGAAAATCTTAGGGAAGTTATCCAAGCTATATGGGAATTAAAGGATTTCCACCAGGTTACACGGCTAATAAATACTAGAGGTAGGCTTTAAACTCAAATCTTCCTGATTACAAGCCTATCATTATATCCAATACTTCTTTGCTATTGTTTCTCACACAATCTTAAACTATCAAATTTCTTTTTATTGAGCCCACTCAAGAGATAAAAACATGCTTGTATTTTGTCTTTTGTTATTAATGTATTTTTGTTTGTTTGTTTTGTTTTTTTTTTTTAGTAAGGCAATTGGGGTTAAGTGACTTGCCCAGGGTCACACAGCTAGTAAGTGTTAAGCATCTGAGGCCGGATTTGAACTCAGGTCCTCCTGAATCCAGGGCCGGTGCTCTTTCCACTGCACCATCTAGCTGCCCTGTTATTAATGTATTTTTAAATGCTTTTTTGATTTATTTTGTTGATATAAGTGCTCCCTGTAGGAGTTATAAATACATCAACAACTTACTAGCAACAGTGTCATAATTTGTTATTTTATGGGGTTTTGATGTCCATGATTATATGAAAATGGAGAGGATTTTAGGTTTTGAATTCAATGTGTTAGTTAGCCTAAGAATTCCTTCTGCCTATCTAAGCAAGGCTTTCAAGAGAAGGTAGGTTATAAAGAGAATATGGCCAGAGGGTGTCATATCAAAAGGCAGTTTGCTTCATCCACTGGAAATGTGAATAAAATGATGGAAAGTTGCCTAAGGGCATTCTAGTTTGGGATTTGGAGAAAGGTTACATTGACCAGAATTAGGCTTTGGGTCTCGGACAAAAGCAGAAAAAAGTAGGATAGTTTGGCATACTTTCAACATGGAGAGTGGGAAATGGAGACCACTGAGAAAAAATGAAAACTGCTTAGATAATGTGACTCTGGCTTACTAAGAACCTTGTTGTACTTTGGTAGAAAAGAAAATAGGCTATAGGTGTGCACTGAGGCAAATATTTTCAGACATATTTAATGTGTCAATTTGGTTTACTTAAATGTTTTTACTTATTATAAGTAAGTTGTTCTATGTGGGGGAAGAACATTAGCAGGAAGACTGAGAATCTATCACAACTTTTAGAGAAAAGCAAAAATATTAAAAGAAAAAAAGAAATATTAATAATTCTACTTGAAAGCTTGATATCAAATAATAACAGTAAGGAGACTATGTACAGTTTAGAAATTTTATGCTAATTTAATCTTTCTAGAAGGGAAGCTAGGTGGTACATTGGATAGAGCACTAGCCCTGGAGTCAAGAGGACCTGAGTCCAAATCTTACCTCAGACACTTACTAGCTGTGTGACCCTGGGAAAGTCATTAAACCCCAGTTGCCTCAAACATCCAGGACCATCTCCAGTTGTCCTGATATATATCTTGACATGGGACACAGATGGCTCTGGAGGAGAGAGTGAGGTTGGTAACCTTGTCCAGTCCTCCCTCACTTAAATCTAATTTAGTGAAAGTCATGGTCCTCTTGAAGAATGAAGGACAAACAGCAAAATCTTTCTACTGTTGTTGTTTGGCTGTTTTAGTGAAGTCCAACTCTTAGTGACTCAATGTTTTTGAGCCAGTTACTGATAAGTGATTTGTGCTGAGTAACACAGCTAGAACCTGTCAGGTCAAATTTGAACTCAGGTCCTACTAACTCCAGGGCTAGTGCTCTAGCCACTGTACGACCTACCTGCCCCTCATTTAGGGTTTTCTTGGCAAAGATACTGGAGTATTTTTGCCAAGTAAACATCCAATGGAGTCACAAAGATTTGGAAAACTGAAAAAAAAAAAACACTGAAATGATGCTGCTTGTGAGAACTTAGTCATTTAACCTCTCTTTCAGGCAAAGAGGTTAAAGGACCTGGTTTATGAGAACCCTTACTATTTTAAAATTACTTGCTATTTTAATTTTATCCTATGATCAATTTTCCATTCTTCCCATAAGACACCTGTGGAAGTCATGCTTATCAACATATGAAGTGGCATAGATGTACAATAAGAAAAATATTGGTAGGTCAAGAAGGGGGAGAAAACCTTTGATTCCTATACCTTTTAAAAATATATCAGGGATTTGTTTCTGTGTTTCTTTGTTTCAACATGAGACAAAATGAAAGGAAAGGAAGTCAGTTTTCTCAGGAAAAGATGATAACAATATCCAAACCTGCTACAAAATATTTCTATTAAAACTAATTTATGGGAAAAAATTAAACATTCTTTTGTTAAATTATTCTGTTATATGTCAATTGCTCTTCTGAAGTATGAATAAGGCTGCTTCTAGTGGAGGACATGAGGAAAAGAGCAGGAAAAGACAAAGAATATTATTCTCATTTTGAAAAGTCATCATAAAATGACAGTTATCAGCTCCTTACCTTACTCTTTCAATACTGGCCACATCATTGTCTTTGCCCCTTAGAACTCTTGCCTCTGCCAGTGTGCCCCAGGCCTGATTTACTACAATCCCAGTCATTTGCTTTTTGACCTTCATGATACTCTTATTTTAGTTCTGCACTATTGGTTCTCTCCTAGTCCAAGTACAATTCCACCCAGACATTGAGTTAAATCTATTTCATTTTTCATTTGAAATGATCCAAGACCTCTTATTTTCAAAGGTCAGGTTCCACAGTAGCATATTTTGAGTTAACCCTTTTTTTCAGGCAACCCCACTATATTTCTCATTGCAGGGATGTTCCTAGGTTTCCTTTCAACCCAGACCATCTGAGGCTCTGGACAAGACATCAGTTATTTACTACTACTCATGGACCACTGGTATCTAATAAGAGAATTATGAAAAGTAGCATATAGTCTCATTATACTACCTTGAAAATCAATGGCAAATTCTACTTGGTTTATAGATAGCTTATAGGTGTAACAATTGAGCTCCTGGAAAATGTAATTATTATAAACAGTTTATGCTTATTGGAATGATTAATAACCTATTTACAAATCTCAGTATTAGAACTAATGGAGGGGAGACACTTAGGTGGTGATATGCTGCTATCAGTTGCTGTCCTTTGCTTGAAAGAAAGGTAAACTTTATGGAAGCATCAATATATTGTTGGTCTCAGAAACAGGAGACATGAACATTAAGTATCACAGGTGTGATTCAAATCTAAGTATCCTGGTCTTCAAGTCCAACATTTTTTTTTTTTTAGTGAGTCAATTGGGGTTAAGTGACTTGCCCAGGGTTACACAGCCAATAAGTGTTAAGTGTCTGAGGCTGGATTTGAACTCAGGTCCTCCTGACTCCAGGGCCTGTGCTCTATCCACTGCACCATCTAGCTGCCCCAAGTCCAACACTCTTTTGCTCTACTCTGGCCACAAAATCACCTACCCCTTAGTGCTTTTCTATTTAAAATGTGTTTAATAGGGGCAGCTACATGGTGCAATGGATAAAGCACCAGCCCTGGATTCGGGAGTACCTGAGTTCAAATCCGGCCTCAGACACTTGACACTTACTAGCTGTGTGACCCTGGGCAAGTCACTTAACCCCAACTGCCTCACCAAAAAACAAAAACAAAAACAAAAACAAAAAACAAATAAAATGTGGTTAATAGCAAAAATCAATTATTAAATCAGCTGTGCAAGGAATTGGGCTCAATGCTCTGTACAGAAAGACAAAAATGAAATAGTCTGTACCCTCAAATAACTTATATTCTGCTTTGGAATTGAGCACATAATAGCGAAAATAAATAAATACAACTTAGTTTGAGTAGGAAGAGGGGACTAAACCAGGGAAAGAGGGATGGGGACTCAACACAGGAGCTGGCACCTGAGTTGGGCTTTTTTTTTTATGAATTCCCAAAGATAGATATAAGGAGAGCATGCCATGCTTGAGGGAAATCCTGGGCAAAGGTATGGAGGTGAGAAAAGGAATATTCAATTGGGGAAATACAGAGAAATCTAGCTTGGGTTTTTTTGTTTTTTTGTTTGCTTTGTTTTTCTGAAACACACTATTTACAGTATCTACTTGCTGAGATTACTGTGAGGAAAGCATAATTTGTAAGTATTGAGGAACTATAGAAATGTCATTTACTAATTTTCCAGTGTATTGTATTCAGTCATGTTCATTGTTCTATGCATGACTAATAACATATTAACTTTATAAGATAGGTAGTAAAAAACAAACAAAAAAGACACTATTTTGATAAAGGTATTGAATATGAGATGAAGTCAAACCAACCTAGTTTCTTCTGTTTAATACTCTTGTGTTCAACTTGTCCTCCTCAAATGAAGCTGTTCTTAGCTAAAATATGTTTATTCTATAGTAAGGTGGGAAGTGCATTGGACTTGAAATCAGAAGGGACATGCCTTAGACTTGGTTCTTGCACTATGACTTGGAAAATGTCTTTTTTTTTCTAAGCTTTTTCTAAGCTCTCTTCAGTTTTTTCACATAAACAATTGAAGGTTGGCCTCAGTGACCTCCAGGGTTTCTCCCTATTTTAAAGTTCTGTGATTCATCTAGAGCTCATTAGAATTAAATCAGTCTCTTCCTGGATCCATATAAAATAATTACTATGCACCACAACTCCTATTTTTCAGCATTTCACAATCTTACTTTCCTTGCCTGGAAGGAAAATAACTTCCTTTGCCTTGTTCTAACAATTTGTTTATTCCTCTCTCCATCAACATTACAACTTATTTCTGTCACTTCAACAGTCTCCTGTTCTCATTCATCCATCCTTCTACCAGGCATACAAGCAACAGCGAAACCTGGATTATATCCTGCTGAGAGCTACTAGTTAAGGAGCTAGGCTCTCTGCTGAGTTTTAACATAAAAACACATGATTTTTAACTATATACTTCTAGCTTGAGGAGGTCTCTGGAAAGAAAACAGTCATAATTTGTGGGAGGAAAGGAGAAAGTCTTTTTAAAACTTTTCATGAGACTTTTACAAAACTTAATGCATTCTTTGGAGTCACAATGTAAAAAGCGAATAGTTTTATATAGCCAAAGAGGAAAAAAAATAGAAATGAATAAGAAGGCTTGTGGAAAAATGTCTGCATTATTAACCTTAAAGGGAAGCTCTACTTTGAATGTAGGGGTATAATAAATACAGCCCTTTTAACCAACTAGTTAGTGGTGAAAACAAAAACAGTTTTCAAAATCTACTTTAAAAATCATTTAGATTTTGAGGTTTCCTTTTAAGAGAAAGAAAAGTTATTTCTTATGATTAAATTGGGGCTGGAGAGGTTAGATAATCAAAAAAGTCCTTTCTAGCCATAACGTTTTATGTAAGTGTGCCTTACTATCAATAAAAGGAGAAAGAACAATAGAAAGGCAGTAAGGAGAGAAAAGAGAGTTTAGGAAACACCTCCATCATCTGAAAACACATACTTAGGTGAATGGCAAATGGATGTTTATCCACAAAGGAGATAGAGGAGTGGTCAGACAGATAAAAGAATAATCAGGAAGCTAGTGTCTTAGAAGTCAAAGGATAAAAGGGTATGTGGAAAGAAGAGGCAGTAGACTGATAGATATGATAATAGATAGAAAGATAGATAGATAGAAAGATAGAAAGATAGATAGATAGATAGATAGATAGATAGATAGATAGATAGATAGATAGATAGATAGATAGATAGATAGATAGATAGATAGGTTTGGGGTAAAAATTATTGGAGTTTAGCTGACTCATTTGGGAGGGGCCACACCTGGTCCACCCTGAAGTTACATATGCTACTGAGGTCAGAAGGAGAAACCTCTCCATAGGTAGTTTTTGAAGGACCTCCCTTTTGGGGGAGGAACCTCACTGAGGGGAGGCTGAGTCACTTTCGGAACATTTTTTTCTTCTCCCTCCTCTGCTTTCCTGGTGGTGGGATCAACTAGCAGATGTCCCAGGTGTGGTGAGTGAACACAAAAGCCCTTCATTCCTTTGAATTAACTTAATTAGAAAATGAGCTGGGGATTGTATAGATTTAGGTTAGAGCAAGGAGAATTTATCTGTTTTTCTTTTTTCCCTATTTCCTTATCTTAGATCTTTATTAATTTCACCTTTGTTGTTTAATTCATTCCCAAGTAATAAAATCTGATCCTTTTGTGGAAAAGAAGCTGTAAGGCTCCTTTCTTATTTGCCTGCGAGAAATATCTTAAAAGGCAGTTCATAGGGGAGGGAGCTTTGAACCTAGAGGTCCCTCATTATTTCTGGGACCCCAGTATTTCAGCGAGTCACCCAATTAACTCTCCATATATTAAATTTGGACCCCACAGATAGATAGATAGGTAGATAGGTAGGTAGGTAGATAGGTAGATAGATAGATAGATAGATAGATAGATAGATAGATAGATAGATAGACAGAACATTTATAAAGTATTTAGTATATTCCAGACATTGCAGTAAAAAGCCTCAATTTTGATAGAAAAGTTAGTGAATGGAAATGACAGAGAAGAGGCCATTCGATTTGACAATTTATAAGGTATTTGGTGACATTGGAGAAAGTAGTTTAAGTAGAAGGATGGGAGCAGAAGCCAGACTACAAGGTAGGAATTTGGGACATAATCATAGATAATATTTTCTAAAAGTTTAGCAGTGAAGGAAAATAGCAGAAATGTAAGATAATAGGTATAAGAAGATAGTCAAGTGGAGGGATTTTTTTTTCCTGGATTTTATTTTAAGAATAGAGAAAATCAGGGGCAGCTAGGTGGTGTAGTGGATAAAGCACCAGCCCTGATTCAGTAGAAACTAGGTTCAAATCTGGCCTCAGACACTTGACACTTGTTAGGTGTGTGTCCCTGGACAAGTCACTTTAAAAAAAAAAAGTTTAAGAATAGAGCAAACCTTAGCATGGGCCAATGGGGAGGATTTAATAAAGAAGTAGGTATAGTCAATGAAAGAGATAAGGGTACTAAAGGTACTAAAGGAACAAAAGAGGAAGTGATATCAAGGAAAAAAAGGAAAAATTTAACCGTGGTAAGGAGAATCATTTTATGCTCATAGAATACAATAAATGAAAAGAGGATGGATATAGAAATACAGAGATCTTGAGGAGAGGGTTTATTAGTGATCTCATTACTGATATTTTCTACACTGAGAGAAATCAGAGAGTGTTAGAGTTGGGGCATTGGGAAGAGAGGAAAAGGGGTTGAAAAATTACAGTGAATATACTAGGGAGTTCATTAGAATGAGCAAAAGACTTATTATATCAGGTGAAGGATCAGCCAAGCATAAATTTGTAGTACTGAGTCAGAGCAGTTTCCAAAGTTCTTATTTCCCTAAGTACCTTTAAGTATCAGTGAAAATTCCATTAAGATATAACTTAATACTATTACCTCTCACCCTTCTGAGTTTTCTTCCCTCTCTCTCTCTCTCTCTCTCTCTCTCTCCCCCTCTCTCCCTCCCTCTTTCTCTCTTACTCTTGCACTCTTTCTTTCTCTCACTATGTCTCACTCTGTCTCTGTTTATCTGTCTGATATACTTACACATATGTATGTATGAATATGTAAATTGAATATACATATTTGTATCTACATATATGTATATGTGTTATGGATATATACATATTTGTTTGTGTGTTAATATTATCCCAAGTAGATTAAGAGGTCAGGGACTATTTTTGTCCATTTCTGTATATCCAACAACGAGTATAGTGTCTGGCACATAGAAAATATGTAATAAATGTTTCTTGATTTAATAAATGCTAGTTGGCTATAGCATCTCCTGCATATGTTCCTTCTTCTCCATTTACCTCATGTCTAAACATCTCTTGCCTGCACTACTTCAATAAAATCTTTCTATATACCTGTCTCGAGCCTCTCCCAATTCAGATTGCATACCTTTCCACACAACTGCCAAAATAATTTTCCTAAAGTTCAGGTCAGATTGTTTCATCCTCTACTCTACAAACTCCAGGTGTTTGAGGATACAATATCAACTCTTCTATTTGATCTTTAAAGTGCTTCACAATTAGACCTTTTTCCTACCTTTTGTCTTTTTTACACTTTAACCCCTTCTGCACCTCATAATTCAGCTATACTGGCCAACTTGTATTTCTGCTGACATGACACTACAGGTTCCATCTCCATTGCCTTTGAACTGGATATCCCAAATGGCTGGAATCTAATGCATCCTCAATTCTGTCCTTGGGAATCTTTCATTTCCTTCAAGATTCAACAAGCATCTTTATGTTGTTCATGTAAGCTTTCCTGGTCCTCACAGCATTTAGGTCATCCTTTCCTTAAAACATCTTGGTTTAATTTTAAATAGATAGATAGATAGATAGATAGATAGATAGATAGAGATGATAAATATATATATATATATATAGATAGATAGAGTTATAGATGTAGATAGATGATACAGATATAGATATAGATGTGTATATATATATATATGTATAGATATTGTGTGTGTGTGTGTGTGTGTGTGTGTGTGTGTGTACTTGCTATCTAGCGCATTCCATGTAGTTTTCTTGGGGCCTGGGATTATTTCACTTTTGTCATTGAATCTCTAGTCCTTGGTATAGTTACTCACACAAAGTAGATGACTAAAAAAAATTTTGCTGATTGAGTAAGAGGCTAGGATGATAGAAGTGATATCGGTATGAAAAGTGATGTCACCACGGATGAAGGCAGTGTTGGAATGAAAAGGAAAAGTGTAAGCTAAGTTCTGAAGCAATATAAGAAAGTAGGAAAGTGTACTATATAGTACAATATAGCAGGCTAATATCATTGTCTTTTGCCCTGACAGTGGTAGGATTTTCAGCTTTTCAGAAGGTGAAGAATAAACTGGATGACATGTAAAGGGTGTCATGATAGGTATATTTTGACTAATCAATATGATATTTTGTAATTAGAAAGTAAAATTTAAGAATGAAGACATCATCTTATATAATTTTTATTTTAAGGAGTAGAATATCATTTCTATGTTATATCCAACTAGAAATAAATATTCATAACATGATTACTAATGTTATTACTTTTTATTCAATCATGATATATAATGATTAAGCTCATTCTGTGGTATCAAAAAGTTTCTTACAATCAACAATTCAATTGCTTTCCTTTAATCAAAGGAAGCAATATTGCGATACATAACTCCTTTAAGTATTTTGAGCAAATTACTCCTACTATCTATGTAGAAAAAATTCTGGTGACTCTCTTGCATAGTACAAGTTTAGTTATTCATCAGTATAACTAATCATGAACCATTCAAATTTTCCTGAAAGGAAAGAATTAAGAAATTTTAGATGAGTAGGGAGTAAGTCTAAAGCAGAAGCAGCCTAGCTCATAAGAAACTTGACTCCGAAAGGCTGAGAGCTTTTTTGGTTGTTGTTTATTTGTTTGTTTATTTATGCTTTTTAAAAATATTACATTCACATAAGTCAGAGCTAGGACCAATGGGTGAATACAGTAGAGTGGCAGAATTTGGCTCAACACTATCATTGGTTCCTAAGCATGAGAAATAAAGGAAAAATAGAATGAGCTAGTTTGGGATATGATATGTTGCTCCCCATTGGAATTCCTACACTTGTAGATTAAATGATCACTTATTTAGTAATTGAATAGGAAATTCATGGTATGGTTAAAGAGGATTTAGATTAGTTGACCTCCAAGATCCTTTGCACATATGGAATTTTATGATCATAAGATACTGCCTTCGTCTTTATTATTGAATCTGGACTTCAATTCCTGTGCTAGGTGAATTAAGAAATTCTGCCATTTATTTGAGTATCAGGTATGTTAGTGAATTTCATGGTCTTCAGGCCACATTGTTACCCCTACTCCTTCATTCAGGGGATCTTCTAATTTCTTTTCAATTTAACCTCCTCTCAATGAGAGTGATGTAATAACCACAAGAACTAGATTTTCTATTGAGTCTTGGTTCACCAGTCTTCTCATTAAGTTGTAAATAATATAGCATGAAATAGTTCACGGGGACCGACTCTCATTGAATCTAGACCACTTGAGAATTTTCAATAGTCCCAAGTCCCTAACAATTAATTGCCTTGCTGTATTTTTCTTTTGTAAAGCACTTGGGGACCATGGTGATAAGTGCTATGTAAATAACCATGGATATAGAATTCAAAGGGAATGGGGGGGGGAGGGGCTGACATTGTCAGTATACCCAGTGATTGAATACTGAACTGAGGCTTAAGAGAAGCAAAAGTAGTGATTGTAAGGGGAATTCAGAGAAGGGAAATGCCATTGTGTAGTAAGACAAGGAAGGCTTCATGAAGGAATGAAGTTGAGGAAGGCCAATATATTTGTATCTCCTGGGGAATAAGTGTTTAAGTGTAAGTTTCATTGGTTGATAAATTAGAGAAATTTAGGTTTCTAGAATATTTCAACTTTAAAAAGTTTGGGGCAAGTAGGAATGGACAAAACCATTTGCACAGTTTAGTTACTAGAACCTGTTTTAATAACACATGAGCTTTCTACTTCAGGATCCACTCCTGACTCTCAGAATTTTATCTACCATGTCACCTAGAAGATCACTCCACCCCTGAACTTCAAAAATGGAAGAACACTCTGCCACTGAGATCCCTTCCTCTGCTTTCTTGATTTCTCATAGAAGTTCTATTTCAGGAAAATGTCTGGGCTAGTTCTTAGTTTTCCTTCCTGTCTAGGTTGTTTACTCTCCAGATTTTCCCTACCATGTAATTCTTCCAAGTGTCTTATACTTCACCCCATTCAGATTCCTTTTATGTGTTTTTTTCCCTAATTAAAATATAAGCTCCTTGAGGACAGGAACTTTTGCATATATTTGTATTCCCACTGCCTCTTACAGTGCCTATTTCATAGTAAGCACTTAACAAATGCTCTTGTTTCATTCTGTCTCCCTCCTCTTAAACTATGAGGTTTCATTCATAGATGAGTCTCAACAAATCAGACAGGAACAAAGTGGTTTATCCCATTTGATTCAGCAGACTGTATAGAAAAGAAACTAAATGGAATATGGGTTTTAGCTATGTCTAGAAAAAATGTATGACTACACTACTTTTTTTTTTTTTTTTGGCGGGGCAATGGGGGTTAAGTGACTTGCCCAGGGTCACACAGCTAGTGTTAAGTGTCTGAGGTAGGAGTTGAACTCAGGTCTTCCTGAATCCAGGGCTAGTGCTTTACCCACTGCACCACTTAGTTGCCCCACACACACTACTTTTTAATAAGTGGGTTACTAAAAAGACTAAGCAAGAGCAATAAAATTTTAAGTTACATGTGAGAATATGTAGGGGCTGAGAGTATTTTTATGGATCTTGGTAAACTAACTTCTTCATTCTCATAGTTTAGAGATGATCTCAAAATGAATTGCTTTGAATCAAGAGGCAAATATCTGCATAAGTTGAGTTCCATAAATTTTATCAATATAGGAATAGAAGAGATTTTATCAGATATTGTGAAAAATAAAATTCTAATGTCATAGTATAACAAAGTTTACAAAGTCTGACTTCCCTACCTGTAGCAAAAGCAAGGCAGTAAGCATTTAATCTGATGGGTTCATTAGCAGAGCTAACCACGTGGTAAAGTCTATGTGTACTGATGTTTGTTTTCCTTTTACCTAGTGTTGAAAACTGGATGATTTGGAGTTAGAGAGATGTATATGTCTATGTAGGGATTAGGAAAAGGGGAAGTGTGTGTGTGTGTGTGTGTGTGTGTGTGTGTGTGTGTGTGTGTGTGTGTATTAAAAAGGCTTAGCAAGTCAATGATATTTTGCTGGTTTTGATACACATGCAGCTCCTGCAGAAGTTTGAGGCACATTAATAACCAACAAACTGCTGAAATCTTGGTAGTGTTGACAGAGATGCTGTTTGTTCCTACCAAACATGAGTTTGCATGAGCTTTTTAGAGTACGACGCTGGTTATAATTACAGATGAAACCCAGCTTTCCCTTTGGTTCAGCTCGAATGTGTAACCCAAGAGGGCACTCTTCTCATTTTGGGAAGCTAAGGCTAGAGATCTGGTGGTTGGAACCATTCATAGCTCGGTGTCTAATGACATTCCTCAGCCATCTGGAGCATCTACTTCCTCCTTAGCTAGGGAAGAGACAGAAGTTTATACACATACTTTAGCTTAACTCAATATTCCTCCTCACTGATTATTAACTATAAACCAGGTCTGGCAGCAGGTTTGAATGAAGCCAGTAGGTTACTTCCCTTCTCACCTGGCACGTAAAAGGAACACTAAATTTTCCCACTTTTAGAACTTTATACTTTGTCTTCATTTTAAAAGTTAATAACTTCAACTAAAGAACCCTTTCTACAGTCAGAATCAAAACTTTTCTCCCTTTGTTTAGGGGAATGAAAGCAGTGAATGTAATTGTTTAATTTGTTATATTAAAATCCTAAAGCAGTCATACCTCTCAGCAGGGGCCCTCTGGTGCATGGCCAGGTTCCAGGTAGACTGGGAGGATCTGGAAAGTTGGGCCATTTGCCCCTTGGGTAAACAGGCCTGGTCTGGAAGCAGCTTGGGGGAGGGTCTGACAGCCTTTGGCCAGTAGAGGGCAGTGACATGCCATGAAGAGAAGAATACTGTGTGACTATTCCACGGTGTCAGAACCTGTAGTTAATAAAGAACTGGGTTTATGAGAGATTTAGTTCAACTACATAAGCAAGGAAGTTAAAAAAAAAAAAGAAGAAGAAAAGAAAGTTATACAACTCCCAGAGAAAGCTGTACCCATGGAACTTAACAAGAGGGTAAAGTGTACCAGTGATCAAAGAAGCAAGCCGTAACTATAAATCAATCACTGTTCCTTGGAGCCCATTTACCAAGCTAAGTTCCATGGTCCAAACTATATACACCCACATATAAAGCACTGTTTAGATGGAAATTAATTTTTTTATTTGAATAACAGAAAGTAAATTTGCTTAGAAGTCACTACTCCCAATAGTAATGACATTTGCAGCTCTAGCTACCACACAGGAAGTGTGGTATATTAGAAATGATATAGGGAGGGGCAGCTAGGTGTCACAGTGGATAGAGCACCAGCCCTGGAGTCAAGAGGGTCTGAGTTCAAATCCAGGTATAGACAGTTACTTGCTGAGTGACCCTGGGCAAGTCATTTAAGCCTGAGAAAGAGGGAAAGAAAAGGGCTAGTATACTAGAGAACAAGTTCTAATCCTGGCTCTACCAATAACTAATTGTATGACCTGGCAAAAGTCACTTAAATTTTAGTTTCCTCTACTATAAAATGAAGTGATTGATTGAATAATCTGTAAAATCCTTTCTGTAAACTCACTGAAAACATCCTGAGAACAATTCACTTAGAACCACAGTTTATAAAACAGATGGAATCTTGGAGGTTATTAAAACTAACCTCATTCTTTCAGATGAGGAAAATGAGGCCTCAATAAGTTAAGTGTCCTGGCTAGAGTCACCCACCTAATGAGTGTCTGAAGTAGAATTTAATCCAAGGATTTTTTTTTTTTTACTTTAGCTCTAGAACTCTTTCCTCTAGACACACAGCTTTAAAATGCTGTAATTTTTCTCTCTGCTTTAGATTTTCCTCCAAACTCCCCAACTATTCCTTTCACATGAGTGATGGGAAGATGAATACAAAGGCATTTATGACTTTCTTGGGTAACTTCAGAAGACAAGTGTGTCATTCAGTAAATTTAAAGTATTATTGTGTTTAGACTTGTATAAATGGAGGGTATATATTAATCAGCTCTGTCAATGCATTTAATAAGTTAACGAGAAAAGTAACAAGAACAATGATAATAACATCAAATATTTATATAACCCTTTAAGTTTTACAAAGCTTTACACATCCTATCTCTTTGGATACTCACAGCAACCCTGTGAGGTAAGTGCTATTATTATCCACCCACTTCATTTTTTTTTTTTTTTGGTGAGGCAATTGGGGTTAAGTGACTTGCCTAGGGTCACACAGCTAATAAGTGTGTAAAGTGTCTGAGGCCGGATTTGAACTCCGGTCCTCCTGAATCCAGGGACGGTACTCTATCCACTGCGCCACCTAGCTGCCCCCATTTCATTTTTTTTAACAGATAAAGAAACTGAGCATAAGAGAGGTTGAGTGACTTCTCCATAATCACATAACTAGTATGTGAGTATATGAGTGATGTAGATTTCAAATTCAAATCTTCTCAAAGTCAAGAAGAACATGAGATACTGTACCAACTAGCTGCCAGAAGGGAAGGGACTATATTAATGCTTCGCCTTCAAGTTCTGTAACTGTATCTCAGTGGCATTTTTCAGTGGTTTGTTTTGCAATTATGCCCTACTTTAGTTTTTCATTTGAGGATTCTTTCCCTGTTGCCTTCTAGAGGGCCTAAGTGAAGCTTACAAAACATCCCTATGGAGTCCCATTGAGTTTGAGGTCGAGGTGGAAATGAGCAGATACCTTAGACACATTTCTTTGTTAATAAATAGGATTTTATTTTCTGTATTCTATTGGTAGTTGGTGGAGTAATTTGAATTCTTACTTGAATTGTATTTTAATTTTATTTGTCTATAATAGGCCTTAATGAATGCTTATTGAATAGAATTGAACGTTTTTTTTTTGTTTTTCTTACTCCCAAGTGAGAATCCAATTGCTTTTGATAAGTCTCAGGGCAACATGCTCAAATACTCAAATGGATTTGTGATCCTATAACTTTAAAAGTTCCCTTTGAACATGCAAATGGCCATTTTCCAATTATAGACTTATTAATCTTGCCTTACTCATCTAGATATACTTGCTTAGGTTTGCCACAGGACTTTTACTGAGAATGTCAGAGGTCTTCCTCACTCCACTTACATTAAGTAGCACTTTTGGGTTATTCCCTTATCAACTTTTATTTATTTATTTGCTTACTTGTTTGTTTGTTTGTTTGTTTATTTTGAGGGGCAATGAGGGTCAAGTGACTTGCCCAGATAGTAAGTGACAGGTGTCTGAGGTCCGATTTGAATGTAGGTCCTCCTGAATCCAGGGCCAATGCTTTATCCACTGTGCCACCTAGCTGCCCCTTCCTTATCAACTCTTACCCTTGCCATGTAACAAGACCATTTTCTTTTCCTATCTCTCATGATGCCTTTTATTCCTATCTGGCAAAGTTCTTTATTTTTTAAATATTACAGCCTATATTACCTACCTGCGTTGTACTCGGTGGGATATTAATTTTCAGTTTTTTGGAGACAACATGTATAATCTCTTTGGCCAGTTTTTCTGTATCCATTCAATTTAATTAAGTAAACACTTATTTGGTGCTGTGAATACAATAACAAAAATGTAAATCAATCTTGTTTCCAAGAGGATACAGACCTAGAAGTTTTGAGACTACAGGACTCTCATGCTAAAATAGCTAAAATATATGTGATACTGGACATAGAGAAGACTAAAGAAAGGTCTATAATCCAGGCTAACCTAGGTACAGGTTGCAAAACCAGGCTTTTTGATTCCAAATCTCCTGTACTGTATTGTTTCTTAGAGGATTTGGAGCTACTGAGACATGTGAAGCAACTTGCTATATTCATCAACTACATCATAATTTTGCTTGAGGTTCTCCCTAAATTATATAGATTCATCCTAAACTCTTCCAAAATTCTTAACAATAAAATGTCCCTTCTGTCCGAAGATGAATGTCATGATGATTTTAAATTGAACTCTGAATTACATTTTAGATCATTCAATAAGGAATAGAATATAGAATGTCTATGATTTTATGCCTTCCACTCTCATTAAATCAGTGAATATATGAACTAAAAGATATCTTGGAGATAATCTCATGACAAAAACTTCATTTTACAGATAGGGAGGTTAAGGCCCAGAGGGAATCAAATGTCTTTGTATAACCATTTCATGGTAACAACTTTCATGTACATATTGCCTTATCTAATACTTTTTATAATACTTCTAAATGGATAACTTTTGTTTTTTGTTTATTTGTTTTATTTTGACCTATGAGTTTCTCAGCATTGGAAACATTCAACATTGCTTCTCCAATGCAAACTGGCAATTCGCCTGCAATTTATATAGTCTTAGAGGGTCTACTGTCAGCATTGAGAGGATGTGATTTCCCCCCCTTTGGTTACAAGGCTAGTAGTACATGTCAGAGACAAGACTTAAACCCAGGTCTTCCTCATTTTAAGGCTAGCCTTAAATAATATATTAATGTAATATATCAATATAATACAATAATGTATAAAACATGATAAAGTAATGTAACACTGTTAATAGTAGTATAATATCTTAATACTATGAGTATAATACTAATAAAATATAATACTATGCATTCTTCATGTCACGTTGGCCCAATCCATTTTTTGGGGGGGGCAGAGCAATGAGGGTTCAGTGACTTTCCCAGGTTCACACAGCTAATAAGTGTCAAGTGTCTGAGGTCAGATTTGAAATCAGGTCCTCCTGAATCCAGGACCAATACTTTATCCACTGTGCCACCTAGTTGCCCCCAATATACTTTTTACAGATGAAGAAAAAAAAATGGTTTGAAAAGGACAAGTCAATGAATCTGAGAATCCACTGAGTCTTTAGTTTTCTCATCAGTAAAATTGGTGATAATAATGCTCATACTATCTATTTCAATAGATTATTGTAAGGAAAGTATAGTGTAAATTAAGATAAAACATACGTTATTGGGTATGTGGTATAGCTGGAACACAAACATGCAGTAGGTCTTTAAATTCTTGTTTTGTGCTCCTTCCTCAATATCATTCTGCATCTCATGAGGAGGTCCTATTGATATGAGTTATGACTCAGCTCAATGATATGCTGGTGGATAAAGCCCATATGGCAGTAACAACAACTTAAGGCAGGAAAACAAACTCAGACAAGTGGCAACTTTATAAGTTCTTCTAATAAATAATCTAGATCCATATGCCTTTCTAATTTGTCCCAAGACACTTTTAGATACTAATCTAGGAGACTACAATGGGGTTCATATCAAAATACTTCTTCCTGCCTGGGGCAGAAAGCTAAAAGGCTATAAAAATAAATGTTATAAAAACAAATAGGACATAAGAGCAGAGCAGAGAAAATGACAGATTTGCACACAACTCCAGTTGAAATTTTCCTGGCACTTCTTGGAAAGGAGAAAAGAACCAGGTGACACATCTACAAATATAGTCCCCTAGAGAAATAGTCTCAGTATACCAACTCCCAGTTTCTGGGCACACTAAGTGAAATCTAGTCACCATACATCTTTTATTGAAAAATAAAACTTTAGTGAAAATATTGATGTATGTGAGAATTATAAAGAGGGAGACGGGAAAGGAACAGAGCTAAGGTTAAGGATTCCCCAAATCTTTTCAATTTCAGCAGTAGGAAACATAAGGAAACATACTAATGCAGCCCATCTATTTAGCATTTGTGAACAATTTGATTTCTAACACTTTTCTAACTAATGGCATATCTTTGGGGTAAGATAATGAGAACAATGAAGTTACACACATACACACACACACACTTACACACACACACACCATTTTGTACAGAAGTACTTAACACATGCACAGAGTGTCCCAAATGTATTAGTTCAGTTTTAAGCTTTAACAGCTTATGTAAGAAATTTAGCAACTTGCTTAATGCATGCATATTTCTTGTATAATTCTTATGTTATAGATAATAAGAAGTTTAGACTATGATATGATTAGGAAAATTTGGAACTTGAATGAAGTCGTTTTTATTGATTCTATGTCAATTTTGGAAGTAGATGCTAAGGTATTTAAATACTTGCTCCAGCCTATCTTTCTTTCTAGACTGTTGTTTTTCCCAAAATTTTTCTGATCTATAAATCAATATAGATATAGAACATAAAAAAATATTACTACCTGTATTTATCAAACCATATGATTGTTGCTCCCTCTCCTCCCTCTTTTATTGATTTAAAGGTACTGATCTGAATGACTCCAAAAAATTTTGGAGTCTTGTCTCATCATTCTCTTTAGTGAACTTATTGTTTCTATGAGATGACATTTGACCCACTCAATCTTTAGGAATAGATCTTTTAGTTTAATGTATGTTTCCACAACCCTTTATGAAAGATATATTTTTTGCATTATGGTCTAAAAGGGCACATGTGATATTTCTGCTTTACTACAATTTGTTATGAGGTTTCATGTTCTAATGGTCAATTTTTATGAAGGGATCATGAAGAGTTCAGAAAAAGATATATTCTTTTCTATTTCCATTAATTTTTACCCAGAAATCTATCATATCTAACTTTTCTCAGATTCTATTCATCTCCTTAACCTCTTTCTTATTTATTTTTTGGTTAAATTTATCTAGATTTGAGAGGGGGAAATAAAGTTCCCCATGAGTATAGTTTTACTATTTCCTGCAATTCATTAAATATTTCCTTTAAGAATTTGGATGCTGTGCCATTTCATGCATATGTGTTTATATTACTATCACTTCATTGTCTATAGTTCCTTTTTTCTTTTTTTTTTTGGGGGGGGGGCAATGAGGGTTAAGTGACTTGCTCAGTTCACACAGCTAGAAAGTGTCAAGTGTCTGAGGCTGGATTTGATTTGAACTCAGGACCTCCTGAGTCCAGGGCCAGTGCTTTATCCACTGTGTCACCTAGCTGCCCCCCCCCAACTATGGTTACTTTTTTAACAAGATGTAATTTTACTGCTTATCTTTTTAAAGTTGGATCTATTTTTGTGTTTTGCTTTGTCAGAGATCAAGATCACCACCCCTGCCTTTTTTTTTAACTTCAACTGAAGCATAATAGATTCTACTCTAAGGCCTCATTTTAACTCTCTGCCTTTTTATTTCAAGTGTCTTTCTAGTAAACAGTGTGTTGTTGAGGAGCAGCTAGGTGGCACAGTGGATAAAGCACTGGTCCTGGATTCAGGAGGACCTGAGTCCAAATCTGAACTCAGACACTTGATCCCTTTCCCCTTCTACCTCCCTGTTGGGAAAGATAGAGTTCTATTTCCAAATACTCACTCTCTCTCTCTCTCTCTCTCTCTCTCTCTCTCTCTCTCTCTCTCTCTCTCTCTCTCTCTCTCACACACACACACACACACACACACACACACACAAATACACATGTATGTTTGTATACATATGTATATAGCTGTTCATTGTCTTTTTGTAATTTTCTTCCTTTGCTTTCATTCCCTTACGTAATTTTTCCTCAACCATTCTCACTTTATTTTGACAATTATTTTACATTCTTCTACTAATTCTGATTCTGCTTGTGTCCAATTCACATTTTTCTTTGAGTACTGCTTGTAGATGGTTGGTGTTCATTGTCTTCTTCTTAATTTTTGTCTTGATCTTCCCTGTCGCCATACTAGATTTTTATGTACACATTTTCTTTTGTTGCTTGCTCATTTTTCTACCCTATTTCTTCATTTGGAAATTTATGTTAATGTTGGGCTCTGTTCCTTGCATTGAAAAAGGGTAGAGTCTCAGTCTAAAACTTCAGGCTTTTCAACACTGCTGTTTTCAGAGGTAGTTCTATTGATCTGACAGTTTTCATTGCTCCTCAGGTAATGTGATCAGGGAGATGTGTGGTTACTTGCTTACTCAGGAAGGACCCCTGTTCCTTGGGATTGAAATGCATATTATTCCTCGGGTTTCCTCTCACCTTGGGATAGGAAATTATACTTTCCCTTAGGGTCCATGATGCTTGGGTCCAGAAGCAATGTTGCCCCTCAGGGCTTCCACTCCCACTTAATTGAAAGTACTCCTCTTTTCCCTTGAAATATGACACAGTAAAATGTATAGGAAATAGAGTTACCACACAACATCTGCTCCTGTGTCCAGCACAAACTCAGGGGTACCCCCTCATCTCTCTCTCTTTTAACCAGTATCCAGGTCCCCTTTTTGTCTCAGACTTGAGCACTCCCAAGTTACTTCTGCTTCTGTTGTAACTACCTATTCCCAATACTGCTGTTTCATCTATATAGGCTCTGGGTTAGCCTACACTCCCATATCATAAAATTTTCCAACCTCCCTAAATTGTAGTCAACTGGAAGGAGGAATGTTTCACTCTGACTTCCTTTTTTCTTTTTTCTCTGTCACTCCAAAAATTGATATGAGGTTTATTTTAAAGTTGTTTTACGGGAAATATTTGTAAAGGTTAGCTGAGTGCTTCTCTACTCCACCATCTTGACCCCACCACCTGAAGTTCCCATAGGTGACATTCTTAAAAAAAAAATGCCTATGACATAAAGCTGAGAGGCATAGCTTATATGCTGTCTAGTAGAATAAAGATTCCAAAAATATCTTTAGTGATAAAACTATGGAGATCTAACTAATCACATGAAGCGTATTAGAAAACAGTATAAAGTCTAACACTTAAGTTAAAAAAAATAGCTTATGAAGGACAAGATGACATGGCTACATAGCAAGTTTTATAGGCAAATTGCAGAAATACAATCTCACTATGGGTTAACAGGATGATATGGTCTTCAAAAAGGTTAAATGTGATGTTAGCCTTTATTCCTTTCCAGACTACAGGTAGTAATTTTTTTGTCATTGTACTCTGTATCTATATTGATCTATAGATTAGGAAAAATATCTGATAAATTGTTTTACTTCTGGGTACAACAAGTTTGTAATGATATGCTACAGAATAAACAAGGGAAGATAATAGTGGCAAAACACCAGGAAATTTTGTCATATGAGAAGCAGTTGGAGTTTGGGAATATTTTACCTGGAGGACACTTCAGAAGCATCTATCTCATTGTCTTGTTGTGAGGATAAAATTATTCTCTATCAATCTATCTTCAAATATGTATATGCATATGTATGTATGTATATATATGAAGCTTTGCAAAAACATATACACATATTAATTTATATATGTATATAATAAATGTATATATACATAAATGTGTATGTATATACATATATACACATTTCTAATTATTGTGATAGGTCTTTTCAAGTATTTGATAAATTGTTAGTTTGAAGTGGGATTGGATTTGGTATTTCTTGACTGTAGGAAGCAGAGCTAGGGGTCAGGATGGAATTTACAATGGTACAAATTTAGTCTTCATGTAAAGAAATCAAGTTACTATTTGGACCTACCCAAGAGTAGAATGATCTGCCTGTGGAGCCAATAACATTTACATTATTGAAGGTATTAAAAAAAAACACTCAATGATCACTTGTCATGTTTGGTGTAGAGGGTATTTTGGATTACAGTTGTGTTGGAAATAGTTGGCAGTGCTACTGTGACTGAAATTGTTATTCCTTTTTCTTAGTTTTTAGTAGGAACTTATAAGGAATCAATAGCCTGAGGTACTTAAAAACTAGTCCATCGCTCAAGTGGCTTTAGTAGAGTAAACTGATCATTTTTTTTTCTGAGTACCATATGAAGCAAATATGATTTTTTTTAGGTTTAAGTATAGCCTTGATAGAAACTAAGCTTTTTAAAGTTCCATTTCCTTTTTCCTCCACTAAGCAATAATCAGTCAATGGATTACATAGTTTTTTTGTTTTGTTTTGTTTTGGTTTTGATTTTAAGTTTAATTTCAGCAAAATACCAAAGTTGACTTCATTGCTCTTTTCAGGAGGGATATAGGAATAGTGAGCTCACAACAGTCACCAGTATAATGGCCAGATAGCTAATCTCCATACACCTTCCTTAAGGAGTTTGCTTGTTCTAGCAGGGAAATCTGACCTGCCTCAGGAAAAATAAACTTATGCTAACATAATATTCTCCAAAATTTCTTAAACTAGCCAGAAATTACTTGTTATTTCACATGAAAGAAACTGTATAAATCAGAGTCTGAATTTTATGCTTTCATTGGCCATATCCAAGGCAGTTTTTACTTCATGTTAGAAGTTCTAATCACTTCATTTAGCATTCCTCAGAATGATTAAATATGTAGATGGATAGAAATTTATATGCTTTCAGGATTTGCATATTTTTTCTGTCTCTCTTTTCCTATCTCCTCATCTCTCTTTTTCTTGTCTCTGTCTCTCTGTTTCTTTATGTGTCTGTTTCTACACACACGTGAGTATATATATATATATATATATATATATATATATATATATATATATATATATATATATATATATATGTATGTGTGTGTGTGTATGTTCACAAATATTATATCTATCTCATCACATAATGCTATAGACCTCAAGTTGGAAGAAACCTCAGCAGTCACCTAGTGAAATTATTATCTCACAGATGTGGAAGAAGTAAGGAACAGAAAGTTTATTTGAGTTTTTAAGGTCACATAATAACTGACAGAGTTTGAGTCTCTCCAAATCTGGTATTCTTTGTAGTATACTAACCTATCTCCCCTCTTTGCCTATAAGATTATATATCTAGAGCTCAAGGAAATCTTATAGGATAACTATTCCAACCTATTTTTTTAATGTAAATTAGAACATTGAAGTCTAAGGAGCCTAGATTGCTTTCTCAAAGTCACATAGTCAAAAGAGAATTAAAGAAACTAGTTGAATTCAAATCTTCTGGTTCAAGAGGCAATAATCTTTCCACTGTTTCAACTTCATTTAAATCTATCTCCAGGTCTTAGGAATCAGGATTCTTAAGGCTCAACTCCTCCCTTCTATCTCTTCCCACATTTTTTTTCTGCAAATATGCATCTATTTTGTTGTTTATATTAATGAAATAGTAATTTCTTTTCTCCAATTCATCTTATACCTAGCTGCAAAAGTGATATTCATAAAGCACTATACTACAGGCCATTTCAATCCCTTGCTTAGTAAACTCCACTGATCCCTTATTACCTCTTGGATTAAAAACAATTTCCCTCGTTTGGCATTTACAACCTTTCATATCCATCCTAGCTTTCTAGAATTATTATTTATTATTCTCCTTCCACATTTTATAGTATAGCTAAACTGGATCTTCTTCCTGTTCCTCACACCAAATAGTTCATCTTACATATCCTTGTCTTTGCACAGACTGTCCTGCTGTGCTAGAAATATTATTCATCCTTTCCTTTATGTCTCAGAATTTGATTTTTTTCAAACTCTGCTCAAATATAACCTCTTCCATGAGGATTTTCATACTCCTTGCCCCCCATCTGTTTATTCATTTCTCTTCTTCCAAGTTACCTTGTATTCATTCTATAGATACCTTCGGTGTACTTTATATTTACATGGTACCTCCTTTAAAATATAAGCTCCTTGAGAGTAGGGAATGTTTCAATTTGGCACTTATATCTACAATACCTGAAAAATAGTAAGTACCTGATAAATGAATATGTGTTTATTGGTTGGTGTCATGGAGTGGAAAGCACTGAATTGAACATCAGCAAAACAGAGTTCCAACTCTCCATTTTCTCTAATATCTGCCTTAAAATAAATGCTACCAATTGTTTAAGATCTGTCTTAATAATACCTTTTTCATGTAACTGATTTTATTTTCTTCCTTTTACCCCACAAATGTTGTTTTCTTCCTATTACTCCATAAAACTACTTATATTTCTATTAGATTCTGCTACATTATAGCCTATATTCAAGCTATTGTATATTTGCATAAAAGCTCCATGGAACAAGGGACTATGGTTTCATATCTTTTTATCTCACCAAGGAAATTTGTTTTCTAAATACTGTCAGTTAATAAATTATTGCTTAATGAATTAATAGACCCAGATCTTTAATTAGTGAGATGTGTGCTACTGGGAATTGTTTTGTCTCAAAAGTTGGTGTTTTGTTTTTGTTTATTGGTCAAGGATGCAATTCACCTCATAACCCCTTGGCCAGTAGATTGAGAAGATCTAGTTTTGGGGGGCACTGCCAGAATTACTGGAATATTCCCCAAAATAATTACAAAAGTAAGACAAATGTGTTTTCCTTTCCCAGCTTCCAATATTGGAATATCCAAAATTTATGCTAAAAACAGACAGTGCAAGCAGAGTTTGAATAAGGGTGGGGACAGTCAGGCCATCAAGCTCTCCCCAGGACATCTTCCAGATGACAAGCAAAGCTGTAAGAATGCCAGCCATAAAAATGGCAACTCTCTGCCAGGTTGATTTTTTTTTAGTGAGGCAATTGGATTTAAGTGACTTGCCCAGGGTCACACAGCTAGTAAGTGTTAAGTGTCTGAGGCTGGATCTGAACTCAGGTACTCCTGACTCCAGGGCTGGTGCTCTATCCACTGCGCCACCTAGCTGCCCCTGCCAGGTTGATTTTTAAAGTAAGAGAGGAGGCCAGCCCAGCCACCCTACCCCTAGATCAAGATGAGCGGCCATTCCCTCAAGAAATCTAGGGTTCAGCCCATAATAGTTTGGATCATCTCCAAGACCTTAGTGTAGAGAACCTTGAGCACAAGCTTGCTGGCAGAATAGAATAGGCCACAACCCAGCACTAGTTGAAGTTTCTGTCAGAGAACATCTCAACAACCACTCTAAAGAAGACTTCTCCAGGAGAGTGAGTCTCAAACATGGGCATTATCTCATGCATTTCCATGTTGTTGTCTAGCTTACCCCCAATCCTGTGGAAGCACTTGTTGAGCTGCTTGGTCTGAGTGTGGGAAAGTAACCTGTAGACTTACATTTAAATTCTGTGTCCATGCTAAGGAGATATATGTGTTTTGTTAGCTAGGTAGAGAATATGTTAGTCAAATCAATTGAACAAGGGTCTCCAGGTAAATTAGTCAGAGGACAAAGAGAGAGATAGACAGAGAGACAGAGAGAGAGAGAGAGAGACAGAGACAGAAACAGAGAGACAGAGAGACAGAGACAAAGAGATTCATGGAATTTTGTGAATAAAGATTAAAGACAGGAGGCAAAGGCACTGTCTTTAAGTGAGCAGAGGACTGTGTACAAAAAGTGGGAGAGAGCCCAAGGGTCTTTTAGCAAGTGTACAGGAGGCCAGAAATCTCTCTTGAGCATGGATAGGATGCAAAAGATCTGTGCCTCAGTGGATAAAGAGTCAGTTAAGGGTGTGGAAAGAAAATAAAGTTTAGAGGTTTGTCCTTATGTAGCAGGAAGTCAAAGAAGGTTGTCCAGATAGTTGGGAGTACACTTAGGAAGGAAAGGAGATAAAGGAACTGGCAAATATGACATGAGTATCATTTAAAAGCAGGAAGGGTGCTTAGCTCCAGAAGAAAAAGAACTTCAATATAATAATTATTTTTAAGTATCTGAAGGGATGTCATGTGAAAAACGTTTATTGTGTCTGAGTCTAGAAAGTAGAATTTAGAACAAAGGGTAGTGTCTCCTTTGCCAGGTCATCAAACACCATCTTAAAATGCCTCTTAACTGTGGGTATTTCCTAAGATTCAGCTCTGAGTCCTGTACCCTTCTCTTTCTATATCAGATAATGTCTGTGAAGACAAAAACTCTGGAAAATTGTAGGGGATTGCATGCTACACTTGGTCAGGAAGAAAAGCATTTGAATTTTATCAGAGATCTTTATTAATTGTTTGATTCCAGGCAAGTCACTTAAATTATTATCCTTAGTTTTTGGGGAAAAAATGGTGAAAATAGTTTATAAAGATATTGTAATGATGATATGTATATATAATGATCAAGCATTACAACATACATATGTATGTATGTGTGTATGTATATATATATATATATGTATATATGCATAAATGAATAAAATTGATTTGGAATTTTATCATTATTATTAACCTAATTTGTTTCTCATATGAAAGGTTTACTTAATTCAAAGATATAGAGGCCACCAGAAACTTTGCAGAAATTTGTTATTAATAAGGTGTTAGATGTTCTGGTGTATTTATTATGCATTCTGTGTGTGTATCTATCTATCTATCTATCTATCTATCTATCTATCTATCTATCTATCTATCTATATCTAAATGTTGATATTGAGCAATAACATATATGTATAATAACACAACTCCTATGACCAATTCATTAAAATATTTCCTGGCACTATATACTTAGAGATACTTTGAACTGAATGGAAGTTGAGAAACACTCTTTTAAACTTATTCATGGGCTTGTTCTGTAGGTTCTCAGAAATAACCTTTACGACAGATTTGTTGTTGCTTTCAATGCTGCTTGTTGTTATTGTTGTTGTTGTTTTGTTCTGTAAAATAGGAATAGTAATATGAAAATGTTTAAATCCTTCAGAAATAGAATAAATATGTTTGAAGGGTTTTAATTTGGTTGTCAAAAATTATCTTTTCTCCAACCTCAGGACAGAACTCAATCACTTCAGACTGATGTATCTTTCACAGAATGAAAAATAAAAACCTGTTAAAAAAATTAATTAACTTAAACTAATCTAATCTGAAAAAATTATGATAACTGGAATTATTTGAAAAATTATAGCTTTAGAAAAATTATAATTGGGCCATAAGTCCTGCTGCAGTCACCATTCAAATGTGGAAATATTTTAACTTACTAGCCTAATTTGGGGCAACTAATCTTTGGATGACTAATCTGGGGACTTTTGACTCACTGGCTCTCTGACTGCTATTAATTTAGTGTGGGCTGTTTAAAAATTTCTCCACACTACCGATCCCAAATTGATAAGTAGAAGATTAAGAAGCCTCTTAATTAAATAATCAAAGCAGAATTTATTTATAAAAATCAATGTAAACGATAAGGGTTAAGAAATGCAAATTATACAACCTGTCTGTTTTAATATAAGGACCATTGCTGCCTCTTGCCTTAGGATATGCTCCGGCTTTCTCCAACTTTCACTCTTTGTCTTCTTCACTCCAGCTTCCCTGTGCTTTTACTGCTCAGCTGCTTTCTTCTAACTCCAAGCCTTTTTCACTTTGTCTAACTTTCCGCTCTGTACTGCCTCACTGAACTCCCGTGTTTCTCTCTCACCGACCTCTCCTTGCATTCTCCTAGTGCTCTGGTGTCCCCTCTCTGTCTGTCCTCCCTTCCTGTCTTCTTAATCTTCCGGCCCCCCAACCTCCATACTTCTGCCCCCTCTCTACAGTAGCCTCAGTCTCCTTAGTGTCATTGTAGCAGCCCTCTTTTTGTCCATTTCTTCCTCCCTGTCCCTGTATATATGTTCCTTCTCTCCCCTCAAACCTCGGGTTCTGTGTGCCCCTGCACATGCCAAACTAATCTGCTGGATGCACTAGCACTGTGACTGAGCAGGAGCTCGAATGTCACATGCATACCACACCTAGGGCTCCAGGGGCCCATGCCCCCTGCTGCATGCCTGGGACCTCTGCACAGGCTATGCCAGAGCCTGGCCTGGATGAACCTGGGATCTCTGGGATAGATCCCCCCAAGGCAGAGAGAGCTAGGGCTATCCCCCCCAACTGTCTGACCTGGCATCCTGTAAAGCCCACAGGGCTTTTTGGCCCAGCTGAAGTGGAGGGGGAGGGGCACCAGCCTCTCTTACACAGAAAACAAAAAGAAAAAAAAAACTTGAGGGCCTAAGGCTTTTTAATCTCAGCCCAAAGGCAGGGTCCCCAAATCAAAATAAATTTCCACGTAACTAAACTCCTGAATTTTATGAGAAAATGAAATCTAATACTAGGCCCAAAGGTTTAATATCCATAAATATTCTTCTTGATGTGTATGGTTCTCTAAGAGTAAAGGATTCACTAATGACTTTATCATTATACGGATTCTCTTGATAGCATCTGTTGCATTTCAGTATTAAAGCAGGGTTCTAATTATATTTGGAGTTTATATCCTATGACAAACTGCATTTCCCTTTTTATTCCCTCAGGAATTATCATTATTTCTTGTCAAATGATATTTACTATATATTGCAAACAGAGGACATATCTAAGATTCCCTCATTTTAAGAAACTCCCAGTTTGTGAAAAATCATTCCCATCTCCCAAACTGATAGAGATCACAACCCATTTATGAATTGTTCAATGCCTTAAGGTGTCATTGGAGGTAAATAGAGATTAACTGACATACCTACAGTCACTTTATTAAAAAGAGTCAAAAATCTCATTTGAACTCTGAACTTCCTGCATGCAACTCTTTTTTTTTTTAGTGAGGCAATTGGGGTTAAGTGACTTGCCCATGGTCACACAGCTAGTACGTGTCAAGTGTCTGAGGCCAGATTTGAACTCAGGTACTCCTGATTCCAGAGCTGGTGCTCTATCCACTGAGCTACCTAGCTCCCCCCTGCATGCAACTCTTAACACTGTGCCTCTTATAGCATCCTAACTCCTTTCACCTGTTATCTTGTTCAACCATTTGTCCATCAAACTTAAATAAGTAACTAGACTTTGGTAGAATTTGAGAGAATATTATTAAAATGAAAATACTCAAGTAGGTATAGTAATATATTTTTGCCCTGAGGGAGAGGAGGGAGATAAGTGGTGGGGAGAAGGGAAGGAGGGAAGGGCAGATTGGGGGAGAGAGCAGTAAAAAGCAAAACACTTTCAAGGAAGATGAAGATGTTCTGCATTACTGCACAAGTATGACATATTGAATTGCTTGATATCATAGGGAAGGTTGAGGAAGGAGGGAGGAAGAAAAATTTAGAACACAGAATTAGCTAAGGGACCTAATATAAAAGAAATTGAAAAAATGTATACTTATTTAAGTGCTTATAATGAGGACAAATATAAAAGATAGATGGACATACAAATACATAGATAAAGAGTAAGGAGATAATATATAGGGAACTAAATCAAATTTATATGAATCCAAATCATTCCTCAACTGAGAAATGGCCAAAGGATATGAACAGGCAGTTTTCTGATGAAGAAATCAAAGCTATTTATTGCCATATGAAAAAATGCTCTAAATCACTGTTGACTAGAGAGATGCAAATTAAAACAACTCTAAGGTACCACCTGACAGCTATCAGATTGGCTAATATGACAAAAAAAGGAAAATAATAAATGTTAGAGAAGCTGTGGAAAAATTGGAACACTAATGCATTGTTGGTGAAGCTGTGAACTGATCCAACCATTCTGGAGAGCAATTTGGAATTATGCCCAAAGGGCCGTGAATCTGTGCATAGCCTTTGACCCAGAAATACCACTTTTGAGTCTTTTCCCCAAAGATATCATAAAAAAGGGAAAAGGACCCACATGTACAAAAATATTTATAGCTGCTCTTTTTGTGGTGGCAAGGAATTGCAAATTGAGGGGATGCCCATCAATTGGAGAATGGCTGAACAAGTTGTGGTATATGAATGTAATGGAATTTTATTGTGCTGTAAGAAATGATGAGCAGGTGGAGTTCAGAGAAACCTTGAAGGACTTGCATGAACTGATGATGAGTGAGATGAGCAGAACCAGAAGAACATTATACATAGTATCATCAACATTATGTGTTGATCAACTGTGATAGACTAGATTCTTCTCACCAATCCAATGGAACAAGAAAGTTCCAAAGGACTCATGATGGAAAAGGCTCTCCAAATCCAGAAAAAAAAAAGAACTGTGGAATATGGATGCTGATTGGACCATACTATTTCTTTTGTTTTTTGTGCTGTTGTTTTTCTGATTTGAGCTTTTTTCTTTGTGCTCTGATCTTTCTCATATAACATGACTGATGCAAAAATATGTTTAATGTTATTAGGTATATATAACCTCTATCAGATTGCCTGCTGTCTAGGGGAGGGGGGGAGGGAGGGGAGGGAGGAAGAAAAAATTGAAATTGGAAATCTTATATAAATAAATGTTGAAAATTATTTCTACATGTAACTGGACAATAATAAAATAATTTTTAAGAAAAGAGTAAGGAGATCGACAACAGCCTAGGTTAAGGTTAGAGAGCTAGATAGCAAGCGATTAGCTATTATATTTGTATGCATATATACATATCTACATATTGGATACATACAAAATACAAATAAGGATAGAGAGAGAAATAGATAAAAAGGTAAAAGTAGATAGAGATATGATAGAGTTATGAAACATAGATACAGCATGTAGTTAGAGAGAGAGAGAGAGGGAGAGAGAGAGAGAGAGAGAGAGAGAGAGAGAGAGAGAGAGAGAGAGAGAGAGAGAGAGAGAGAGAGAGAGGAGACAGAGACAGAATGAGCACTAGAGACAAACAGAGCTAGATACAGAGAAAGAAACATGGAAAGAGACAGAGACAGAAAGAGAGAGCCAGAAAGACAAGGAGAAACAGAGAGTAGAAGGAGGAGGAGGATGAGAGGGAGGAGGAGGAAGGATAGATAGAGGGAGATAGAAAAAAGTAAAGAAAAGTAGAAAGAATTTTGTGTTAAATATAGTTTAAAAAAATCTTTTTTGTTCAACCATAAGAGAGAATGTACCTTTAATAGCCAATTTCAATTTTACCTCGTTTTCTGTAAATGAAACCAAATATCATGGGGGCAGGTCTGAAGGACAATGAATTGAATTTTCAAGCATAATGTTAAAGGACACCTCTTTGATAAAAATCGTAACTTGACTGTCATTAACTGCAGCTACAAATGCCAACAGATTACCTAAATTCACAATTGCTTATCACATCATGATTGTATTACATATCCTCTACCCCCTTTTTTCTTTTTTTTTTCAATGAGACCAGTAAAATGGAGCCAACCTACAATTCATTCTTTTCTTGTAGACTCTTAAAGAGATCCTCTTTATATCTCTTAGGGGGAAAAGGCAGAAGTTAGAACAAGGCTTTCCTTTCAAATAATAAACATGAATAATGAGAACCACCTCTACATGAAATTTTTGCATTAACCTTAAATTTACTCTTTTGAAATGTGTGAATGAAACATGGGATTTGTCTGTTTGTTTGTTTTACTACATGAGTGCTAGTTCCCAGTTTAGTTAAATTATAGGCACTGTTTTGGATAAAGATAATATATTGCTTATTATTAGGTAAAATTTTATTAGTAAGTTGATTACTAATTTGGGCTAATTTTCTTAAGTAATATGGGTTTCCAGTTCATGTTGTCAAGGTGGACACTATTAACTTGCTGAGAAGGCACATGGGTTTAATTAATTGCTAAACAATTTACTAGATGTGTAGGGAATTGGATATACATCATGTTTAAATGCTGAATTAAGAAAATTTTGAGCAACATATTTGGATACTCACATGGTTATATGAAATCCTCACATTCCAGTTTTATTTATTTATTTATTTATTTTTAGTGAGACAGTTGGGGTTAAGTGACTTGCCCAGGGTCACACAGCTAGTAAGTGTCAAGTGTCTGAGGCTGGATTTGAACTCAGATCTTCCTGACCCCAGGGCCGGTGCTCTATCCACTGCACCATCTAGCTGCCCCTCACATTCCAGTTCTTGAATCACTTTACATGACACTAAGTTGTTGTTTTTGTTTCTGCTGCTGCTTTTGCTATTTTTGATGTTTTGGAGTGTTATATAGAGGGCACATCTGGATTTATGTATAGAACTCCAGTGATGGAAATTCACTTCACTGATTCACATTGGCATGTCATTGCTCTGTAACTTGAAGTCTTTGAGAGTTACCTGAAGACAGTTAGAAGAGAAGTGACAAGCCTAAAATGAAATGGTTAGCATGTGTCATAGACAATACTTTATTATAGGTCTTCTTGACTCCATCCACTATACCATACTGTCTCTGTGTTTTTTGTTTCTTATATCACAGTGATTTTCACATCCACCTAACCAGTGAAGTAGGCAAATAGATTGGTATGATTCTTTATTTGCTTGGCCATAGAAAATGTAAAATCTCTGATTATATAAAAAGCTTTCCTCATAAACTGTAGCTTTCTCCTTCCCCCATAATTCATTCAGGGCAAAGACGATGTTTCATTAGAGAATTAAACTCAACTTCCAGTAATTTCAATATACTACATTCCATTTACAATGGAATAGTTAATAGTAGCTCATATTCTATAGGAGGAGACGTACATATATGTGTTTTTAAATGGTGAATACAGTGTATAGTCCTGCAATCCTCATATCTGGTTTATTAAAAATACTAATAACTGTATCTAACAACAAAACAATCAAAATGTTCTGTACTTTATGCTCCAATTTGACCCTGAAGAAAGGAAGATGAATTATCTCTCTCTCTTTTGTGAACCTGGGGGTCTATGATTGTGTAAGATTATAAACAGGGTTTCCCAAAAGTCTTAGTGTAGTTTTGATGTTTAACAGCTTAAATAGAGTTTTATTCCAGACTTTGGTTTATCATTTCAGAACTTTAATCAATTAGTGACAGTACTAATGCAGTCCTCAATAATTAATAAACACTTATTTAGTATCTCTTTTGTGCCTGGCACTGTGCAAAGTATTGAGGATACAAATATTTTTTAAAAAGGCAGAAAGCAGCTAGGTGGAAGAGTGGATAAAGCACCATCCCTGGATTCAGGAGGACCTGAGTTCAAATCCAGCCATAGACACTTGACACTTACTAGCTGTGTGACCCCGGGCAAGTCACTTAACCCTCATTGCCCCACCAAAAAAAAAAAAACGCAGAAAAGAAAGCTGACACATAGGAGAAAATAGTGAACAGGATGATATCTACACCCAGTCATATGCTGGAAAAGTTAGAGAAGTCCTAGAGTTGTGCTATAAGGTGAGAAATGAGAAATTTTGAGTTGAACTTGTTCCTTAAATGAAGGCTTTAAGTTCCTGTCCTAATTCTCTGATCATAGAGTCAAAGGGTCATGATAAGGTGAAGTATGGAGGCTTATAAAATCTTACAAAATCATGAGGTTATCCAGATTATGAATTTACTGTAGCATAGTGGAAAACTCAGAAATCCCAGACAGTAGTACAGCCACATGAATTCTTCTCTTAAAGTTTATTTATTCATTCATTCATTCATTCATTCATTTGTTTATTTATTTATCTATCTATCTATCTATCTATCTATCTATCTATCTATCCGTTCGTTCGTTTGTTTGTTTTTTTATTTATTTAGGCAAGGCAATGAGGGTTAAGTGACTTGCCCAGGGTCACACAGCTAGTAAGTATCAAGTGACTGAGGCCAAATTTGAACTCAGGTCCTCCTCCTGAATCCAGGGCCAGTGCTTTATCCACTGCGCCACCTATCTGCCCCTTAAAGTTTAATTTTAAAAATGCATTGATAGTCTTTTAAAATGTATTATTTTTTTTAAACTTTAATAGTTTTAAATCTAAACCAAAATTGTTGAGATAACCAAATAATGTCAGACTCTTCCAAGGAAGGGATAATTCTCTGAGTAGAGCAGAAGAGAAGCATATGTTTGAAAATAAAGTTGATGTTAAAAAAAGGAAAATGAAAAAGAAAAAAAACACAAAAGGAAGTAGGATTCACTTCATTGACATCACAGATTCATTGATACATCAGAGTAATGGATTTATAGCTCATAGTGTTTGTTTCAGTTTGCTTAATCAGAATGTAAAAAAAGATGGAGTTTAAAAAGTGAAAAAGAAAAGATATACAGTTTTAGAATGTTCTCAGAGACATGGAAACATTGGAAATCCCTCATGATTACTATGTCCCCTAGACATATATGTTGTTTATATGATGAACCTGGAGTATTATATTAAAAATTCTTTCATTCTCTAACCATTTGAAACTCAGAAATATTCCTTTTCTCCACAGTTCAGGTAGCAGAGAAGTGCCTCAAGTACTTTTCTTTCAAAGACAGGGGAATGGAATTTAATGACCTAACAGGTTGTTCCCAACTATAATACCTGTGATCTTATGCCCTGTTAACAATCCCTTCTGTGTTCTATAATCTTACTCCCTGCATGACCATCATGGGCCAAAGTGAACAGTTTTGGAGAGCATAGATTCTCCCCAGGTGAGCAAAATTTCATGCAGGATCTTTCCCCTAGTCATAGTGGTGATTTGTCTTGCTTTTACACAAACTCTGCAGGGCTTAGCAGCGTTCTCCACATTCAAAGGCAGATGGGTCATTCTTCCTGGAGAGGCACTCTCAAGCTCTGGTATTGGTCTCCTTGTATGACTGCCAACTTCTACTAGGCATGCCTGGGGAAAATCAAAACAGCAAGGAAAGATATTTTTCTTTCTTGCTGGATTTGTTTTCACTTAGGACTCTGCTAAGGCAGATCCATATATTACTGTCTGCTGATTTGTGTTGGAGATGGAGTGTAAGGGAGATAGATAGATAGAATAAACTTAAACAAGACAGAGTTCAAGTAAAGCAATGTGAAAGTTTCCGGAACAAGTCCTGCCACTGCTAAACCAGTCTCAAGAGGCCATTTTCTTAATTTCTATTATATTCTGAGACCTTTCCCATAAGAGTTAAATAGCTATGAAGTCAAAGTCTCCTTCAACACTAAAATCTCTTTATGTGCCGGCTGTGAATCTCATGGGAGAAAATAACTGATATAGGGCTCTGACTCTTAGGAAGTTATTGATGAGAATGTGGTATGGGAATAGCATCAGGCTATAGTGGAAAGAGAATGGGAGGGAAAGTCATAAGACCTGGATACTATGTGAGCTGGGATATGTCATTTAACCTTTGTGACCTCCTTCTCTGCAAAATGAGACAGTTAAACAATATGATTCCCAGGGCCCTTTCCTCTTATATACTGGAATGGAGTTGTGATCTCAGGAAAAATAGATCTATCTGATAATACTGATGAGAACTCATACCTGACTGCCCATCCTCCTATTCATGTCTCTGTCTCCCCTTTAAACTCACCATGGAAAGAGTGGGGGATGTTAAATTCGCTGAAGGCTATCCCATTTTGTCTATGTAAATAACCTATTTTTTTCCAATTATGTATTTTCTGGGTGACATTCTTAATTTATTTGCATTTTCCTATTTGGAATGTATTGCATCCTGTTCATACCCTTCATTCCCTCTAGATTATATGTATTTTTAATTGAAAAGAGACTATGGTGTTCTATGTCACAAAGCCAAACCAAAACTCTGGTGCAATATTGATATTAAAGTTGTTTTTTGTTTCAGGGAGATATATAGATTTACACTGCTCCAAATTTCCCTTTCTTGTCTGATCTCTCTCTCTCACACACACACTTCTCTAAGACATATGGTATATATGCTATATACATATTATATTCACATGTGCATATGTAATCAGTTTATAATATAAAAATATATCATGCATTGCATATATACATATATTTATGCATGTGTATATGATCACTGCATATGTGTTCATGTAATATATTATGTGCATGCTTATGCATTCATACAATATATGGGTACAAAAATGTATATATTATGTATGTATACATACATACTAATTATATATCATTACAGTCTGGTCAATAGATGCAGTCTTCATATACTTTGTATTACTGTGTATATGATATGGTCAAACTCCTGAGTGATCATTGTCTTTTCCAGAAGACCCTAAAATGTTCCAAGATTTGATGTTTCTAGCCCAATGTTATTTGCAGATAGGAGTTTATAGAAGATCTCATCATCCAAAGGGAATGGTGGTATATCAGATAGGGCACTGCACTTTGAATTAGTAATACCTAGGTTTAAATAATCCCTCACATACTTACTAGTGGTATGACCTTAGGGAAGGTTTAACTTCTCTGTGCTTCAATTTCCTCAAATGAAAATTACATGGTTCTAATAGATGACCTTTAAGGCCCTTTCCATCTTTAAATCTATGATTTTAAGATCTTTAATTTTCTCTTCACCTTGTATTCTTATCTGGATCTGCTGCCCATGGCAAGCATGTATCTATTTTATGTCAAGCTTGATGTTTATCATTGGAGGTTCACCAAACAAATTCTCTGTTGTTATGAATAATAACTTGAATTTCTCTGTGTTGCTGAGAGATACCTTGTAGGAAGAGAGTCTTTAAGACTGAATTTTCCTCTAGTTTTTTTAGAGATATTGAACTGTATGTATAGTGAGATTGTTTATAATCTACATTTTTAAAAAAATTCTGTGGTGGTATAGAAATGTGCTATAGATTGTTGCATATGAAAGCCTACTTGGTCCCAAGCACTACCCTCAAAAAGTATGCTTCAATTAATGTAGAAATTATCATTAAAATGTTCCATAAGGGGGACAGCTAGGTGGCGCAGTAGATAGAGCACTGGCCCTGGATTCAGGAGAACCTGAGTTCAAATCCAGCCTCAGACACTTAACTAGCTGTGTGACCCTGGGCAAGTCACTTAACCCTCATTGCCCCACCCAAAAAACAAAAACAAAACAAAACAAAAAATGTTCCATAAGAAAGTAGGCATATATCATTAGTTGTTGATACTGTAAAGTCCTGAAATAAATCAAAGCCATGAGTTGAAGAATAAAGTGTCTTTAATAGAGATAACAGTGTAGCAAACTTGCCAGTCTAGGGGATGACCAGTGCATTTCATGACTAAAGAGGTCCATGAAAATGTTTTTATAGTTTTAAGAGGAAATGGGTAAAAGGTAGGGAGAGGACGTAAGAAGAGGTAGCAAGACCTGGTCATGAGATATGAGACCTCAGCTGCCTTCAGCAATTTGGGAATTTGGGTAAGGAGAACCACTTCATTCTGGTTGTTTTGTCCTTCATGACATGAATCCTGGGGCTTTGGCGGGGTGGAGTAAGGATTTTAGAAGCTTAGATCCAGTTTGAGCCAGGTTCCCCTACCCTAAGGCCACATCTGAGAATGGGATGTAGGGTCTGAGAGCTCAACTTAATCAACACGTTTTTCCTGGGAATGCTAGTGACATGCTGACATTGCTAGGATCATTCAGGGAGTGGTACATAACACTACATTTGGGATTAACAATTTCAGTTCTTATATTAACAATTTTTGGTCAATGTAATTTTGCTGGATTACTGCTATTACTACTAGTACTACTGCTGCTGCTGCTACTATTACTACTACTACTACACTACTACTACTACTACTACTACTACTACTACTACTACTACTACTACTACTACTACTACTATTACTGGCATGTCTTGGAAATATTGTTAGTTTGTTTCCAGGCCAGTAAAATAAAATGAATATAATAATAAATATAGTAACATAGATTTTTTGGTTGCTAAGTGCATATAGAAATTATATTTAGATTATAATGCATTCAATGTACAATAGAAACATGTCTTAAAAAAACACAAACAAAAAAACCACAATGGACATACCTTAGTTAAAAATACTTTATTGTGGGGAAAGCTAGGTGGATAAAACACTGACCCTGGATTCAGGAGGGTCTGAGTTCAAATTTGACCTCAGACACTTGACACTTACTAGCTGTGTGACCCTGGGCAAGTCACTTAACCATCATTACCCTGCAAAAAAAATTTTTTTAAATGCTTTATTTCTAAAAAATGCTAATAATTATCTGATCCTTCAGTGAGTCATAATCTTTTTGCTGGTGGATAGTCTTGCTTTGATGTTTATGGCTGCTGACTAATCAGGATGGTAGTTGCTAAAGGTTGGGGTAGCTGTGACATTTTCTTAAAATAAGACTAGAAAGATGTCTCCCATATCAATTGACCCTTCCTTTCACTTGAATATTTAGAGACCATTGTACCATTAATAATTGGGGCAAAGTCAATATTGCTATGTCGCAGGGAATAGGGAGGCCCAAGGAGAGGGAGAAAGATGAAGAATGGCCAGTTCGTGGACCAGTCAGAAAACAATATTTATCAAATAATTTTGCCATCTTATATGGGTCTGGTTTGTGGTATCCCAAAAAACAATTGCAATATTAACATCAAAAATAACTTATCACAGATCACCATAATAAATATAATAATAATTAAAATGTTTGAAATATTGTGAGAACTGCCAAAATGTGACATAGGCTCACAATGTGAGCATAGGATCTTGAAAAAAATGGTGTTGATAGAGTTGCATAGCAAAGGGCTTGCAAAAATTTGAAATTTGTAAAAAGTACAATATCTTTAAAGTTTAATAAAGTAAAATGTAATAAAATGGGGCATGCCATTGTTGTTGTTGTTGTTGTTGTTGTTATCAATCAACAGCAGCTGCATAATTACCAAAATTCATTCCTGAAGACTTTGGTAATAAGCTCTGAAATTTTTTCAACATCTTTGGTACCATCTCTTCCTTCAGATTATTTGTAACTGGCTCCTTCAATGTCTTTAGCATTGTGTTCCCTCTCCCTTTCTCCAGTACAGATCTGATTCTGCTGTTTTCCTTTTTTCCACTTTATTGTCATTTCTCTCTCCTCTATAACTATATTTGAGACTGTCATGTTAGAATCTAAGTGTAGTGACTCCAATGTCTTTGACTATGAAAATATTGTAATAAAATCCTTAAAACTCTTTTCTCTTTTTCTTTACAATGATTTTACCTTGCTTGGCTTCTATTTTCCTTCTCCATAAGATTTCACAAATTAATTTTCCTGTATAAGTGAGAAAATGTGATCAATTTCATTTTTGTGATGCTATTCAGCATTTATCATATGAATGCTTTTTGATTCTTTGCTTGAAGAAAAAAAAAGATATGAGACTTCTATATAGTCTGTAATTCCTGCATGCCTAATTCTTTTTTATGACTTACTCTTGATCGATATTTCATTTTTTTCCATTACTCTTGCCTATTCTCATCACTGAGACAAACTTATGAGGATCAAAGTAGATGTCAAATTATCATAAAGGATATTTTTAAGTTCAACATAAAAGTCACCTACTTCTTCAACCGCTGCAACAGATATTGGTTCATAGGCTGAAATTAATTTCATGGTGATGTGTTTGCAAATACACTGTACTTCTAAACACTGCAATAAAATGTTATCAAATTTCCCATGAAAAGTTTTTCATTACTTTTGCATGAATGATAAAACCAATTCTTCCAACTAAATTCCTGGCTTCTTTAGGGAGAACCTGTGACCTATCTTTCCAAGTCAAGTAAAATTAAAAAGCCCATTGTGTTTTTTTTTCTTTTTCTTTTCTTTTTTGTATTTTATTTATTTATTATTTCCCTTACATGTAAAGATAGTTCTCAACTTTTGTTTATACAAACTTTCCAAATTCATATTTTTCTCACTCCCTCCCCTCCCTTCCACCTCCCCTAGATAGCAGGTAATCTGATATAGTTTAAATATGGTTTATATATATATATATATATATATATATATATATATATATATATACACACACACACACACACACAAACACATATATAAATATATAATAACATTAAACATATTTCTGCATTAGTCATGTTATAAGAGAAAAATCAGAGCAATGAGGAAAAACCTCAAAATAGAAAAACAAAAGCACTGAAAACAAAAGAAGTATGGTTCATTCAGCATCTATACTCTGCAGTTCTTTTTTTCTTTTTCCCTGGATTTGGAGATCCTCCTCCATCATGAGTTCCCTGGAACCCTTCTATACCATTGCATTGGTGAGAAGAATATAGTCCATCATAGTAGGTCAACACACAATGTTGATGATACTGTGTACAATGTTCTTCTGGTTCTGCTCATCTCACTCATCATCAATCCACACAAGACCCTCCAGGTTTCTCTGAACTCCTCCTCTTCATCATTTCTTACAGCAAAATAGTATTCCATTACATTCATATACCACAACTTGTCCAGCCATTCCCCAATTGATGGGCATCCCCTCAACTTCCAATTCCTTGCCACCACATAGAGAGCAGCTATAAATATCTTTGCACATGGGGGTCGTTCTCCCATTTCCATGATCTCTTTGGGAAAAGACCCAAAAGTCGTATTTCTGGGTCAAAGGCTATGCACAGCTTCACAGCCCTTTGGGCATAATTCCAAATTGCTCTCCAGAATGGTTGGATCAGTTCAAAGCTCCACCAACAATGCATTAGTGTTCCAATTTTCCCACAGCCTCTCCAACATTTATTATTTTCCTTTTTTGTCATTTTAGCCAATCTAATAGTTGTCAGGTGGTACTTCAGAGTTGTTTTAATTTGCATCTCTCTAATCATTAGAGATTTAGAGCATTTTTTCATATGGAAATAGATAACTTTGATTTCTTCATCAGAAAACTGCCTGTTCATATCCTTTGACCATTTCTCAATTGGGGAATGATTTGGATTCTTATAAATTTGATTTAATTCCCTATATATTTTAGAAATGAGGCCTTTATCATAAGTACAGGCCATAAAAAATGTTTCCCAGCTTTCTGCCTCCCTTCTAATTGTGGATGCATTGCTTCTGTTTGTACAAAAAGTTTTTAATTTAATGTAATCAAAATCATCCATTTTGCATTTTATAATATTCCCTTTCTCTTGTTTGGTCATAAACTGTTTTCCTTTCCAAAAATCTGAAAGGTAGACTATTCCTTTCTCTCCTAATTGTCCTATGGTATCACCTCTTATGTCTAAATCATGTATCCATTTTAAACTTATTATAATATAAGGTATAAGATGTTGGTCTATGCCTAATTTCTGCCCTACTATCTTCCAGTTTGCCCAGCAGTTTTTGTCAAATACTGAGTTCCCATCCCAGTAGCTGGAGTCTTTGGATTTATCAAACACTACATTACTAGTGTGATTTACTAATGTGTTTCCTGTGCCTACCTTATTTTTGATGACTGCCACTTTATAATAAAGCTCCAGGTTTGGTACCACTAACCCACCTTGCTGTGCATTTTTTTTCATTATTTTTCTTGATATTATTGACTTTTTGTTTTTGCAGATGGATCTTGTTATTATTTTTTCTAACTCTATGAAATAAATTTTACGTAGTCTTATTGGTATGGCACTGAATAAGTAAATTAATTTAGGTAGTATTGTCATTTTTACTATATTAGCTCTGCCTATCCATGAGCAATTGATATCTTTCCAATTATTGAGATCTGATTTAATTTGTGTGAAGAGTGTTTGGTAATTGTGTTCATAGAGTTCATGGGTTTTTCTTGGCAAATAGACTCCCAAGTATTTTATATTATCTACCATTACTTTAAATGGAATTTCTTTTTCTATCTCTTGCGGCTGGACTTTGTTGGTCATGTATAGAAATGCTGATGATTTATGTGGATTTATTTTATATCCTGCTACTTTGCTAAAGTTGTCAATTGTTTCAAGTAATTTTTGAGTTGATTCTCTAAGATTCTTTAAGTATACCATCATATCATCTGCCAAGAGTGATAGTTTTGTTTCCTCCTTGTCTATTCTAATTCCTTTAATTCCTTTTTCTTCCCTGATTGCTAAAGCTAACATTTCTAGGACAATATTAATTAATATGGGTGATAAAGGACATCCTTGTTTCAACCCTGATCTTATTGGGAAGGCCTCTAATTTATCTCCATTGCATATAATGCTTGCTGATGGTTTAGGTAGATACTGTTTATTATTCTAAGGAAAGCTCCCCCTATTCCTAAACTCTCTAGTGTTTTTGTTTGGAATGGGTGTTGTATTTTGTCAAAAGCTTTCTCTGCATCTATTGAGATAATCATATGATTTTGGTTACTTTTCTTATTGATGGGAATGATTATGTTAATAGATTTCCTAATGTTGAACCAGCCCTGCATTCCTGGAATAAATCCCACATGGTCATAGTGTATTATCCTGGTGATCACTTGCTGTAATCTCCTTGCTAATATCTTATTTAAGATTTTAGCATCAATATTCATTAGAGAAATTGGTCTATAATTTTCTTTCTCTGTTTTTCCTTTGCCTGGTTTTGGTATCACCACTATATTTATGTCATAAAACGAATTTGTTAGAGCTCCTTCTTCAGCTATTATTCCAAATAATTTGTATAACACTGGAATTAATTGTTCTTTAAATGTTTGGCAGAATTCACCTGTAAACCCATCTGGCCCTGGGGAGTTTTTCTTAGGGACTTCCTTAATGGCTTGTTCAATTTCTTTTTCTAATATGAGTTTATTTACAGATTTTATTTCCTCTTCAGTTATCCTGGGCAGTTTGTCTTTTTGTAAATATTCATCCATTTCATTTAGATTGTCAAATTTATTGGCATACAGTTGGGCAAAATAATTCCTAATTATTGATTTAATTTCCACTTCATTGGTGGTAACATCACCCTTTTCATTTTTGATACTGGTAATTTGGTTTTCTTCTTTCTTTTTTTTTAAATCAAATTAACCAATATTTTATCTATTTTATTGTTTTTATTTCATAAAATCAGCTCTTAGTTTTATTGATTTATTCTATAGTTTTCTTGCTTTCAATCTTATTAATTTCTCCTTTAATTTTCAGGATCTCTAGTTGAGTATCTAATTGTGGATTTCTAATTTGTTCTTTTTCTAGCTTTTTAAGTTGCATGCCCAATTCATTAATCATCTCTTTCTCTTTTTTATTCATTTAAGCATTTAGAGCTATACATTTCCCCCTAAACACGGCTTGGCTGCATCCCATAGATTTTGGTATGTTGTCTCATTATTGTCATTGTCTTGAATATAATTATTGATTATTTCTATGATTTGTTGTTTGACCCATTCATTCTTTAGAATGAAATTATTTAGTTTCCAATTGATTTTCATTCTACTTTTCCCTGGCTTTTTCTTACATGTAATTTTTATTGCATCATGATCTGAGAAGGATGTATTTACTATTTCTGCCTTTCTACATTTGACTATGATGTTTCTGTGCCCTAATACATGGTCAATATTTGAAAATGTGCCATGTACTGCTGAGAACAAGGTATATTCTTTTCTATCCCCATACAATTTTCTCCAGACATCTATCATGTCTAACTTTTCTAGTAATCTATTCACCTCTTTTTCATTTATTTTTTGGCTAGATTTATCTAATTCTGAGAGGGGGAGATTCAGATCCCCCAATAATATAATATTAATGTCTAATTCCTCTTGTAACTCATTTAACTTCTCTAAGAATTTGGATGCTATACCACTTGGTTCTGTGATGTTTAAAATCTAAATTGTGGTCACCTTAAATTAGAAACTTCAGCACCAGGCTTTGGGCATTAAACATTTATTAAAGCGTACAGGTATTCACAAGGAGTTCATAAAATTAAGAAAAAGCCTATCTAGCCTAGAGTTCCAGCCTGGTTGGGTTCTTCCTCAAGTCCTCCTCCACGAGCCTGTTTAATCAGGAACTACCCAGCAAGGTGGTTGTGGAAGCTTTTTATTGGCAGTCCTTATACACTGCTTCAAGCTGATTGGTTGGCATCATCCAAATCCATTGGTTTTGAAGGTGTTCTCAAGTTGAGTTCACAGTCTAGCTTCTGAGAACAATACCTTCTTAAGGGTTAGCCAGGTGTGATTACAATCCAGTTAACTTGAAGTAGGCTAATCAGCAGTCAATCACTCTCACTTGATTCAGTCAGTCTAGATTAATCTCCAGGTGGGTCTTTGAGTATCTGCTAAATCCCATTATTTCATCACAGTGCATACATATTTAATATTGATATTATTTCATTATCTATAGTACCTTTTAGCAAGATGTAGTTTCTTTCCTTATCTCTTTTAAGGAGAACTATTTTTGCCTGTGTTTTGTCAGAGATAAGGATTGCTACCCCTGCTTTTTTTTTTTTTTACTTTAGTTGAAGCACAATAGATTCTGCTCCAGCCTTTTACCTTTACTCTGTGTGTATCTCTCTGCTTCAAATGTGTTTCTTGTAAACAGCATATTATAGGATTCTGGTTTTTAATCCACTCTGCAATTCACTTCCATTTTATAGTAGAGTTCATCCCATTCACATTCACAGTTATTATTACTGTCTATTCCCCTCCATTCTATTTACCCCCTTTGTACTTTTTCCCCTTTCTTTCACCCTATTCCTCCTCACCAACGTTTTGCTTCTTACCCCTGCCTCCCCCAATCTGCCCTCCCCTTTTATCACCCTCCTCCCTTTTCTTTACCCTTTTCTCCCTTGCTTTTGTCCTCCCTTTTATCAGTCCTCCCCTTTCCCTTCCCCTTTTACTTCCCTAAAGAAGGAGCTAAATTTCTTTATCCCAATGAACGTATATGTTATTCCCTCTTTTAATCAAATCTAATGCGAGTAGGGTTGTAACAATGTTCACCCCTCCTTTCTTTCCCTCTATTGTAATAGGTTTTTTTTCACCTCTTCTTATGATATAATTCAACCCATTCCACCTCCCCTTTCCTCTCCTCCCCATAGACTCCCTTTTTAACCCCTTAATTTTCTTTGTATCATCACATCAAAGACAATTTATATTTATACCCTCTGTGTAAAGTCCTTTTCTCTGCCCAAATATGTTTATAGTTATTAAGAGTTATGAGTATTATCTTCCCGTGTAGGGATGTAGACAGTTTAACCTAATTGAGTAACTTTTTTTTAAAATTTCTTTCCCTCTGTTTACCTTTTTAAACTTCTCTTGAGTCTTGTATGTTAAGATCAAATTTTCTATTCAGTTCTGGTCTTTTCATCAGGAAACATTGAACGTCCCCAATGCCATTCAATGTCCATCTTTTCCCCTGAAAGAGAATGTTCAGTTTTTCTGGGTAATAGATTCTTGGCTGCAACCCAAGCTCCTTTGCCTTCCGGAATATCATATTCCAAGCCTTGCAGTCCTTTAATGTTGAAGCTGCCAGGTCCTGAGCAATCCTGATTGTGGCTCCATGATATTTAAATTGTTTCTTTCTGGCTGCTTGGAGTATTTTCTCCTTCACCTGATAATTCAGGAATTTGGCTACAATATTCCTTGGGGTTTTCCTTTTGGTGTCTCTTTCAGGAGGTGATTGGTGGATTCTTTCAATGATGATTTTATCCTCTCATTCTATAATAGCAGAGCAGTTCTCCTTAATAATTTCCTGGAATATGGTGTCTAGATTCTTTTTCTGATCATGGCTTTCAGACAGTCCAATGATTCTCAAATTGTCTCTCCTCGATCTGTTTTCCAGATCAGTTGTCTTTGCAATGAGCTATTTCACATTTTCTTCTATTTTTTCATTCTTTTGATTCTGCTTGACTGATTGCTGAAGTCTCATGGATTCGTTATCTTCCAACTGTCCAATTCTAATTTTTAAGGCATTGTTTTCTTCCATGACATTATGCATCTTTTTTTTTTCCATTTGACCAGATGAATTTTTTAAGGCATTTTTTCTTCAGTGAAATTAATCACCTTTTTTTCCATTTGGCCAGATTAATTTTTTAAGGAATTGTTTTCTTCAGTCAATCTTTGTGCTTCCTTTTCCAAGCTGCTGATTTATTTTTCATAATTTTCTTGTTTTGCCTTCATTTCTCTCCCCATTTTTTTCTAACTCTCTCAATTGACTTTTAAAATCATTTTTGAGCTCTTCCAGGAAGGCTTTTTGTTCTTGAGTCCAATTCACCATCCCTCTTGAAGCTTCACATGTAAGCAATTTGAGAGTATTTTCCTCATCTGAGTTTATGTTTGCCTCTTCCCTGTTGATACAGAAGCTCTCAATGGAGAGGGCTCTTTTTTGCTTCTTACTCATTATTGCAGCTTATTTATTTTTTTTAAGTTGAGGTCTGCTCTGTGGGCACCAGGGTCCCTGTTTGGGGCTTTTTATGCAGTGGTATAGGTGCTGTGTGACTGGCTTTTTACACTGAGGCCTTTATAGTGTGTGCATTTCTTCCCCCTGCACTTCCAGAATGAGCGTGCTAGATAAGTGGGCCTACTTGCTCCTATCCTGTATGTGGCTCTGTAGCTGCCAACTTGCCCTCTCGGCTGGTGCAGGTAGGTTTTTCAACTGTTTTGCTGGGCCATCAGATTTTTGAGCCAGGTTCCAGGGGCCTCAGTTGTTCATCTGTGGCTGGCAGCTTCAGGCCAAATAACTCAGAGGGTCTTCCAACCAAAGATTGATATCTTTGGTATGGTAAATTGGACCAACTTTTGTCTTAACTCTAACTTAGTTCTTAGCCACTGGATGAGTGTGGCCTCAGATAAACCTGGGAAATACTTAATTTACATAGGTTAACATCAGCCACTGCATCCTTAGCCATTTCCAGGTGTATTGATTTTTGTCTTACCACTGGAGTTAGATTACTCTGGAAGAGAGAGATAAAGTTCATGTCTTTGTGGTAGTTCTGCCTCACTTAAATCCAATTCGCTATCAAGTCAAGACTTCCCCATCATGAAGTCATGAGTCCTATTTAAGAAAGACTAATAACTAGAAATAAACACACACACACACACACACACCCCTACACCACCAGAAATTAAGAATCAATTATATGTAAATTATTATGGTACAATCTGAGGATACAAAGAAAAAGAAAAAGGCCCCTACTCTTAAGCAGCAAACAATCTACAACTACTTTCTGTTTTCTGTCTTTGTAAGACTGTTGGGAATGATTCATTTGTATTCATCTAGAACTATGCCCCCTCACTGGTAACTAATTCAAAATCTCATATTTATAGTTCTATCAAGTAAGTTAAAATTCTTTTTAAGTTCATTGTAATTCTTTGTACTTCCTGCTTGTTTTTCAGGCACTTTGTCACCATCAGTACAAAATGGAAGGGGCATACATAGAACTGATCATCATCTTTTTTTTTTTTTTTTTTTTTTTTTTTTTTTTGGTGTGGCAATTGGGGTTAAGTGACTTGCCCAGGTAGTAAGTTAGTAAGTGTTAAGTGTCTGAGACCAGATCTGAACTCAGGTCCTCCTGAATCCAGAGCCAGTGCTCTATCTACTGTGCCACCTAGCTGCCCCTGAGCATCATTTTTGATTGACTTATTTCATGGGTTGTCTTGGCCAACGAAGTTTCCACCAAATAGTCAGAAAATTGGTGATGACTAATTTCTAGATAATCCATGTTAATCCCAAGGAAGAAGTCAAGTTATTGCTAGAATTGTACTTTAAGTCTTTCTGGCAGAGTATAACTTGCCACATCTTCACTGATACTGTAGTTCTCAAGAACCACAATCATAATGACAAAGCATGAGAGTAGGATATTGTCAAAAGTGTAACTAAACAAAATGAGGGGATTGGATAAAATGGTCTCTATCTAACAGGGCTTCCAATCCTATCCTAAAATACTTTGAATTTGCATCTAGTATCTAAACTGTTACTGCCCTAAGACCTCTGCAATTCCATTAATCTGGCTGGTAATTAAAAAAAGAAGAAGGAAATGATAGAATGCTGTTCTAATCACAGATTTGAAATATTACAGCAAGAATTTTGAACCTTTCTTGTGCGTCATGGACCCCTTTGAATATCTTGTGAATCCTATTGACCTCTTCTAATAATAGTGATTTAAAATGCATAAAATAAAATATGTAAGATTGCAAAATAAACAAATTATATTGAAATATAGATATAAAAATTTCTTTAAAAAAAGTTCCTAGACTCTAGATTAAGACCTTTTTCCTACTTGAGGATAAGAACCTTTTTTTCTACTCAGAATATTATTGAGGTATGATATTATATGAGTATGCATAAGTGGAAACTAAATATCTCAGGAGGTGGAACTTCATTCTTATTACTTTTATTTTTAATCATGATGTTCTTTTTCTGATAAAAAAAATGCTTAATGATGTCCTTTTTCTTACCAAGTATTCAGTCTCTTGAATTTACTAATGGTTTGATTATTTTAAACAGTTTTTATAATAATGGTGTGTGTGTGTGTGTGTGTGTGTGTGTGTGTGTGTGTGTGTTAGAAGAGACACTGAGTGGAGTTTGGAACATATAAAAGAGAAAGAAATATGAAAATCTCAGTGGGGGAATAAAAATATAGTCTAGGTATAAAATATTAATAGATGCATGTTAGCCTACAAAGCACTTGTTTTGCTCTTTAAAATACTTCATGAAATTAAAAGGAATTAGAGATTCATTTAATCTGAAAAGTTTATATGGTAAGAAAATGATTAATAATGCATTTTCTTGGGGGGACCTAGATCAGTTGCCTCACCTCAGAAAGTCCAGTTCTCAGGAACTTTAGGAACTTTGGTTGGTTTTGGAACCAGCCTAAGGGTACAGTAGAAATAGAGATAGACATTTTCATCTAGTTCAGTAAACTGTTGGGATTATACCACACCTACATAATGGACTTTGCCTTGAGCAATTTAGGAGGTAGTCTTTTAGATACTTCCCCCAATGTCATCCATAGAGATCATTTTAATATGTTCCACCTTCAAGTCATGTCAACCAATGAAATTGAATGATGCTAGCCAATTAGCTTTGATGAGTGCAGATACATGTATATAATTCTCTGTCATCTAATGAATATATATTCTATTATAACTCATTAGTGTTATCATATTTTATAGAAAATTGTCATTCCCTACTCTCATTTTGCAAATGAATACATATGCATCTATTTTTATAATTCAAAAATGTACTTTATTGATCTAATGCTTATTTTTTCCAGTTTTCTTTTTTTATAATAGTGATTATTTATTTATTTGTTTATTTTGCAACAAACATTTATTTTATTTTTTCTAGTTACATGTAAGGATAGTTTTCAACATTCATTTTCACAAGATTTAGAGTTCCAAATTTTTCTCCCTCCCTCCCTTTCCTCCTCCCTCCACAAGACATCACCCATTTTGATATAGGTTATATATGTACAATCCACAAGTGCTCTTTTTATCAGTTCTTTCTGTGGGGGTGGATATTATGATTCATCTTGATTCCCTTGGAATTGTCTTGGATCATGGTATTGCTGAGAGTAGTAAAGTCATTCACAATTGCTCATCAAACAATACTGCTGTCACTATGCACAATGTCCTCCCAGTTCTGCTCACTTCACTATGCATCTGTTCATATGAGTCTTCCCAGGTTTTTCTGGGATCATTCTGTTTGTCATTTCCTATAGCACAATACCATTCAACTAGAATCATATACCATCACAGCTTCTTCAGTCACTCCTCAATTGATGGACATTCCTTTGATTCCTAGTACTTACCCACCACAAAGAGTTGCTATAAATATATTTGTATAATTTTCCCCCTTTTCTCTTTTTCATGATTACTATTGTTAACTGTTTCCCTCCATCCTACTCTGTTCCCCATGATATTTACTCTATTATCTATCTTCTTTCACCCTATTCCTCTTCAAAATGGATTTGCTTGTCTGTCCCCTCCCCAACTCTGTACTTTCTTCTTTTGCCCCTCTCTCTTTATTCCATTCCCTTCTTATTTTCCTGTAGGGTTAGATAGATTATTCCACACAATTGAATGTGTATGTTATTCCCACCTTGAGTCAATTCTGATGGGATTGAAGTCTTTAAGACAATTCTGATGAGTGTTAGGCTCATTTACTGCCCAGATTAAATAGGTTACTCTGCCCAATTGGACATGTGTGATAATCCCTCCTTGACGTAACTCTGATGAGATTAAGGTCTTTGAGCCTATTCTGATGAGTGTAAAATTAATTTACTGTCCTACTCCTCCCCCATCTCTTCCCCCACTCCATAAGCCCTTTCCTTTTTCTTTCATGTGGGATTTTACCCCATGCTACCTCTGCCCTTCCCCCTCCACCAGTGCATTCCCATCAGCCCTCAATTTAGCACTAAAGGTGTCATCGTGGGGCAGGTATGTGAAACAGTGGACAAAGCATCCACCCTGGACCCAGGGGGATTCCAGCCCAATCCTGTTCTCAGACCCAAGACAGTCACCCACTGCACAACCCCATGTATGTCCCCCAACTGCAATTTTTTTATGGTTTTCTAGGGTCTTGTATTTGAAAGTCAAATTTTCCATTCAGTTCAGGTCTTTTCATCACAAATACCTGAAAGTCCTCTTTTTCATTGAAGTACCATTTTTTTCCTCTAAAAGATTATGAAGAGTTTTGCTGGGTAGGTGATTCTTGGTTGTAATTCCAATTCCTTTGCACTCTGGAATATCATATTCCATGCCCTCCAGTCCTTTAATGTAGAAGCTGCAAGATCTTGTGCTATCCTGACTGGGGCTCCATGGTATTTTGATTCTTTCATTTTGGCATCTTGCAATATTTTCTCCTTGACCTGAGAACTCTGGAATTTGGCTATAATATTCCTAGGAGTTTTCCTTTTGGGATCTCTTTCTGGAGGTGATTGGTGGATTCTTTCAATTTCTATTTTACCTTCTGCTTCTAGAATATCAGGGTAATTTTCCCTGACAATTTCTTGGAAAATGATGTCTAAGCTCTTTCCTTGATCATGGATTTCAGGTAGACCCATAATTTTCAAATTATCTCTCCTGGACCTTTTTTCCAGGTCAGCAGTTTTTCCAAGAAGATATTTCACATTGCCCTCTATTTTGTTTTATTCATTTGGATTTTCTTTATTGTGTCTAGCTTCCATGTGTTCAATCTTAATTCTTAGGCAATTATTTTCATCAGAGAGCTTTTGTACATCCCTTTCCATTTGGCCAATTTGGCTTTTCAAGCTGTTGATATTTTTTCTCCCATCTTTCCATTTTTTTCTCTACCTCTCTAACTTTATCTTCAAATTCCTTTTTGAGCACAAAAAGTGGCCTAAGACCAATTCATATTTTTTTCTTGGAAGCCTTAGATATAGGGGCCCTGATGTTGACATCTTCCTCTGAGGGTGTACTTCGATCTTCCTTGTCACTAAAGAAACTTTACATGGTCCTCACCTTTCTCTGTCTGCTCATCTTTACATGACTTTTAGTTCCTTAAAGTGGGGCACTCTTTCCAGGCTGCACTATCCTGAACTTCAGAAGGTCCCTGGTGGTATGATTTAAGGAGGAGCAGCTTGTTCACTCACCTGGCCTGTTCCCTGGTCCATAGATGACCCAAGACCAACTTGCTAATCAGCCAACTTTGTGTGTTGTGATTGTCAGCTCCTGTGCCCCTCCCCTACCTGGGCCACTGCTACTCAAGCCTACCTCCTGGTTCCCAGCAGGGGTGAAACACCCAAATTCTGCCTCAGCACCAGTATAGACCCCTGTAGTCTCCCCACTGCCAAGGTCTCAGCCCTTTTACCATATTGTGAGCTTAGTTCCACATGATGCTGCTGCTGCAGCTGATTCAGAGGCTTCAGACGGGGGAGGTGTGGGGTATGGGGGGGGGTTCTTTCTCTGGCGAGGCCTTTCTAGGACTGAATCTGTGTCAGGGTGCAATCTAATGTCTTATTATGTTGAAAGTCCATCAAATAATATGTGCACCCCTCATCCCCCTCTGAGAGGTTACCATTCTGATTGCTCAAGTAGAACAAATATCTAATCCAAATAGCCAGCTCTCATCACATTTTGTTCTTCTATTTTGACAAGGGTGGTTTACTTTTATTTATAAAAATGGCTCCCTATAACCCCATAAATGTGTTACAGTATATTGTGTGAAAGGAACAGTGTCTGTGTAATCTAAGCCAATGCAATCTTCAGAGAATAATTGCATGTACAATATTGGCTGTGAGAATAATCTTCTTTGCTTATATAAGAATTATAATATCATGTAATTAAGTCAATAATGCCAGCTATCCACTTAACCAGAAGCAGTAATTTGTGTTTGGTGGGTGTGGAAGAATTTTTTTTTCTTTTTATATTCACCAGAATAGAGCAGGATAGAAAAGGGAGGATGAAGATAAACACAATTTGCTAGATTTTTTTCTTTCTCACTATTTTTTTATTTGATTGAATTTAATTAATTGGAATAGAATTTCTATATTCTGCTCTTGGGATATTAAAAAGGGAAGGACTTCAAAGGATTGGTTGAAATATCTTCCCCATTTTATCTATCATAGTAGTTCTCAAATTTACCTAATTTTGTCTAAAACTATTTGTAAATATGTCATGTGGCACAGCTCTGATAATTCTGTACAAAATCAGCTCTACCTTGCCTCTGTCACATTACTTTGAGTTTATTTTTTTTTATTTTAATGGCCTCTCATTGGCTACCTACTGATTCTTGCATAATCATTTAGGGAGGTACAGAAAATGAATTAGGGTTAGATGATGAGTTCAATCCACAACTATAAGTGATAACATTGCACTAAACTGCTAGAGACTGGGATGCTGAATGATTGCTTTTTGGAATATGTAAACAATAAAAGCAAATTTAAGTTTGCACATTTGCTAGAAGGGTGTGAAGACAATCTACTTTGTTGAAATATTTCATTCAGTCCTGCACATATTTAATTCAAGGCATAATTCTATACTAAGATAAATAAGAGTAACAACTGCCTTCCAAGAGCCTATCTCCTTAAGTATAGGGTATATTTGCAATGATTCAAATACTTAAATGGATATATGATTTTTATCAGTAGGAGTATTCCTTCCAATGATCCAGGTTACAATAACTCATGCCTACACATGTTTCTTATCCTAAAGTTTCCTACCAGGAGTCTATTCACAATTCTCAGAATCGTCCTGTCTTTCTCCTCACACCACAAATACTCTGATGGAAGAATATGTTCACCAATTTTTCCTTGCTCTGGCCAGATTCTTTTCTTCAAATCTGTCTCCTTTAATCCTAGTTTTTATCAATAGCCCCTTATTTGTTCTGTGTTGTAAATTTCCTCCTCAGGGGAAAAAAGATGACTTTTTACCATACCTGATGAAAATACCAGAGATGAATGGAAAATTTAATTTTCAAATACAAGACCAACAAGAAACACAGAAAGTAAACAGGAAAGAGAAATCATAACACATCAAATAAAGTTAAACCTTTATATTTCTTTATGGAGTGATGATCTATGTAACTCCTAAGAACTTTGTCATTATTAGGCTAGTAAAATGGAGTTTACATAGACAAAGCAGAAGCAGGCAGAAAAATAGATTTGAAACCAGTATCCAAACATATGTTGTTCACAAGAGATATACTTGAAACAGAAAAGATACACAGAATTAAAATGGAAGACTGGAGTAGAATCTAATATGCCTAACAGAAATATAAGAAGGTAAGTGGAGTGATCATGATTTTAGATAAAATAAAAGTAAAGATAGACCAAAATAAACAAGATAATCAAGGAAACCACTTTATTCTAAAATGTACCATAGAAAATGAAGTGATATAAAATATTTTTACAGCACATTTCTCTGATGAAGAGCTCATTTCTTAAACATATTAAATAAAGAATTGAGAAAAAATTTATGAAAATAGGAGTCAATACCCAACTGATAAATGGTCAAAGGATATAAACAGGTAGTTTTCAGAAAAGAAATCAAACCTGTCTGGATTCATATGGGAAAATACTCAGAATCACTATTGATTAGACAAATGTAAATTAAAACAATTCTGAGATACCACCTCGCACATCTCAGAAATGAAAATATTAGAGGGGTAAAGGGAAAATAGGTATTCTAATGAACTTCTGGTATGATACTCAAGTGGTCTGAACAGTTTGAAGAATAATTTAGTGTTTCATCAAGGAAACGTACTGTTTCTTGAGGAAACAAAGCGGGGAACTGTAACGATTGGAATGACGCCCCCTGCTAGAGACTTACTGTAGAAGAGTTCTGCCCATGAAGCGAAGGTCTTTGAGGGCAAGACCAGGAGTCTTTTCTTTGGTGTCAGGAAGTGACGTGGGCTAGTCGGGGGAGGAAGGAAGAGACTGGCGCTCGCTCTCATGCTCTTTCCTTTGGACTCTGGTGGAGAGCGGAACTAGAAATGTGCTCTCCCTTTAATAGATAGAGGAATCTAGGCCTTTCTTCTCTCTTTACCAAATTCTTATTCTCCTTAATAAATGCTTAAAAGTCTAACTCTTGCTAAAACTTATAATTTATTGGCGACCACTCATTAGATATTTTAGACAGACTAGCTAGAATTTTAGCCCTTAACATTAGTATTAGGCCCAAAGGTTTATAAAATTATACATACTCTTTGACCCAACAATACCACTACTAGGTCATGTTTGTGTGTGTGTGTGTGTGTGTGTGTGTGTGATGTAAAATTCAATTAGTCTGAAGATTAGAACTGAAGATTTTTGTGGGAATGGAATCCTAGGTAGACTTTGTTGGAGGAAGAGTTAGAGTGGGTGAATATTTCAACTGACCAAGCATGAGGTTATAAGCAATTCTATTTTATTAATTGAATTAGAACAATTATAATCCGCCACTTAATCAATACTTATTTATTTATTAACCAATTATTATGAGTCAGGCACAAAGCTAAGTGTTAGAGATCCAAAATGAAAAAGAAAAATCAATTCTTCATTACATTGAGCTTATATTTTAATGTAGGATACAAAATATATATATCTATATATGTATATATATAGATACATCGATATGTAGACATGTCATAATGCATGAAGCAAATGAAAAAAATGCAAATGCAAAGCTAATAATTACAAATATATAAAAATAGTTGAGAAAAAATAGTTTAGGGGAAGGCACTAAAATCCTTAAAGGGATAACAAGACAATAAAAATTTTCTTGGTAGAAGGCTGTGCTTGAGGCACACTTTAATAGTGGAGAGGGACCCTATTAGCTAGACAAAAGGAGGAGGTGCTTTCTAGGCATGGATGCTGGCCAGGGCAAAGCCATAGAGACATGAGGTAACGTGTCATACATTAAGAACAGAGAGTTTAGTACTATTAGAATGAAATATGTGTATAGGGAAGTGGGTAATATCCAGCAATTTGAGAAAGTTTGGGGCCAGGTTGTACAGTGCTTTAAAAGATAATGATAGAAATTTACATCTATCCTAGAGATAATAGATTGACACTGAAGTCATTTCAGTAGGTGAGGCATATGGTCAGATATGTCCTCAAGACAAATTAATTTAGCAGGACTATGTAACATAGAATGGAATGATGAGAAATTAGGATCCTATAAAAATAATTTAAACAAAAGTTTGAGAAGGGAAAGAGAATTGAAAGAAATGGAGAGCTGCAAAAGTTATTTTGCAGTTTTAATGGTAATTGACTGAATATAAGGTGGGAGGTGGGAGGAGACAAATAAGTCAAAGTAGAATTGAAGTTTTCAGCATGGATAAATTATGGTGCCATCTTTCTGAATTAGCTAATTAAGAGGAAAATTAGGTTTGGATAATAATGACACATAAAGTAATATTTTTTACCATTCAAAATTGGTGTGATGTCCAAGTGAGACAATATATGTAAAATAAATTTAAAACTTTAAATTACTATATAAATATCAACCATTATTGTTACTCTTATTCAACTTATTTTAATTTCCTACCATATCCAAAACCACTATGCTAGAACTAAGGAAGTAAAAATACATGTTTGGCTAGGACCTTGTTCCTTGAAGCTTTAAAAAAAATTTAATTTCTGCCAGACACTAGAAAGAATTAAGTATTATGCAAGGATCCTTTGTAGTATGTTTTCCTTAAGTTATAAATAAAGAATTAAAGAAAAAACAAAGAATCAATAAATCAAATTGCACCTGATCACCATAAAGTATTCTAAATGACTTTTCAATTCCCACAGCTTCTTTCTTCACTAAATACAAGGGAAATGCATGATGTGTATTTAATCTTATTGTTAGGATGCTTGATCTCAAGTTGAGGCTATGGTACAAGTTTATCTAAAGTAAATCACACACACACACACACACATATGTGTGTGTGTGTGTATAAAGTAAATGACATATATATGGATTCTTTTTAATATTTTAATATATAGAAATTTGGAGACCTAGTCAATGCTTTGGATACAACTGATTTGGAAACCTGAAAATTTGACAATTGCTATAGTCTGAATCAGCTACATCAAAAAATTATTTCCTTGTGACTAGTTTAATCCTTTCACAATTATACTTGGCACCTGGATTACAGATCATTTAAATTATATGATCCTCAGTTTGTTCAACAATAAAATGATGTGGTTAGAAGACAAGGAAGGAAGGAAGGAAGGAAGGAAGGAAGGAAGGAAGGAAGGAAGGAAGGAAGGAAGGAAGGAAGGAAGGAAGGAAGGAAGGAAGGAAGGATCATTGATCAATAACTTACTATATGCCAACTCCTATGCCAAACTTTGGAATGAAAATGCAAACATTAAAATCAACTCTTGCCCACAAAAAGCTAAATTATAACAGAAAAAAAGTAGCAGAAAAAGGGGAACTGTAACAGGAGGGTGGTTTTGGAGTTGAACTTGGTAAATAAAATTGAGGTTTACTTCTGGGCTTGATAAAGTAAAATCTCACCTATCTGTTCTCCAAGTAGCTTCCTGGGTAAAGTCCAAGTTTCTATTGGGGAGCATGTGGGGTCAGGGAGGGGCTGCTGGTAATTGCTGGAGTGGAGACAGCATGGTTTGGCATCCTGGACAGGAAGTGAAGTGATGTCTAAGGCACCTTCAAACTCTGGATCTAAGAATCTATGATCATATGAAATGAGGAGAAAAAAATAACAATTATATAATTAGAACATGGAGTCCATTCATTCAATATTATGGAAATATTCCCTTTAGTGCATTTTTAAAGTGCTATGTAAACAAAAAGAAAAGTCTCAATAGAGAAATATAGGATTGTGTTGATGATGGAAACAGTTTCCTTTTCATTCCTTTAAATGGCCGTTTGGAATCATGTTTAAGGTGTTTGATGGAAGCATAGTAACATATTGTGGTACTGTCTATACCTTACCTAATAAAAAGATAAACCACTTCTAAAGATTAAGAAATAGTTTAAAAATAATGAATTTAAATAGAAAAGTACTGAAAAATAGAAACAGTTTGCAAATGAATTGAAAATTAAGTATAAAAGAATTTCCCTAATTAATCACAAAAATGTGTGTTAAAAAAAAAAACAAGAGCTAACAAATTTTGGTTTTACCTCATAGCCATTTGAGAGGAGCTGGGTGGAGATATGCACATTAATATACTATTTGTAGAGCAACAACTGGTGGTGGAAAGTAATTTGAAATTAGGTGAGAAAATCACTAAACTGTTTGTAACATTTGACCTAACAGTCCCACTTTTGGGCCATTATACCCCAAATAGGTAGAAGACACAAAGGCTCTATATACTTTAAAATATTTAAATTGTACTTGTGTGGTAGAAAAGAACTAGAGATAGAGTAGGTGCCCATCTATTAGGGAGTGACTAGAAAATTATGGTATATGAATGCAATGAGACATTATTGTGTCTTTAGAAATAGTGAAAATGAGGAATAATGAGGAGAAAGTAAGAATGAGTAGGAGAATGACATACTATTTATTTCCACCGTACTGGAACTAATGACCATATTTTACATATATTATAATTTAGAATAGTGCAAATGAAAATAATATGACAATTCATGGGATTGTGTAAATATTATTGGTTGTACTAATAAGGACTTAACTATACAATGCCTACATTAATTCAAGTGAAACCAACATTGAAAGACAATTGAATTTCAATTAACTGTAATAAACAATCTACATGCCATTGATAGATATCTTCATAGAAAGATAAAGGACTTGAATATAGAATGTTGTATATGCTGTTAGATGAAATTTCTGTGTTATTTTTAAAACAGCTTTTTAATTTTTATAAAGAAAAATTTAGTGAGGCAAGTCAATTGAGAAATATTTGTGGTATGATTTTTAAAAGCATTCATAAGGAGATTAAGTAAATTAAAAATGAAAAAGATTATTTTTTACCCATTACTTGTGATATTTCATTTACTTCATAGAACCATCTCATAATCTATTCTAAATCTTATAAAGTAGAAATATTTTCTAAAAGTAAAATTTAGAAAATAAAAATTTGTGGAATAAAAGCAGACTAAAAATGAAATAGGTTGCCTACCTGCAGAGAAAGATAATATAGACATAGAATGCAGAATGAGACGTAGCTTTTGGACATAGACCATACAGAACTTTGTATTGCTGCACTATATATAATTGTTGGGACAGTTTTTGTTTGTTTTTTTTTTAAGTTGTTCAATGTGAGGTTCAATAAATAGGAGAAATAACTGCTTATAAAACAAATAGATAAGAAAATACATGGTGTCAGAAGATGAAGTGTCTGGTGTGAGGAATAGTAAGAAAACCAATGTCACTAGATTATATAGTACATGGAGGGGATTAGAGCCAAGATGATGGAGTAGAAAGAAAGAGTATCCAGCTAGGCTCTCCTCCACAACTCTTCCCCAAAGAATTAGAAAATATATAGGACTGAGGCTTTATTGGTAAATTCAAGAGAAAAAAAAGCACTATAAAGTATTATTTTACCAGCCCAACTCAGCATAAGGAGATAAATAGAGAGGTCTTCAAATATTGGGAATGGTGTTTAACCAGAAGTCAGTAGTGAGTAAATAAATGTATATCATGTACCTAGTATATATCAAGCAATGTGCTACTTAGCACTGTGAATATAAGGAAAGTCAAAAGTCAGTCCTTGCTCTCTAGAATGTAACTATCTTACAGGAAAGAAGCCACGGAAACAGTTAAGTACACATAACCAGTACATAGGATAAATTGGAAATAATCCACAAAGTGGTAGCACTAGAAGGAAGAGAGATCAGAAAAGGGATATGGTCATCAAGTGAAATAGTTTGAAGGGAGGATTCACGACAGCCTCAGTTCCCTCTGATTGAATGGCTCCTCCTAGAACCTATAGTTAAGGAGGCCACTCTGGCCAGCCTTCTCTTAATTTATTACCTGACTGCAATCCATAATTTTACATTGTGCTCTTGTGCCTGATACCTTCTTTTTCCCATGCCCCACTTTTTAGCTTCCTTTTATGTGTTTGTTGTCTTCCCCCTTAGAATGTAAGCAGCCTGAGGGCAGAGACTATCTTTCTTTTTATTTATATTTCCATTCTTATAAATGAGCACAATGAATGTCACATATTAAGTACCTAATAAATGCTTGTGGACTGGCTGATTATAAGAAACACAGAGCACCGTGGCACTTCCGATAGTTAGTAGGCATGACTTAGATGAAGATCCTGCAAAGGAGACTGAGAAGTGGTCAGATTGGTAGGAGAACTAGGAGAAAGTAGTACCGTGAAAACCAAAAGTGAAGAAAATATAAAAGAGAAGTTGATTGACAGTTTCAAAATCTACTGAGGGGTCAAGAAGGATGAGACTTAGAAAAAAAAAGATCATTAAAATTGTCAATTAAAAGATAATTAGTAGGGGGTGGCTAGATAGCACAGTGGATAAAGCACCAGCCCTGGATTCAGGAGTACCTGAGTTCAAACCTGGCCTCAGACACTTGACACTTACTAGCTGTGTGATCCTGGGCAAGTCACTTAACCCCCATTGCCCCACAAAAAAAAAAAAAAAAAGATAATTAGTATCTTTAGAGAGAGTCATTTCAGTGGAATGATGAGATAGATCAGTAGCCGGATTGGAGAAAGTTTAAGAAGAAATATATATCCTGGAGATTGACAGCATCAAGACTGAAATGGATTTGCCTTAGAAGTACACAGGGAAAAGAAGAATTCCTGTAATTGGCCCAGAAGGGCTTGGCATTGTGTAGGGAGCAGGAACAGGTGTCATCTGAAAGCTCTATTGTTGACACAGCAACATTGGGTCACAAAACTAGTATAGACTGAAGAGAGAACTTTTATGTAGAAGAGGGTTTGTAGGAAAAGGAGTGGTTGCAGTGCTTTGGCTATAAATTGAGCATGGAGCAAATATGTATTCAAGCAGCCAAGATGGGTCTCAGATCTAGCTCACAACCCTTGTAAGAAGCTTGTAAGAGAAAAACCAGAGCAGGGATCTTAGCCCAAAGTAGAGCTTGCAGTTATGTCACTATAAACATCAAGAGCATTCTAGCAGGGTGACAATAGCTAGCCCAGTTGTACTCGACTGGAGCTCCAGTCAGGGGAAAGCTCACAATTGCCTTGTTCAAACCCAAATTGGACACTGGTCTGAACCAATTAAAATGATTCTATTACCTTGTAAATGTCAGTCTAGGAGACCAGTGCTTGGGCTTTGCCCTGTTTCAAACCACTTATATATTTAAGGGTTATAGATTTTCAGTCTAAGTTCTTCCTGAGATTAGGAAATAAGAGAACAGTTAATACCTTCCCTGCCCCTAAAACAGTATAAGAACCCAAAAGGACATAAAATAAAACCAAGCAGAGCCTAGACATTCCTTTCAAAGGTGCTTACATCCTCGTCCTAACATAACATCCAAATTCAGAAAGTGAAGCTGGAAGAATGAGCAAACAAGCAACTTAGAAAGAATTCCACCATGAAGAGTTACAAAGAATTTCACCATGATGCCTGTAAAGGTCCAGGTATAAGCAATTTACTATATGTTATTAGAGAAGGTAAATTATATGTTTACCAGCGAACAACCTTAAACAGAAAAACTGAGTATAATCTTGCTGTGCTTTAATGAATGTTTAATTGAATAGATGACTTTCTAATATTCTTTTAAAAATATATTTGTTTTGTTAACTATTCCCCACTTACATGTAAAACTTTACAATAAAAAAAATGAGTTTCAAATTCTCTCCCTCCCTCTTTTTCCTAACTTAAACCCTTTGAGAAGGAAAGCAATTAGATATCAATTACACGTGTGAAGTCATTTAAACATATTTCCATATTAGCAATATTACAAAAGAAAACAGATACAATTAAAAAAAATAGAGTTAAAAAGTATCCTTCAATCTGCATCAGTTCTTTCTCTGAAAGTTAATAGCATTTTTCAGGATGGATCCTTTGGTATTTTCTTGTGTCATTGTCTTTATCAGAATAATTAAGTCTTTCACATATGATCATCCTTACATTGCTGTTACTGTGTGCAATGTTCTAACTTCACTTTGTATGATTTCATATAAGCTAACTTTACTTTGTATGAGTTCATATAAGTCTTTCCAGGTTTTTCTGAAACTATCCTGCTCATCATTTCTTATAGTATAATAGTAATATATCATAATCACATGCAACAACTTCTTCAGGCATTATTCAATTAATTAATATTCCCTCAATTTCCAATTATTTTCCATCACAAAAAAATGGTGTCCTAAATATTTTTGTACAAATAGGTTCTTTTCAATTTTCTTTGATCTATTTGGGATATAGACCTAGTACTGATATTGTTCACTCAAAGGGTAAGAAGCTCTTCCTTATTCCCTTTGTCTGAGGATAATGAGAATTTTGTTTTGTTGTTGTTTTTAATGAAAACATCCTTTTTCCTATACTTCAATATCATAGCCTAATGCCTTATCATGCTGTGTTGGATTCTTAAAAATTATGTTAATAGAAAGTAAACTCTTAGGTCTTGGTGATGAATTGATAGAACCTTCATACAAGGGTTATCATAATGAAGTTTTTGGAGATGCTCATAATCAGTTTGGCAAAAGTTTGAAAAATTGAATTAAGATATAGCAGGATTTTTACCACTGTCACAGTATGGACATCTTCCACAAATGAAATGAAATTGCAATAGTGAAATGTGAAAGCAGTATAATCTGAATGAGGAAAGAGCAGTTTCTTGCTACATTTAGAGAGCTAAAATTCTAGTGGGGAAATATCTATCACTCAAATCATTCAAATTTTTACAACTCAAAAGGATGAGTGCAAATCTACCAAATATTAGAATAAGTACCTGACAATTCTATACTACTTTGAATTTGACAGAGTATAACTGTGTCACCCTGGGCAAGTCACTTAACTCTCATTCCCCCCCACCAAAAAAAAAAAAGAAGTAAATTTGAAAGAGTATTTTTTCTTAGGGCAGCCTTGTGTGGTAAGAAATCCAAATACAATTAGTCCCATATGATAGATGATAGAGCTGAGGATTTTTTAAGTTAAATTACTTTGCCAAGGTCATACAAACTGTAAATATGAGAGCTAAACTCCATGCTTTCCAAATTTGTGTAGGAATACTTCCACTATACAACACCATTTTTGTCAATTCTTAGATTGGAACTTCTCATTTCTAGTTTTGTCCAAATAAGTAAAAACCCCTAGCTCATTCCAATAAATTTGTTCTTCCTAGTTAGTTGCTTATGTTCTTTTTGGATCCAGATTATAAGAAGCATGATCTATTTCTCTGAAAGTTAAGATGTAAAAGAATCAGTATGGAAGGAATGTGGTGTTAGAGTCAGGTCACCTAGGCTGTACTCCTGACTGTTTCCAACTCACTTTTTGACATTAAATTACTATATATATGTAGCTATAAAATTCTGATGAAGAAAACCAGTTATCTGGGGGAGGGGAAGGAAGGAAAATGAATAAATATTTATAAAGTGCCTACTATATCCCAGGCACTGTACTAAGCACTTCACAAATTTTATTTCATTTGATCCTTACAACAACTCTGCAAGATAAGTACTGTTATTATCTCCACTTCACATTTGAAGAAACTGGAAAATAGAGGTAATGTGACTTGCTCACACAGCTAGTAAGTGTCTAAGGCCAGATTTGAATTTGTTTTCCTGAATCCAGTCTCTATCTACTGCATCACCTAGATGCTATACATAAATCTTCATTCCACTACCAAGACATTCCCATCTACCTTCAGATCTGGAAGCATATTTTAAAAAGTGTATATTGAAATTACTCAGCTCCACTCACCTCTAACTTCCAAAACAAACAAACAAACAGGGGGCAGCTAGGTAACGCAGTGGATAGAGCATCAGCCCTGGATTCAGGAGGACCTGAGTTCAAATATAGCCTTAGACACTTGACAAGTCACTTAACCCCAATTGCCTCATCAAAAATACAAAACAAACAAACAAAATAAAATTCAACATTGGCTGCCACTCCCATCCATGTGCTCTCTACTCCTATTACAATGTAAGGTATTCAACAGTATGAAATGTCTTTTGTTTTGATATCTTAAGCTCTTAGCACAGAGCACTTTTTAAATGATTTTCCCTTTGCTAAATAATAAACACCTCCAAACAATTGCATTTTTTGTTTTAAATGATGGTAACAAAGGATATTAATGCAAACTAGATTCTCCTTTTTCTTGAACTAGTAAAACAAAACAAACAAACAGAAACCTCTATTTTCCTATCTGGTCTTGATATAAAAGTTAGTTAAAAACAAACAAACAAACAAAAAAAGTCTATACCCCTAACTATGGAAGTATGCAGTTGAGAATATTCTTTAACTAATAAATGAAACAAATTGAATTTGGACATCATCCAATATATTTATCTAGGCATTCCCCTGAAGGTATGTTTTTTTTGTTTTGTTTTGTTTTTTGGTTATTATTTGGTTATTATTGTTTGTTTCTTTTTGCTGATGCACTTGTCATTAACTGACTTTTCTTGTGGTCAGAGACACTGCTGGCCCCAACTTAGAAGCAAAGCAACTGGCTTTATTCTACTAGTGTCCTCTCTGTCTGTTGGAGTAGGTTATAATCTCTTTGAGGGTAGAGAAAGACTTTTGCCTGTTTTTGTATCCTAAAGTTTAGCAATGACGCAGCTAGATGGCACAATGGATAAAGCACCAGCCTTGGTTTCAGGAGGACCTGAGTTTAAATCTGGCTTCAGACACTTGACACTTACTAGCTGTGTGACTCTGGGCAAGTCACTTAATCCCCATTGCCCTGCAAAATAATAATAAAATAAAATAAAATAAAATAAAATAAAATAAAATAAAATAAAATAAAATAAAATAAAATAAAATAAAATTTAGCTGTGGATTAGGCAAAGAGAAGTTAAATTACTTGCCCATGGTCACATGGCTAGCAAGTGCCTGAAGCCAGATTTGAACTCTGGTGTTCTGGACTCCAGACGCAGCACACTACTCACTGAACCATCCAGCTCCCTATAATGTTTTTTTTTCTTTCTTTCTTTCTTTTTTTTAGTGAGGCAATGGGGGTTAAGTGACTTGCCCAGGGTCACACAGCTAGTAAGTGTTAAGTGTCTGAGGCTGGATTTGAACTCAGGTCCTCCTGACTCCAGGGCCAGTGCTCTATCCACTGTGCCACCTAGCTGCCCCTATAATGTTTTATTGACAGTCTCAAAACTATGGTTCTCAGCACTATCTACTCTCTGTTCCAGCATTCTAATACAATGTTGAGTGCATAGTAGGTAGTTAATCATTGTTTATTGATTAATTGGATTGTCTTGTATCGCTTCTAACAATTTCAGTGAAAATGAATAATTGTCCCTTTAAAAGGTAGCTCTCTACCTGTGATACTGAAAGCTTTCCACTGAAATATCAGTAGTTTTCTATATTGGGCATCTTTTCTCTGTTTGTGGAATTGAACTTCTTTTTTGAGAGTTAATTTAAGTGTATCATTTAGCAATTTTTGCTAAAGAATTCTACATGCTCCTGATCAGCTATTTTATCCCTTCTTCCATCTGTGTCATGCCTCCAAAAAAAAAAGCATATTTTATTGGAAGAGAAAGAGAATAAGTATTAAACATTTAATATGCTAGGAACTGTGCTAAGTGCTTTACAAGTAGAATTGATACACACTACCTAAAAACCAATAGGATCTTTTTTCCTCTTACAAATAGTAGTATCATTTTAAAATGATAAACTTTTAAATTTATCTTGCTAGTCATTTTCCATAGCAGCATTTCCCCCTTGTTTCTGTTTTTAAATAGGAAATGAGAATAAGTTAGGTAATAATATTCAATTAATAATAATTGAATAACTTAATTGCTTTATACTGTTATATATATATATATATGTATATATATATATGTCTGAACATGTATCTGAAAAGATATTAGATATCTTCTAGATATTTCTAATATATATGGCTATTGGTTTGTTTTTAAACTGCTTTACACTTACAAATTGTACATATATAATTTTCACCCTTTGGGGCAGATTGCAAACATTAGTAGCCCCATTTTTCAGGCAAGTCATTTCAAACTCAGAGAATTTAATGCATGTCCACAGTCACACATCTAAGAGTCAATATTTGAACCCAGATATTTCAGGCCAGATAAATTATGGCCCAAATATAAAGTAAAGACATAGATTGATTCAATGAGGCAGTTGGTTAAAAAATTTGATAAAATAATAAAATTTATTTTTTAAATTCAAACAAACACTTAGGAAGGATGAGTATGAATCTGTACGTCCTATATACAAGTCCATTTAAGGATGAGCCCAGATGAATAACAACAATAGCCCTAAGGGTAATTGATAAGTCCCTCTAGTCTGAAGACCTATAACCCTTTCTAGATACCAGTTTATAAAGATTTTATTGCATTTTTCCTATCCCTTTTTTGCATGTCTATGACTAAGGATTATTTGTATTTTCAGTCTCTAATGACATTTAGCCTAGGCAATGCCTCAAGGTTTATGTCCTGAGTAAAGCAATGCTTAAGACATTGTAGAACTTGGTCTTCTTCCTAGCATGACCACTCCAGAACTAAGATCATGTTTCATGACTCATGGGAAATGACAAGAACTTGGTTCTAGGCACTTCCAAATAAAGTGAGCAATGGAAAGAACATATAAGACACACTACACTCTGAACCAGGGGTTCTTAACCTACAGTCCATGTTTGTTTCTTTTTCAAATATATTTATTATTTCAACATATTAGATTTCTTTTATATTCTTATATATTTTATTTTATGAATTTAAAGGTATTATCCTGTGTACATGCTTATGGATCTTTCACACCTCCCATCTCTATGAGGGTTTCCACATTTATCCTGATAGGGATCCTGACTTTTCCTTTTAACCATCAGACTCCTAAGGGTGTAGATTCTGCATCCCATCCAGTAGATTATCACCTTATTACTATAATCGTTGGCATGTACTTTCTTTTTAAAAAAAAAATTTTTAATTGGCATGCAATTTCAGTCCAATTTCAAAAGCCTGACAGATTTGGAGAGCTCCTTACTCTTGAGAATATTTACATTTTATGCAATCAAGAATTAAGAGAGTTTGTAGCAGCAAGTGAGGTGTCTGATGCAAAGGTTCCATTGCTCCATACTCTTCTGGTATTTCCTAATCTTATTGCTAGCTAAAGAAATGATCATAAAATTTTTTATTGTTAACTTTGGGGTTAAGTAACTTCATACATTTTCCACACATATATGTCTATGCACATATATTTATATTAATGTTTATATATATATGTATACATATGCATTGTCTGTGCATTTAAATATATGTATATGCATGTATGTTTACACACACCTGATCTAATCTGATTTCATTATTGTCTTTCATTCTCAGAGAACCAAAATGGCATCACATTTGACTCTAACATAAGAGTTAAATTAGAGTGTGTCAGACATTGACTGATCATTTCATAAGTTCAGATTGCTCTACCAGAGTTTGAGCACACATAGTCCATGTGAAAATTTGGGGTGAATTCTCTAAATTTTTGCATCTCCTGTTTCTTTTGATCTACTCATCTTATTTAATGAGGGCATGCTATGCTGGGCAGTCCTTGGTCACGATGTCCCATGAACATGCAATCAGTTCTAAAGTTCTTCACAGAGATCTTGAGAGTGACCTTGTTTTGCTTCTTCTGACCACCATGTGAGTACTTGCCTCTTGTGAGTTCTCCATAGGATAATATTTTAAGCAAGTATAAGTTTGGCAATCAAATAATGGCGCCAGCCCATTGGACAACTCCAGGAGAAATGCCAGGAGCAGAACTGAGGTCTGTACACAATATTTGTCAATCTGACAAATATTGTCAATGGTGAGGGCTTATGAAAAATTATGTCAAAATTTTTTTGCCCAGAGAAGTTCATCAGTATTGTATGTCAATTTCATGATAGCATATTTGCCCAGGTTCTGAATAATGGATGATATTCTCCATTTACCAATGGAGAAAAAGAAGGCTATGTCCTTCCTTCTGTGCTTTTTAAGCATGACGTTTTCAGCAGTTGTCAGAAGCCTTGAATGAGGACTAATGTGGCAACAAGGTCAGCTCCTGAAAAGATAGATACATATATAGATACATCTAGCTATATTTATATCATCATTATCTATCTATCTGTCTATCTCATTTTCTAGATCCAAATCCCATGGAAAGAAAAGGGTTGGGGATACAATAAGTGGAAGTAATCTCCAAAGAGGAACCATTTTCCCTCCAAATACCTGTTGTTTTCTTGAATTTTGTCTCAGTTATACCAAATTCAATTAGGGTTGATGTCAATGTCACCCTCAGCACCATTCAGATTCAAAATCTCAGCACTATTTTGGATTCCTCATGTGGTCTTGCTGCATAGATCCAATAATTTCCCAAATCTTGCCATTTATAATTCCTAAATATAGTTCACATCCAACTCCTTTCAACTGAAATAAGCATAAGCTTAGTTTAGACCCTCATCACTTTCTCACTATATTATTATACAAGGCTCCTAATTGGTCTCCTTGATTCAAGTCTTTCACCCCTCTGATATATCTTACATATAACTGCCAAAGTAATTATTCTTTAGTCTTGATCTAACCATGTCATTAAAGGTTTTTCTAAATAGCCTGCTGACTAGTTGTTTTTTATTAAAACAAATTAGGTTTAAATGGTAACAATCTCTGTGTCTAATTATTTCTAGGATTCTTATAACCACTTACTTTATATGTTCATAGAAAGAAAAGGATTCTGTCTACATAATTTCATGGGTTCAAAATGCCTCATATCACATTTTAATTTTTTTCAATTTATTTTTAAAAAATCATTGCAATCTACTCCCAAATTTCCATATTTTTTTAATAAAGAACATAGAAAAAAATGGGTATTCATAGTACTACTTTACTCATGAGGATATCAGACAATGAATGATAAATTAAGTTGCTTATATATTGTACACATAAGAAAATTTCTTTGTTGAATGAAACTACCTATAGGATGACAGGATATAGAACACTAAGGCATTTTGTGTATAATCTAGTCATGCTATTCCCATTTTATAGATGTTAAAAATGAGATCTGAAGAAGTTCTGACATGATGAAGTCACAATAGATATTATACCTTGTCACAAAGCTAATATAAGTACAAGAGATAGGAACTGACAGTCCTTTAACTGCATGTACAATGCTATTTGTCTTTATAGCATATTACTTAATTCTAGATATATTGCTCATGGTCCTTGAAGTTTGTTTGTTTTACAGAAAGACTGATACATTTTCTTGAATTATTAATATTTTCTTGGCCATATTCCCATAACATTATACCCAGCCCTTAAAGAATAATTTGATCTTGGTCAAGTCATTTAACTTTTTTGGGTCTCAGTTCACTAATCTCTATGTGAAGGTTGATCTAGATAATCACTGGGGCACCTTTTTGTTGTAATGTCCTACCATTTCAAAATATCCTGGTTAGAATCAGAAGCATAGTATGTGAATAGAAAACAGAAAGTAATTAAATAGGCCACCCAGAAACCAACGCACAGACCCTGGCCTCATTAGCCATGTTCTAACTCACTGAACAAAGCTATCATAGTCAAGTTCCTTATATGACTGTGTGCCAATACCATTCAGATAAGTCATCACTTCTTTAAGCTTACAGTGTTCTATATACAAGCTTGTATCATCTCTTTAAAAAAAAATAAAGCATTATTCATGTGTGTTAGCAGTAAGAAACAGGGGAGATAATGAGAATTTTTTTTAGAAACTTGGCTCTGCTGTTTGTTTTGAGGAGGGGGATATTTTTAAGATTCATTCTTCTTAACAGTGAACATAAAAAAAAACAAAAGGTTGAGGGAATACAGATCTTTTTGTCTTCACCAGAGAAAGAAAAGGATCAAAAATGTTTTTTCTAAGTTGTAATGAGAAATTGTGGCTCTCAGTCCTTGGAGCCTTCTTAGCACTATTAAAATATAGGTGATTTTAAATGAAGGCAAAGACATAAAGACAGTACTTGCAATTAAAATTCAAAGGATCCCAAAGAACAAAAGCTCTACAATTACCATATTTTGAAGAATCCTAAAGGAAAGGGTTATATGTGGCAAAGAAGCTTAATTCATTCAATGGTTCAAAAATACACCTGAAAAGAAAAAAAAAAGTCTGATTTTACTCTAAGATCAGCATCACTTCCTTGAAATTTCATCATTATCCACTTGCTTTTGTTTGGGAAAATTCAAGGAGTGTTTCCACACTTTATCATTATATTACTTGCTAACTGTTAGGTTTATATACAAGGTTTCTATGTTCAGAAGGAAAAATAATTCAAGAAATCTATTTTCTTTTTCATTCCTTCACAATTTCTGCTGAGAAAAAAAAAAGGAAATGGACTTCTTTTCATTTTTTTTCCTGCTATGCAAATTCTAGGTGCCCATCTGTGTTCTGGAAACATTCTGTCCAAGGGAAAGGACAAAAAAACCCACCTGTTTTGATAAAGAAATATGGTTATTGCAATCAGATTTCAGGAAAATGGACTTAGGAACATAGACAAATTTTTTCTTACAGAGTAATTTGAAATAACCATAAATTAGTATTATTGCCATTGCTATTATTATTATTACCACCACTATAATCATTGTCACCATCATCTTTGTTGTTGTTTCTGTCATTAATTATAATAATAATATCAATAATAATGTATGTCCAAAAATTGTTGTTCAGACATTTCAATGATATCTAACTCTTTGTGACCTTATTGGGGGTTTTCTTGGCAAAAGTACTGGAGTAGTTTTACATTTTTTTCTCCAGCTTGTTTTGTAGATGAGTAAACTGAGGCAAACAGGGTTAAGTGAATAGGCCATGGTCACAAAGCCACTACGAAGCTGAGGTTGAATTTGAACTCAGGTCTTCCTATTTTTAGGCCTAGTGCTCTGTCTACTGTGACACCTAGTGGCCAAAATATTCCCTATGAAACCTAGCTATTCTGCTCTGTACCCTTTTGGTAATCCCTTTTATGTTTATTTAATAGAGAAAGTAAAATTAATATCTGTTTTCCCCTTTAATTCCAAGCAAGTGAAGAATAATTGAAATACTTTGGAATGAATTTAAATTTAAAAATAACACTTAACCTCATTTTGTCTTGAATAAGAAATAATGACTTCCTTTATGTCTTACTATGGATGAATTGTGTAATAATCTTTATGATCTATTCAGATAAAAAAGCCATTTCAAGGCCATCTAAGTTACAAAAGATAACTGGTTTTATTAAGTCAATAGAAAAAAATAATAATTTGGGTCAAATTGGTTTAAGGAGGACTTGTGTAGGTGATTTCTAATGTAATCTGTCTTTTTAAATAACATATTTATACCAATCTTTCAGGAGTAAATTTGTGTTGAACTTTTTGCAACCATTCTATATAAAATTTGTTATTTGACCTAGAGGTCAGACTCTGTAATGTAACATCCCTGGGGGACCAGTACATTTGAAGTTTATTTTCTGGGTGACCGTTCTGGACTACAGAAGACCAAATATATACATATATGCATATATATATATATATTTGTGTTTGTGTGTGTATATACATATATACTTGTGTATGTATTTGTGTATGTATACTTTCTTCCTCTTGATGGAGAGGTGGTGGACTTACATTTCATAATGTTAAACACATCCATAGATCTGGTTACTGTGAATGTTGTTTAACTTGACTGCATTCCTTTGTTGCAACTGAGGACTTTGAAAGGGGACAGGGAATTTAGTGTGTGACCATGGCATAAAACAAACAAACAAAAAATCAATAAAACATTTTTAAAATGTAATACTCAAACACACCTTTATTTGTATGAAAAATATATTATCTTCTAATAAGTCAATAAGGATCAACATAGTAAAGAAAAAAAGATTGCTTTAAAATTTCAACAAATAGATGAGTGAATGAATGAATAAAGATATAGTCAAATTAAACACAAACTAAATCATTTTAAGGTCTAAAGATATGCAGATAAAAAAAGATATGAATATCAGAGGTACAAACACATTTAAAATATTTTCCTGGTATTATATGATAATTAATTTACTGCCATCTCCCACCCCCAAACCCCATTAAACAATTGAACACCATGATGGAATTTCTGGAAAAGGATTGCTGACTACACAGCTATGTGGACAATTAGTCTTTTTAGTGTAAGCAATGGATATATTAAAATGAACTTTATGGTCTAATTCTAGACAATTCCATTTGGGAGATCTTGGATTATAAGCAGCAGGTTCCTAACAGTAATAATTCATCTAACACATCTACTTGAAGGCAAGATGCCAAACTTAAAATAGTCTGAGACCTTAGATCATCATTAGCTGAATGCACATGAACATGCAAAACTTAAATATCCCTGAGGGGCTTCAAATTGCTAAATAAAACATTCTGGGTTGGATGCATTTTATAAGTTTTATACTAAAGGTAATTGCATCCATATAAAATTAAGCTGCACAGTATTTTCATGTTCACTGGGCAATTAAGATGGATAATCAAATGTCACCTTTAGCTTTGAGTCCTGAGGGTTATTTACATTATAGCAACCATATGAATTAAAACAGAAAAAAGAAATAATGTTTGTGTATATTTCATCTATGTTTTACATTTTGTTCAATGTAAGGCAGAAAAAAATAAAACTGAAGTAATCATTGAATTGTCTGGGTATTTCCAAACACATGGGCAAAACACACTTAATTATTCCATTTTTCTCAACATGTTCAGCATTGTACAGACATAGAATTAACTTTGTCATTCCAAGTTGAATGTATAATATGAAATATTTGCTTGTTTTCTGATCTCAGACATCATTGATATCTTCACTGAAAGACTTCTTAATCAAACAGCTGTTGCCATTACTACTATTTTGCAAGACTGTTCTTTGCACACTTGTATTATTCCTTCATTTGATTTGAACCAATACATTAGACACTAAGTGTTGTTTTATGTGTTATTCGAATCATCAAATATTTTTGAAATACACCATGATAATAATTCTTTAAAACAAACAAACATGGTGTTCACCTTTTGGTACCTCCATGACTCATATGATCTCTTTTTCTCTCTACATCCCTCTGTCCCCCTGACTGCAGATATTTTAGAAGAAATTATTTTTCAATAAAACACTGTGTAAGATGTTTAACTTAAGAAGCATTAACCATGAAAGGAAAATTAGATGAATATTTCTGGTAAAATAAAAGAATTATACAACCTAATTGTTCAGTGAGTCATTTGTACTGAATATGGTCATTCTGACAGAAGATTCTACTTAACTTAAAACAAAACAAAACACTTTTCTTCTCCTTCCTGAATGGTACATACAATTTTCAAAAATGTTTTTTATGCATTTTGAAAGAGGATCATATTAAATGAAACCATTGTTAATATCTCATTCACTATAAATGTCCATTGTAATGCAGATCCATTTTAAGTACATTTCAATCTTGTTGAGAGGTAGTGTTACATAGGGGGTAGAGAACTGGCCTGAAAGCCAATTCAAATTCTGCCTCTATCAAATATTGACCACAAACCTTTAGGTATATCCCTTCCCCCTTCTATGCTTTAGGCATCTTTCCAAGATAATAAGTTTCAAGGAGTTTTCACCTTGCATTATTGTAGGGAGTCTCCTTACCTGAGAGTTTCATATACTATGGATAACACAGTTTTACTCCTATCTATATCTTTTTTGGAAATATAATTTGTTCAGGTCAGAGAAAATTGTATCACATAAACACACAAAGGCACAAGGATTGAGTTTTGAAAAACTGTCATACCTCATCAACTTAGATATGGAAGGCAATGTCCAAATTTAATATATTAAAGATTAGTTGAAAGGTTCTGCTCAGTAACAGAAATATTGTTGAAAAATGATATTAGTAAACAGTGTATGAATAATAATAATAGCTCATATTTGAGCAGCATTTTCAATTTATAAAGTGTTTTCCTCAAAATTTTCTGAGGTAGATAGAACCAGTATTATTAGCCTAAGTTTAAAGGAAGAAACTGACTTTCAGAAAGTTTGACTGATTTCTTGAAAGACAAAAAGGGCTTAATACTTGGCAAAGGTGGAATTTGAGAAGAACAGCTAGTCTAGCCCATGGTAGCTCATTTTAGATTTAAAGGCTTTTTTTTTTTGTCAGACTAGCTAATGATGCTAAATGTAGCCATGCTTTATTACAGTATGTTTTAACTCACAGAAAGGAAGGCATAAGGTCAAATTTGAGACATGGGAGGCAAGAGAAGAAAGCTTGAGAGCAAAGGGTATATCTGAATGCTTTATATCTACGCTTAGGTATGATGAGCTTAAGGTCACAGCAGGAAGGAGTTTCTCTATAGTCCAATAAAGAAGCTTCCATTAGAACATAACACATCCAAGTTTAATTAAGCTATCATAACTTGTCCTAGTTTCATATGAGGATACCTTGGCTTCTAATTTGTATATCAGGGAAATTATAAATTATTCAAAGCTATAAGGTATGTGTACATGTGCATGTTTGTGTGTGTGTGTGTGTGTGTATGTTTGTAGAGTGACTAGCAGATATTTCTAATTAGATTCTCACTTCTGATGACATGGCAACAGAAATGCTGGAGTGTAACCAGACTCTTTGAACTCTATCAGTAATGAGCTATTGAAATCCCTAGCATGGAAAATTCCAGGATGGATTTTTACCAATATATAGAATTCTACCCCAAACAGTCAGTATAGGGTTACCATCAGGAAACAAGGACATGTCTTAGAAAGATGCAGCCTATTACTTTATAAGTCTTATGAATTTTTAAGAGTAATCCCAAGTCAGAGATATTTTATTCCACTTATCAAAATGACCAATTTTTGTTTTGTAGTTAGGCAAAACAATGATACTTTGGCCTTTGTCCTTCCCATCCAAATGAAAGAATAAGTGGGTTGACATTAAATTATGGATGGACAAGGGTCATAGGCAATACTTACATTTTCACAAAACAGACATGTGATCAGAAATTTTATCTTAAAAATAATTCAATTTTTCAATTAGTAAATATTTATTTTCTCTCTCCCATCCCTCTCCCACTATTATTTGAACAAAAACAAAAGGAAAAAACATAAGCAATCTGTAATTAATATGCATAGTGAAATAAAGCAAATTCCCACATTGGCCATTTCCTAAAGTGTGTCTCATTCTGCATCTTCAGATCATCAGGTCTCTATCAGATGTACAGTAGTATTCTTCATCTTCTGTCCACTGGAATCATGGTTACTGGAATCATAGTTTGTCATTACATTATCAAGGATTGTATGGGGCAGCTAGGTGGTGAAGTAGATAGAACCCTATCCCTGAAGTTGGGAGGATCTGAATTCAAATTTCACCTCAGACACTTACTAGCTTTGTGACCCTGGGCAAGTTACTTAACCCTAATTGCCTTAAACATTTGGGGCCATCTCCAGTCATTCTGATGTATATTTTGCTAGTGGAATCATATGGCTTTGTAGGAGAGAGTGGAGTTGGTGACTTTGCACAGCCCGCTCACACTTAAATTAAATTCACTGTAAGTCATGACATCACTTTGATGTCATGCTCCTCTTAGAGAATGAAGGACAAGCAATATTTTGAATTCTCATATCTTTTGAAGTTGTTGTTCTTTTTCTTTGTACCATAATACTGGGAACTTTCAAATGAGCATAAAATTCATCCTTAAACAATAAGATCATCTATTTTGTCATATTCATCTTCCCCCCAAATGGTAACAACTCATTTTACTTCTGATAATACTCTTGGCTGTGTGTTCCTCTATAAAAAAATGTCAAAGGTCTTCATGAGTTACCTATTTTATCACTTGGTCATATAGAAATGCAAGTTGGGAGTGACATACCATGATGAATGATGTGGTCATAGTCCTTCAAGAGAAAGAGCCCTACATGGTTTCATCAAGACCCCTGAGAAACCAAATGAAATCAATGAGTAAGGTGACTGCACTTCCTGTCCCTGTCAGTAAATTAACATAAATGAATAGGTATAAAGTAATAAGAACTATTGGGGAGGAGGGGAGAGTAGAAGAAATTTTGTCACAAAAAGCCTCTCTGTGATTTTATAGTTTCTAAGGCAGGCAGCAGATGTGGTTATATAGTTAGCTCAGAAGATCTCTTCTAATTCAGTTCTCCATACACTGAAATATTTGGGGAGAGGGAGTTTTGCTGTGGTTCCTTTCAGGCCATTCATTGACACACAGCAGTATGTGGTAAGTGGACTGAGGTCTGTAGTTTTCTTTGTTCTATCTTTGTCTTTTATCCTTTAATTAGAGTTGACTTGATTATATGAATTATACAGTTTATGGAGCCAGCAGCATGTTCTATCCTACTGAGGAAGTCAGACTAGTGGAATAGAAAGAGTATCACATTGGGAATCAGGAAACCTAGTGTGGTATTAAAGTGCACTGGCTTTGGAGCGAGGAAAACTTGGGTGCAAATCCTGCCTTTGATATTTACTAGCTATATGGTCCTAGGCAAGTCACCTAACATCTCTGTGACTGTTTCCTCAAACAAAAGATCTAGAGTTTAGATTCAGTGACCCCTAACATCTCTTTCAGCTCAAAGCCAAGAAACTCTTATCTATATCCTGACTTTGAATCTCTCTACTATGCAAATTTAAACTAGTATCTTAATCTGGGTGGTGTTCAGGACCCACTGTGAAGGGGTATCAAAAGCTCTTTAGGGTCTCTCTGAAATGTTACATTCTATGAGTGACATATTTCTAGTCAAGAGGGACATACACTATGAGAAATGGAGGTCAGGAAAGGAATAAGCATTTATGCAATAGCTACTATGTTCCAGTACCATGCTAAGTATTGTTTCTTACAAATATAATCTCATTTAATCCTCACAACACCCCTGGAAAGTAGATGGTATTCTTATCCTAATTTTACAATTGAGGAAACAGAGGCAAGCAGAGATTAATTGACTAGCCTAGGGTCAAATAATTAGTAAGGGTCAAAACATATTTCCCTGGCCACAATTTTACATTTAATCACAAGAATAAACATGGGAATCTTTTGGTAAAGGGAAAAGGAAAAAGGTAAGAGGAAACTAACTCCTGCCTTCCTTCAGTGATGTCTGACTCTTTGTGATACCATTTGGGGTTTTCTTGGCAAAGATCTTGGAGTGCTTTGCCATTTCCTTCTCCAGCTCATTTTACAGATGAGGAAACTGAGGAAAGCAGAGTTAAGTGACTTGTCCAGGGTCACATGGGAAACAGTCCTATTTATGTCATTGCATATTTCTTCACGATCATATCATATCCCAGATTTGTTGCAGTGAGAAAATGAGGCCTACAGACCTTGGATAAAAAGTTGTCAGCAGTTTAGAGTTGTAGGATAGATTTCATATAGGAAATGCATTAGATCTATTTTTTTAATACTTTTATTTTTAATTTTTTTGCTGGAAATCAGTAATTCCATGAGATACACATATAGAAATAGAACTGTCTGTGACAACTAAATAAGAAATCTTGTTGTTTTTGTTTACAGAGAGTAATAATATGAAATAATGAATCTCAGAAATATGAAGGATACATTAGACTCAACTAGATTAAAAACTGTCTGAATTTCCTGCATTGAATGGCTAAGTATAAATCTCCTGAGATTGTCAGGAGATTGTACAATGGCCAGCACACTGTGGGGCTCTTCTCAAGCCCAAGATTCTGTGGTGATGGTCATTCCAAAATGATACCACAGTTAGAACCTAGGTCCTGATTGGGTTCACTTTCAAAAGTGATTCAACTATGTAAATCATCTAATACAAAGTCCGACTGGAATCTTGCTGATTTTATTGGAAGATTAGCTATATCTAAGTTTTATCCAAAAAGTAATAGAAATGTGAAAATATTTCCATGTAATAAAATTTAAAGAAGGAAATTAGAATTGGAAGAGAAATTAGAATTAATCAAGCAGATCCCAGTGGAATAATTTGGGAAATGATGTCATCTAAAGATGACAGATTTGTCTCAACTCTGAAAGGTTAGAAGGAGCTTTTCATTCTCCTCTGAACCTAGAAGAATTCAGTTACCAGTAAACTTCTCACAGGAGTTAGGTAAAAATGGGTTTTAATTTTCAAGAATCCATATAAAATAGATCTGTTTAAACATTATAATTAAAAACAAGAACAACAACAAAAAGTATACTTAAGGTTTCTGATTCATAGTTTACCAGACATAGGGACAGTTAGGTGGCATAGTGGATAGAGCACTGACCCTGAGTTCAAATCAGACCTCAGATATGTACTAGCTGTGTGACCCTGGGTAAGTTGATTGTCTTAAATATCTGGGACCATCTCCAGTCATCCTGATATATATCTTGCCACTGGAACCAGATGGCTCTGGAAGAGAGAGTGAGGTTAGTCACCCTGCACAGTTCTTCCCCACTTAAATTCAATTCCGTGTAAGTCATGACATCACCTTGATGTCACAGTCTTTTTCTAGAACAAAGAACAAACAACAACCACCAGACATGGGAATTAACTTTATAACTAACTTATTAAAAATTAAACATATGTTTGGTTAATTAATTAATAGCTCCTTGACTAATAAAAGTTAAAGCCAATTTCCCTGTTTGTATCTAATTTATCAAAAAATAATACCATTATTAATAATAACAACCCTATTTTATAGATGAAAAAATGCATGATCGTAGTTGTTAAACTACAGTTTTCAAAATGGCCACAATAAATTCTTATTTAAATTTTTTATCTCCCTCAGAACCTAGATTACAGCTCTTCATATAATGAGAACTTAATGCCTTTTCTGTTGAATTGAATTGTATTAAGTTGCCCAAGGTCACAAAGATAGGAATGAGTTAGTCTTAATACATAGTTCTTCTAACTGACAGTCCTTTGCTCTGTTAAGTAACTGCATCCTGTTTCCTCTGATTCACTTAATGATTTTTGTCTATCTTCTTCCACAAAGACTAACGTGAGACTTTATTGCTTCCTCACAGAAGGGTAGGCTTAATATAGATGTCCATACATGTGTAAATTATATAGGTATTGATGTTTACATATATAGAGACAGGTAGATATAATGTATAGATTAGATGTAGCTGAAAAGATATAGATTACTATATCTGTATAGATATAGGTATATATGTATATATGATATAGTTATAAATGTATACAGATATAGCTGTACATAGATTTATATATACACACATCTATACATATATACACATACACATACATATACTTATGCATATATACTTGCACATACACACATAGACATAGATTAGAGAAAAAGAGAAAGAGATAGAGACAAAGGTATAGCTATATACACAGAAATATGTATGTAAATAGGGTACAGATAGAGGCATCTAGGTCACTCAATGGATAATAATGTTGGGCTTGGACTCATGAAGATATGAGTTCAAATCCATCCTCAGACACTTACTAGCTGTGTTAACCTGGGTAAGTAATTTAACCTCTATTTGTCTTAATCTACTGAAGAAGGAAATGGCCAACCACTGCAGTATCTTTGCTAAGAAAATCCCATGGACAATATAGGTGTGTTATGTTACGCAAAGTCACAAAAAGCTGGATACAATTGAATGACTAAATAATAAGAACAATGGGTATAAATAGAGATATAGAAACAGGTACCATATAGCTTGATAGATATAAGTATAGAAATAGTGACATAGCTATAAATATAACTGTATAGAAATTGGTATGAATCTACATTTAGATATATCTATAGATAACAATATAAATAATATATTTTAACATAGACTTAAGTAAATGTTACTCTTAATAATTATTATTATTTATTTTTGATAGACTAATAGGAACTAGGTCTGAGATTTCATTGATATAAAGAATTCCCAGATATGCAAATATATCTATAATCCATGCTGGGATCTGCATTTAAATTTAAAATGTGAGTGAATTTCTCAAAACACTGAGAGATTAAGTGATTTACCAAAAATCACCCCGTCAGTCCATGTAAAAGGTGGATCTCAAAATTACGTCTTATTTGCTCCAAAATTAACTTTCTACCTATTCATTTTTCCATGAAACCTCTGATTTAGTAGAAACATTCTATAAATGTAAATTCATTTATAATATTAGAACTCAAGAATTTGAATATAAGGAAAGGAAAAAAAGTAATTTGTTATATGACTTTCACTACCCTATTATTCAGTAATATTTTACTTAATTTTTTATATTTAAAATTTTATTTTCCCCAATTACATGTAAAAACAAGTTTAATACAAATTATTAAAATTTGTATTCCAAATTCTCTTAATCCCTCCCTCCCAAACCCATCCCCCTTAAGAACACAAGTAATTCACTATATGTTATTCATGTGTAGTCAAGCAAAACATTTCCATGAAGTCAGGTTGTGAAAGAAAACACACACACACACACACACACACACACACGCGCGCGCGCATGCGCACGCGCAACTTAAGAAAAAGAAACTAAAAAAAAATATGCTTCAATCTGTATTCAGACACAATTAGTTCTTGCTTTGGAGATGAATCACATTTCTTAGAAGTCCTTCAGAGTTGTCTTGGATCATTGCATTGCTGAGAATAGTCAAGCAATTCATAGCTGATGATTTTGAAACATTGCTGTTATTTGTATACAGGATTTTTCACTTTGCATAAGCTCATGCAAGCATTTCCAAGTTTTTCTGAGAGCATCCTGCTCAACACACAATAGTGCACAATAGTGTTCCATCACAATCTCATCCCACAATTTGTTTGGCAATTCCCCAATTGATGAACATCTTAATTTTGATTTCTTTTTTAATCTCTTTTTCAATACTGACCTAGTAGTGTTATTATCAGGTCAGAGAGTATGCGTGGTTATATAGCCTTTTAGCAATAGTTCCAAGTTGCTCTACAGAATGTTTGAATTAGTTTAGAATTCTACCAACAGTGAATTAATGTCTCATTTTCCACATATCCCCTACATTTGTCATTTTCCTCTGCTATCTGATTATCCAATCTAATAGGCATGAGGTAGTGCCCCAGAATTGTTTTAACTTGCATCTTTCTAATCAATAGTGATTTAAAGCATTTTTTCCCCATAGGGCTATAGAAATCTTTGATTATTTCATCTGAAAACTGCTCATATATTTTGATCATTTATCAATTGGGGAATGGCTCTTATTTTATTTTATTTTTTCACATTGTAGTATTTCTTTTGCATGCATGTAAAAACAAATTTTAACATCAATTTTTAAAACTTTGTGTTCCAAATTCTGTTCCTCCCTCCCTCCACACCACACTTAAGAACTCAAGCAATTCAATAAGTGGTACAGGTGTATTTATGCAAAAAAATTCCACATCTGTCAAGTTGTGAAAGAAAACAGGCAAAAAAAAATACCTTAGAAAAAGGAATTAGCAAAAAAAAATTATGCTTCAATCTGTATTCGGATATCAACAGTTCTTTCTCTGTAGATGGGTTTCATTTTTCATAAGTCTTTCAGAGTTGTCTTGGATCATTGTACCGCTGAAAATAACTAAGTCATTCACAGCAGATCATCTTACAATATTGTTGTTATTTTGTATACAGTACATTTCACTTTGCTTCAGCTCATGTAAGTCTTTCCAGGTCTTTCTGATAGCATCTTGCTCATCATTTTGAATAGTAAACTACATTTATAAAGTACTTTAATGAGAAATTTCCTTATAATAAACTCATGATGTTGATTATTACAATAACAATAGATAACATTTATATAGTACCTTGTACCTGACAAAGAATTTTTTTCACAATACCTCAGCAAAGTAAGTCCCATATGTTTTATCATCATAATCAGCATCATCCTCAACATCCTCCTCCTCCTTTTCTTCCTCCTCCTTCTGCTCATCATCATCTTACATTGCTCTTACCTCTGCTTCAAATTTTTTCACAGTTATGATTGATAACTGTTTCCCTCCATTGTATTCCCTCCTCACATTTATTCTATTTTCTATCTTCTTTTACCCTATCCTTCCTCAAAATTGTCTTGCTTCTTACTGCCCCCTTCCTTAATCTGTCCTCTCTTCTTTCAACACCCCCCCCTTATCTCCTTCCCCTCCTACTCTTCTGCAGGGTAAGATAGACTAATATACCCACTTGAGTGTGTATATTATTCTGCCTTTTTAGCCACTTTTGATGAGAGTAAGGCTCACTCATTCCTTTGTACCTCACCCATCTTCCTCTCCACTCCATAAGCTTTTTCCTGCCTCTTTTATGTGAAACACTTTACCCCATTGCACCTCTCCCTGTCCCTTTGTCCTAGTGCATTCCTTTCACCCATTAATTTTCTTTTTTAATATATCATCCCGTCATATTCAACTCACATATCTGCTCTCTGTCTTAATATACTCCATTCAGCTGTCCAAATAATGAGTAAGTTCTTATGAGTTACATATATTATCTTATCATGTAGGAATGTAAACAGTTAAAACATTTTAATATCTCTTATGCCTTCTCTTCCCTGTTAACTTTTTTATGTTTCTCTAGGGTTTTGTATTTGAAAGTCAAATTTTCTATTCAACTCAGGTCTCTTCATCATGAATACCTGAAAGTATTTCATTGAATTCCCATTTTTCTCCTGAAATATTATGCTGGTAGGTGATTCTTGGTTGTAATCCCAGTTACTTTGCCCTCTGGAATATCATATCCTAATCCCTCCAATCCTTTAATATAGAAGCTGCTAAATCTTGGGTTATCCTGACTGTGTCTCCTCAGTACTTGAATTTTTTTTTCTTTATGGCTGCTGGCAATATTTTCTCCTTGACCTGGGATTTCTGGAATTTGTCTATACTATTCTTGGAGGTTTTCATTTTGGGATTTCTTTCAGGAAGTCATTGGTTGATTCTTTAAATTTCTATTTTACATTTTGGTTCTAGACTATCAAGGCAATTTTCACTGACAATTTCTTGGAAGATTATGTCTAAGGTCTTTTTTTGGTCATGGTTTTCAAGTAGTCTTAAAATTTTCAAGTTATCTCTCCTTGATCTATTTTCCAAGTCAGCTGTTTTTCCAAGGAAATATTTCACATTGCCCTCTATTTTTTTTATTCATTTGGTTTTGCTTTATTGTGTCTTGATTTATCATAAAGTTTTCATTTTAGGATCACTTTTAGGAGGTGATCAGTGGATGCTTTCAATTTTTATTTTAACATTTGGTTCTAGAATATCTGGACAATTTTTCCTGAAAATTTCTTGGAAGATGATGTCTAGGCTTTTTTTTTTTTTTTTGATCATGGCTTTCAAGTTGTCCAATGCTTTTCAAATTATCTCTCCTAGATCTATTTTCCAAATCAGTTGTTTTTCCAATGAGATATTTCACATTGCCTTTTATTTTTAATTTTTTCTGCTTTTGCTTTATTGTTTCTTGATTTGTTCAATCATAATTTTTAAGTAGTTGCTTTCTTCAGAGAGCTGTTGTACGTTCTTTTCTATTTGGGCAATTTGGCTTTTCATGTTGTTCTTTTCCTCACTGGCTTTTTGTACCTCTTTTACCATTTAGCTTAATCTGTTTTTTAAGGTTTTATTTTTTTCATTATGTTTTTTATCCTGTGTTTCCTTTGCCAAGTTGTTGATGTTTTTCCAGGATTTTCTTGTATCACTCTCATTTCTCTTTCAATTTTTTCCTCTACTTCTCTTACATTATTTTCAAAGTCCATTTAAGTCCTTCTATAGCCTGAGACCACGTCCTCTTTTTCTTGGAAGCTTTGGATGTAGGAGTTTTGACTTTGTTATCATCTTCTGAAGGTATATTTTGATCTTCCTTATCACTGTAGAAATTTTCTAGGGTTGGCATTTTTTTCTGTGTGTTCATTTCCCCAGCCTATTCCTTGACTTTTTTTTTTTTTGTGGGGCAATGGAGGTTAAGTGACTTGCCCAGGGTCACACAGCTAGTAAGTATCAAGTGTCTGAGGCTGGATTTGAACTGAGGTACTCCTGAATCCAGGCCCGGTGCTTTATCCACTGTGCCAACTAGCTGCCCCCTATTCCTTGACTTTTAACTCTTTGTTAAAGTGGGGCATGGTTTTCACAGTGGAGGGTGCACTGTCCCAAGGTTGAGGGGGGTTGTGTAGCTGTATTCAGATATGCTTCTTGGAATTTTCAAGTTTTTTTGTTCTTGCACTGTGGTATGTGTTAAGGAAAGATATATTTATTACTCTTCTGACCTGTGCTCTGGTGTGCAAACAACCACAGACTTAATTTTTTGCTCTGGAACTATGAGGGGCTTCCTCTTCTACTGTGGCTTCAAGCTCTTGTGTACTTGTGCTCCTCCCCCAACTAGGACTGCCACCCAAGATGGTGACCTGGACTGTCTGTGGGCTGAATACCAGAAATAATTGTTACTGCTGCCAATTCAGAGAAGCCCCAGGCCTGCTTCTTATTTGCTGTGACTGGTACTGGGTTTGTGCTGGCAGGGACTGTGGTGAGATGTGCTCAACTCTCCCCCACTACAATATACCTTTCCTGCCAACCTTCTAAGTTGCCATTGGCTGAAAAATGATTTCACCCTATTTTTTGTTTTGTTTTGTTTGTTTGTTTGTTTGTTTGTTTTTATGGGTTCTGCTGCTCCAGAAATAGTTTTAAGGCATTATATGAAGGAATTTGGATAGGTGTTGGGGAAATCTCAAGCAAGTCACTGCCTTTCCTCTGACATCTTGGCTCTGCCCAGTTCACTAATATTTTAGTTATATCTCTGTTAAATTGCCCTGGATCAATTTTTCATACATACTTTTAAAAAATTACAGTAGATAGGTACTGTCCATATTATATTCTCATCATCTAAATTGACCTTTACAGATTTTTCTTCCTTATTGAAATTTTTTCTTTCTGTCTTCAAAATTTCATTTTTGATAATTCTGCAATCCTCCTATGTAGAATTTAGTTCATTGGATGCTACCAATTTTTAACTATTGAGGATATTCAAAAGTCTGGAATGCTATGAAAGCTTTACTTGATGATCATATTTTAGAAGTGAAGGTAGGTGTAATAGTCCAGTTGAAAATGGCTGCTTTTGAAAGTAGATTAACATCTTACTCTCTGATCTCTCAACTCACTACTAATTCCACTTAAAGGGATAATTAACCAATTACTGCAATTCAAATTATTCTAAACCACTTCTGAAAGCTACACACCAAACTCCACTCAGGGTCCCAGATTTTAAACTTACAACACTGAATTGCTGACTAATTTTAGAGGTGCTATTCAAGGAAGAAGTTCCAAATGCACTCAGCTAATCCCCTAGCCATGGACAAGAAACCAACAGCTGGTTATAGTGCTTAAGAAGACATATCCCCCAGGCTGAGTATCATCTCAAAAACAATTTTGAAGGTACCAGCACCATTCATTTTTTGTAATATCTTGAGTTCCTGATCAACTAGGTACTGTTAAATTCTTTGCCTTTGCCTCTCATTTAAGTTATGTTTATCCCTTTGGCCATGATAAATGGTTCAAAAGGATTGTTTCTCCATTTTAACAATCATGGCTTCACTTTCTCATTTATTATTACATCCAAACAGACCAATCAGAAAGTGATTGAAATTCCTGTCTGTGATCCAAAGGCACTAAACCAGATGTTTCAACTCTGCCATTGCCAGGATTGAACATCTTTTTATGATCAATTGTCAACTCTGACAATTGAGAAATCACTAATATTTAGATAGGAAAATGCAACTAACTTGACTGCAGTCAATTTCTAGCATCATTCTCAAATTTGCAGTTACTCTGAGTTCAAGAAGAAAATCACTTGAGGCTTTCCTTAAAACAGGTGCTGGTGTCAGAGTCTACTTTCTTGTTTCAAATAATATCCTCCTTGAATTGTTATTGAAATTAAGTATCATGTATGTGAAAGAACAGCTTGACTCATGGGATTCAGAGGTTCTGAAAGATTCCACAGATTTCTCAGGCGTTCAGAGGATTATAAGAAACAAGCATGACTTTACTAAGCCATGTTTGTCTCTATGGAAGTTTGGGATAGCAAAAAGAACCACAAATACACACACACACACACACACACACATTATATATATAATGTGTGTGTGTATATATATGTATGTGTGTGTATATATGTATGTATGTGTGTGTGTATATGTATATGTAAAAGATTAATTTATGTGATGCAACTCAGGCTAAATCCTTTCCCATTAACTTCAAAAAATGTAAAAACAACATTGCTGGGGCAGCTAGGTGGTGCAGTGGATAGAGCACTGGCCCTGGAGTCAGGAGGACCTGAGTTCAAATTCGGCCTCAGACACTTGACACATATTAACAGTGTGACCCTAGTAAAGTCACAACCCTGACTGCCTCACCAAATATAAAACAAACCCCAAAACAAAATGAACAAAAAAACCCACATTGCTTTTGGTTTATTTCTGTTTTGTTAATTGAAAAAATATTTTCTTAGTGTTTTTTTTTTCATCATGAAAAGGATTCACATTTAAAACCACTGTTGTTCAATTTCTATCTTATCCATTTGAAATGGACTGGCAGGCTTTCATTTGCTGTGTAAGATATTTAGAAGGTATTGGGTTCACAGAGCCATCTTTCAGCTAATGTAGTCATTAGATCACTTTGTTGGAGTCTTGGAACATGTGTTCAAATCTCAGTTTTTCCATTTACTTTATTTGTCCTTATTCAAATCATATCATCTCTCTGTGCCTCATTTCTAAAATGATCTTTATATCTGGCATCCCTTCCAGTAGTGTGAAACCTCTGAAACTTAATAATTTCTTAACCTTTCACAGGCCTATCATAATCTAAAATCCCTCTCCAAAATGTGTATTTTAAACTATTATCTTTCAGCAAAATTGTAACGACATTAGTCACAGACACGGGCTGCTAGGTGGCACAGTAGATAAAGTGAAAAGATTGAAGTAAGGAAGACTCAACTTCATAGGTTCAAATGTGACCTCAGACACTTAGTAGCTGTTGGGCAAGTCACGCAACCATGTTTGCCTCAGTTCTTCATCTGTAAAATAAATAAATAAACAAATAAACAAATAAATAAATAAATAAGAGACAGAAAGAGAATGACAGAGGCAGAGACAGAGAGAGAGAGACAGAGAGAGATAGAGAGACAGAGACAGAGAAAGAGAAAGAGGACTGTAGAAGGAAATGGCAAACTACTTTATGTTCTTTACCAACAAAATCCTAAATGGAGTCATGAAGAGTTGGTCACTACTGAAAGGACCAAAGAACCACAAAAACAACAGTCACAGATAAAGATATAATTTAGGATTCTGACTTCAGAATCCTGAACAGAAATTGCTAGCTAGGTACATTGAACATACACATGAATATGCATTTATTCATTTATGATGGTTCATTTAGCTTATTCAAATGAAAGACAGTTTGTTTTTGTCCCTAGATTTTGTATTTCTGTGCATGTATTCAGTGTAAGCAGAAAAAAAAATGCTGTCAGGGATACAGAAATTTGAGTGAGAACAGAGATAAATATTTTGATGAGATATGAAAGTCAGTTTTAGCAATTCAGTTAAGCAACTACTGAAAAAAAAAGGCAATGGAAGTGGAATATGGTACTATATTCAGAATTATTTCTCAAAACTAAACTCAAACTGGGAGTACGGCTTCTTTGACATCATGTATAGCTGTTGGCTTTATGTTGAGAATTGGTTAATAAATCAGTTACAATTGGAGATGTATCTGTGCATAGAATAGAAAATGTGAACTAAAAATCCCATTTTAACCCCTAGTTTACTCTTATGACATTAATAATAAAAAGTATAATGTCAGTTCCACATGACAAACTTTCAAATACTTGAAGATAGTTACCATGTCCCCTCTAAATCTTCACTTCTCTTGGTTAAACATATCCAGTTTCTTCAACCATTACTTTTATGACAGGATTTTGAACTCTTTTGTCATCTTAATTGAGTTGTGGAATTGCTCCAGTTTGTGAATATAAAATGTCAATTTTGTTGATGACAGAAAGCCAAAAGAGGTATATTATAAATTCAATGACAGAATCTGTATTAAAAGAAAAAAAATGTACTAATGCCAACAATATTAAGTTGAATAGAATAAAGATAAATCCCACATCTAAGTTAAAAACAATATAAATACACCAATACTGAATGTAGAAAACTTGATTTGACAGAAGTTCATATGTAACCCATCTTGATATTTTGACTGATAAAGAACTCAATAGTGTCTTTTTGTTACTGTAAGTTAAACAAAGACCAATAATTAATGTTTTTTAAAAGCATCTAGTATAATGTAAGACTGAATTAATAGAAATATAGTGTAAGGGCTAAAATTCTAGCTATACTGTCTAAAATATCTAAATGAGTGGTCGACAATAAATTATAAACTTTAGCAAGAGTTAGACTTTTAAGCATTTATTAAGGAGAATAAGAATTTGGGGAAGAGAAAGAAAAAGGCCTAGATTCATCTATCTATTAAAGGGAGAAAGCATTTCTAGCTCTGCTCTCTGCCAGCATCCACCCGAACGAGAGTGAGTCAGATCGCCAGCCTCCCCCTTCCTCCTCCCACACACCAACATCTCTTCCAGATGCCAAAGAAAGCCACGTGGTCCTACCCTCAGAGGCCCTCTCCTCATGGCAGAGCTTTTCTACAGTAAGTCTCCAACAGGTGGCATAATTCCAATCATTACAATAGAAAGAATTAATTTTATTTCATATTTGTTAGTCTAACCCTGAAGCATTGTATCCTTTGCTAGGGGTTACAAATAAAGGGTAATTTTTACAAACTAAAATGAATTCAGAATCAAGTAGTCAAGATGTTGGAACCTAATAAATTCATGTCATGTGATGAAGAACTGTCAAAACTGTAGATAAGGGGACTTAAAGTAAGCATCATCATTATACCTTGGAATATGAAAGGACGTGGATAGCATAGAGAATGTCCAGAAGAGGGCAATCATGATGGTGAAAGGTCTTGAGGTTATGATATATGAGCATCATTAAAAAAAATTATATATTTTTGATGTTACATGTAAAGATAGTTCTCAACTTTTGTTTATACAAGCTTTCCAACTTCAGATCTTTCTCCTTCCCTACCTTCCCTCCCCCCTCCCCTAGACAGCAGGCAATCCAATATAGGTTTATATATATATATATATATATATATATATATATATATATATATAACATTAAACATATTTCTGCGTTAATCATACCACAAGAGAAAAATCAGAGCAATGAGGAAAAACCTCAAAATAGAAAAACAAAAGAAATAGTATGATTCATTCAGCATCTATATTCTGCAGTTCTTTTTTCCTTTTTTTTCCCTGGATTTGGAGATCCTCCTCCATCATGAGTTCCCTGGAGCCCTTCTGTATCATTGCATTGGTGAGAAGAATATAGTTCATCACAGTAGGTCAACACACAATGTTGATAATACTGTGTACAATGTTCTTCTGCTTCTGCTCATCTTACTCATCATCAGTCCACGCAAGACCCTCCAGGTTTCTCTTAACTCCTCCTGTTCATTGTTTCTTATAGCACAATAGTATTCCATTACATTCATACACCAAAACCTGTCCAGCCATTCCCCAATTGATGGGCATCCCCTCAACTTCCAATTCCTTGCCACATCATAGAGAGCAGCTATAAATACCTTTGTGCATGGGGGTCCTTTTCCCCTTTCCATGATCTCTTTGGGAAAAGACCCAAAAGTGTTATTTCTGGGTCAAAGGGTATGCACAGCTTCACAACCCTTTGGGCATAATTCCAAATTGCTCTCCAGAATGGTTGGATCAGTTCAAAGCTCCACCAACAATGCATTAGTGTTCCAATTTTTCCACAGCTTCTCCAACAATTATTATTTTCATTTTTTGTCATTTTATCCAATCTAATAGGTATCAGGTGGTACCTCAGAGTTGTTTTAATTTGCATCTCCCTGATCATTAGAAATTTAGAGCATTTTTTCATATGGGAATAGATAGCTTTGGTTTCTTCATCAGAAAACTGTCTGTTCATATCCTTTGACCATTTCTCAGTTGGGGAATGACTTGGATTCTTATGAATTTGATTTAGTTCCCTATATATTTTAGAAATGAGGCCTTTATCAGAAGTACTGGGCTCAAAAATTTTTTCCCAGCTTTCTGCCTCCCTTCTAATTTTGAATGCATTGCTTCTGTTTGTACAAAAAGTTTTTAATTTAATGTAATCAAAATCATCCATTTTGCATTTTATAATATTCTCTATCTCTTGTTTGGTCATAAAATGTTTTCCTTTCCAAAGATCTGAAAGGTAGACTATTCTTTTCTCTCCTAATTTTCCTATGGTATCACCTCTTATGTCTAAATCATGTATCCATTTTGACCTTATTTTAGTATAAGGTGTCAGATGTTGGTCTATGCCTAATTTCTGCCATACTATCTTCCAGTTTTCCCAGCAGTTTTTGTCAAATACTGAGTTCCCATCCCAGTAGCTGGAGTCTTTGGGTTTATCAAACACTACATTACTAGTGTCATTTACTACTGTGTTTTCTTTGCTTAGCCTATTCCATTGATCCTCCACTCTATTTCTTAGCCAGTACCAGATAGTTTTGATGACTGCTGCTTTGGAGTAAAGCTCCATATTTTGTATCACTAACCCAACTCCCTGTGCATTTTTTTCATTATTTCCCTTGATATTCTTGATTGTTTTTGTTTTTCCAGATGAATTTTGTTATTATTTTTTCTAGCTCTATAAAATAATTTTTAGGTAGTCTGATTGGGATGGCACTGAATAAGTCAATTAATTTAAGTAGTATTGTCATTTTTATTATATTAGCTCTGCCTATCCATGAGCAAATGATATCTTTCCAATTATTGAGATCTGATTTGATTTGTGTGAAGAGTATTTGGTAATTTTGTTCAGAGTTCCTGGGTTTATCTTGGCAAATAGACTCCCAGGTATTTTATGTTATCTACCATTACTTTAAATGGAATTTCTCTTTCTATCTCTTGCTGCTGGACTTTGTTGGTGATGTATAGAAATGCTGATGATTTATGTGGATTTTTTTTATATCCTGCTACTTTGCTAAAGTTGTCAATTGTTTCAAGTAATTTTTGAGTTGATTCTCCAGGATTCTTTAAATATATTTAAATATACCATCTGCAAATATAATATCTGCAAAGAGTGATAGTTTTGTTTCCTCCTTGCCTATTCTAATTCCTTTAATTCCTTTCTCTTCTCTGATTGCTAAAGCTAACATTTCTAGTACAATATTAAATAATAGGGGTGATAACAGACATCCCTGTTTCACCCCTGATCTTATTGGGAAGGCCTCTCATTTATCTCCATTGCATATAATGCTTGCTGATGGTTTTAGGTACATACTGTTTATTATTTTACAGAAAGCTTCACCTATTCCTAAACTCTCTAGTTTTTTTTTTTTATTAGGAATGGGTACTGTATTTTGTCAAAAGCTTTCTCTGCATCTATTGAGATAATCTTATGATTATAATTATGATTTTGGTTGGTTTTCTTATTGATGTGGTTGATTATGTTAATAGTTTTCCTAATGTTGAACCAGCCCTGCATTCCTGGAATAAATCCCACGTGGTCATAGTGTATTATCCTGGTGATCACTTGCTGCAATCTCCTTGCTAATATCTTATTTAAGATTTTAGCATCAATATTCATCAGGGAAATTGCTCTATCATTTTCTTTCTGTTTTTGCTTTGCCTGATTTTGGTATCACCACCATATTTTATCATAAAATGAATTTGGTGGAACTCCTTTAAATATTTTTCCAAATAATTTGCATAATATTGGAATTAATTGTTCTTTAAATGTTTGGTAAAATTCACCTGTAAACCCATCTGGCCCTGGGAATTTTTTCTTAGGGAGTTCATTAATGGCTTGGTCAATTTCTTTTTCTAATATGGGCTTATTTAAGGATTTTATTTCTTCTTCTTTTAACCTGAGCACTTTGTATTTTTGTAAATATTCATCTGTGTCATTGAGGTTGTCAAATTTATTGGCATACAGTTGGGCAAAGTAATTCCTAATTATTGATTTAATTTCCATTTCATTGGTGGTAACATCACCCTTTTCATTTTTGATACTGGTAATTTGGTTTTCTTCTTTTTTTTAAATCAAATTAACCAATATTTTATCAATTTATTGTTTTTTTCATATAACCAGCTCTTACTTTTATTGATTAATTCTATAGTTTTCTAGCTTTCAATCTTGTTAATTTCTCCTTTAATTTTCAGGATCTCTAATTTAGTGTCTAATTGGGGATTTCTAATTTGTTCTTTTTCTAGCTTTTTAAGTTGCATGCCCAATTCATTAATCTCCTCTTCCTCTTTTTTTTATTCATGTAAGCATTTAGAGCTATAAATTTTCCCCTAAGCACTACTTTGGCTGCATCCCATAGATTTTGGTATGTTGTCTCATTATTGTCATTATCCTGGATATAGTTATTGATTGTTTCTATGATTCGTTGTTTGGCACATTCATTCTTTAGAATGAAATTATTTAGTTTCCAATTGATTTTCCTTCTACTTTTCCCTGGCTCTTTCTTATATGTAATTTTTATTGCATCATGATCTGAGAAGGATGCATTTACTATTTCTGCCTTTCTACCTTTCTACCTTTGACTATGATGTTTTTGTGCCCCAATACATGGTCAATTTTTGAAAACGTGCCATGTACTGCTGAGAAAAAAGGTATATTCCTTTCTATCCCCATTCAATTTTATCCAGAAATCTATCATGTCTAACTTTTCTTGTAATCCATTCACTCTTTCACTTCTTCCTTATTTATTTTGTGGCGAGATTTATCTAATTCTGAGAGGGGGAGATTCAGTCCCCCACTAGTATAGTATTACTGTCTAATTCCTCTTGTAACTCCTTTAACTTCTCTTCTAAGAATTTGGATGCTATATCACTTGGTGCATACATATTTAATATTGATATTACTTCATTATCTATAGTAACTTTTAGCAAGATATAGTTTCCTTCCTTATCTCTTTTAATGAGAGCTATTTTTGTTTGCACTTTGTCTGAGAAAAGGAATGTTACCCCTGCTTTTTTTACTTCAGCTGAAGCATAATATATTCTGCTCCAGCCTTTTACCTTTACTCTGTGTGTATCTCTCTGCTTCAAATGTGTTTCTTCTAAACAGCATATTATAGGATTCTGGTTTTTAATCCACTCTGCAATTTGCTTCCATTTTATAATAGAGTTCATCCCATTCACATTCACAGTTATTATTACTAACTGTCTATTCCCCTCCATTCTATTTACCCCCTTTATACTTTTTCCCCCTTCTTTCACCCTATTCCTCCTCACCAACATTTTGCTTCTTAACCCTGCCTCCCCCAATCTGCCCTCCCTTTTTATCACCCCCTTCCATTTTCTTTACCCTTTTCTCCCTTGCTTTTGTCCTCTCTTCTATAAGTCTGCCCCTTTCCCTTCCTGTTTTGCTTCCCTAAAGAATGAGCTAAGTTTCTTTATCCCAATGAACATATATGCTATTCCCTCTTTGAATCAAATCTAATGAGAGTAGGGTTGAAACAATGTTGACCCTCCCCCCCCTTTCTTTCCCTCTATTGTAATATACCTCTAGTGAAAATCAAATCAGGGCAGTTATAAGGAGTTATTTTTCCCAATTATATGCCAATAAATTTAACAATTTTAGTGAAATGGAAGAATATTTACTAAAATATAAACCACCTAGTTTAGATTAAAGAAAAGATATAGAATATCTAAATCAATTTATTTTAGAAAAATAAGTTGAACAAGCTATAAATGAGTTTCCTAAAGGGAAAAAAACAAAAGCATCAAGACTAAATGGATTTACAAGTGAATTCTAACAAATTTGTCAAGATTGACTTTTTCCAATATTAAGTAAGTTATTTGGAATAGTAGGGAAAGAAGGAGTGCTAACAAAGTTCCTTTTATGAAATGGATATGATACATATACCATAAATTAGGAAGAGTGAGAAAAAAAGAAAGAAAATTATAGATCAATTTCATTAATGGATATGATTGAAAAAAAAATCCTAAATAAACTACTAGGCAGGAACCATAAGAGTATCTTACAAATATTTCATATTATGACTAAATGGGATTTATACCAGGAATGCAGAGATGGTTTAACATAAGGAAAAATATTCACATGTTTGATTATATCAGTAAAAATGTAACAAAAATCATGACTTTAAATATATGCAGAAAAATATTTTAATAAAATACAACACTCATTCATATTAAAAACACTTGAAATGATAGAGATAAATTTAGCTTTCCTTGGCATGCCAAGGAGCATCTACATAAAACCATCAACAGGCCTTAAAAACCTTCTCAATAAGATCATGAGTTAAGCAAGGATTCCCGTTATCACATTATTATTCGAAATTTTGTTAGAAATACTGGCAATAGTAATAAGAGAAGAAAGAGGAATCAGAATTGACCATTAGTTAATAAAAAAAATCTCTTTTTTTCCAGAAGATGTAAGGATAATACTTGGAAAATTCTAAAGAATCAACTAAAAAGTTACTTGAAATAATGTTTTTAGCAAAGCAGCGAGATATAAAATAAACCTACATAAATCGTCTACATTTATATATATCAATAACAAAAACTTTCAAGAAGAGATAGTAAGAGATATTATATTTCAAATAATTGTAGATACTATAAAATGCCTGTGAGTATACTTACCAAAACAAACCCAGAAACTATATGAACATAATCATAAAACACTTTTGATACAAATAAAATCAGATTTAAGCTAATTGTTCATGACTAGATGGAATCAATATAATACAAATGACATTTTTACTTAAACTAATGTAATTTTTAAATACATCTCAAGTTCAGTAATTTACATTTGCTAATACCACCCCCCCCAATTTACTAGCTAGAAAAAATAATAACAAAGTTCATTTGTAAGAAGACAAATTCATGGCTATAGATGAAATTAATGAAAACAATGTAAACTAAGAAAGGTTTTATACTACCAGATCTTAAATTACCTTACAAGGCAGTAGTTATCAAAACTATCTGGTACTGGCTAAGAACTACAAAGAAAGATTAATGGAACATAATAGAGAATACAGAAGCACAAATAATTATAGTAACCTTTTGTTTGATAGATGTAAAGATTTAAACTTTTGATCTAAGAATTCATTATTTGGTAAAAAAAAAATAATATTGCGAAAGCTGGACTGGGCACAGACAAAAATATTACACCATTTATGACAAAGAAAGATCAAAATGGATATATATATATATATACCTGATATAAAGAGAGTAACACAAGAAAATTAGAATGGTGAACATATTACCTATCCAACTTATGGATAGGAGAACAATTTATGAATAAACAACAGATAGAGAACATTGTATGGTACAAAATAGATAATTTAGATAGCATTAGATTAAAATAGTTTTGTACAAATAAACCCAATGTAGCTAGGATAAGAAGGAAAGCAGAAAATTGGAGAATTTAATAATTTCTGAGATAACAGTCTCATATCAAATATCTAATGTCAACTCTATAAGAATATGATTTGTTCCCCAATTGATAAATCATCAAAAGGTATAAGCAGTTTTTCAATGAAGAAATCATTATTAATTAGAGAAATGAATATTAAAACAACTTTGAGATATACTTATTAGATTAACTAAAATGACAAAAGGGCAAAATCACAAATGTCAGAGGGGATATAGAAAAATGGGATACAATTACTGTTGGTAGAAGTGTGAACTGATCCAACTCTTTTGGAGAGTACTCTGGAATTATACCCAAAGAATAACAAAACTGTATACCCTTTGACTCAGCAATGCAACCATTAGTTCTGTTTTACAAGGTGATTAGGAAAAAAGGGGAAATAACCTCTATGTTCAAAAATATGCACAGCAGCTCTATTCATCATGGTAAAGAGGTGGAAATTGTGAGTATGGCCAATATTTAGGGACTGGCTGTAAAAGTTGTATATAATTATGATAGAATGCTAATGTATTACAAGAAGTGATGAGCATGATGCTTTCAGAAAAAATTGGAAAGTCTTGGAAAGACATGAAATAATGAAGGATGAAATAAGCAGAACCAAGAGAATATCATACACACTAATAGCAATATTCCTCTAAGAACAATTGCATGACTAAGTCATTTTGAGTATTATAACTACTGAAATCAACAACAAAGGACCTATTAAGGAAATTTTTATCCACTCCAGAGAAACAAAAGTATGTATAGTATGATATATGTGAGATTTAAAATTGGATATTAGATCATAAATCTCCCCTCTTTAACCTTTCCCTTAATTTATCTCCCAGACTAGTAAATGGAAGAAGCTTCTGGTTTTCTAGTTAGAGCTTTTATTGTATGGTAGTCACAAGGTGATGTTGATTAGAAGGATAGGAAAGTAGAAATACAATACAAATTGTCTTAAGTCTACGCTTAGTCTATATTCCATATAAAACTCACCAAAAGCCGAAGGCCACCTTTGGGGAGAGAGAGAGAGACCGTGTCAAGCGGGTGCTGCTGCTAACTGCGAGCCGGGCCCAGTCGGACTCTCATCAGCATCAGCTTGTGCAGCGCAGTCAGAAGACCAGCAGAGCAGGAAAAAACTCCCACTTCCGTTCTCTCCTTGCCTTTTAAGCTCGCACCCCAGAAGTTGAGAGCGTAGCAGGCAGTCTGATGTGCGCAGCAGGCGGAGTGGCGTGCGTAGTTCATGCTGTTGGTCTCCTCCCTGAAAGGGTGGTCCTTAAAAAAAACTGGCGTCTTTCAGTTTTCCTAACCAACTGTTAAAAAACTTTCATATTTTTTTACCACACATATATATATATATATGAATATGTATATACATATATATACACATACAACATACACCCACAAATGTATATACATCTTTGTATCTAATGGTAGCCTTCTCTGGGGTGAGGAAGGGAGGGAGAAATATTTTTTTTAAAGTGCACAGCAGAGAACAAAAAAAATCAGAAGGAAGCAAAGAAAAGCAGGTTAACTCTGAAAATGGTGTATAGTATTTCTGACTATTTATAAAATAAAAGTAAAAGAAGAGAAATAGAAATTCATGGTTTTATTTTGAATTCTCTTTTTATGTTGTGCTGTATACATGGAAATCAAGTGTTATAGGAAGCAGTAAAATTTTATGGGCCTAATTTTATTTTGTCTTTTGCCTTTTTGTGTTTAAGTTCAAAATGAATTAAGACGTGTACAGTGTCACACAGCTAATAAGTGTCATGTCAGAAGGTGATTGTATATTTGTAATGGAATTCAGGGGTTAGAAGTAAGATTTATGCCTAAAATAAGTACCATGCACTAAGTTGAATAGGAAGATGATCTGCCTTTCCCTTTTCCTGTGTTCCTGTGTTACTAAGAAATAGGCATGAAATTTTTTTGGCTTAGTTTGTCCTTTTGAAATGTAAGTGAAGGGTGTAGACCCTGTGGTCAGTCAGAATTCTAGGCTGGATGTGACTACCAGTCTAGCAAGAAAGTCCTGAGAAGCCAGGATGCCAGGACTTGAGCCCAGCATGGGCTCTGAACTTGGAGCTAAGTAGGACCATGCCATATAGGGATTGAGTTAATATGTGACCCTAACTAATCTCCCTCTTCTCTCCATTTACCTGGGAAGTGTTGGAGGGTATATTTCTCTAAATCGAAACAATTTTTGTCTTTGTTCTTTTTTATATCTTTAAAGTAAATATTCACTTAAAAACCTAATATGTTAGATGATTAAGTGCAACAAGGGGGTTGGGAACCTTAAACATTGGAGGAACATTATCAGTGGGGGCTTGAGACAGCAGCAGACTAGATGCACCCACAGCCTCCTTTGAAGGTACTAGAGAATCATGGGGGCAATGTGAACATATATGGCCTTCAGGCAATAGTAGCCAGAGTAATTACTATTACAAATAAATCTTTATATGATATATTATGGAAAATCACAATAATATTTGCCCTCCCCTGTTACTTAGTGTCTATCAAATTCTTTGTTAAAATGTTGCATTTAGAAGTAAAAGAACAGATATCTTCAGCCCAGTGTAGAGTTCTGTATTGTCTGGTATATATTTTCTGTATTTTTTTTTTAATTTCCATTTTGTGATTGACTTGGATGAATGGATTTCTTTGCTATTTTTTGGTATGTGTGTGTTCATTGTGAAACTGATATTTGGTGGAAAGGAAGTAAGGCCTCGGATATAGAGCTTAGTATAAAACACTGCATTTATCATTGTCATTTGAAACTTACAACAATTCTGTGAGTTAGGTCCTGTTATTATCAGATTTAATAGATAAGGAAAATGAAGCTGAGGGATTTCAAATACCTTGCCCAGGGTTACAATTTGAGGATGTATTAAAACTTAGGCTTTCTGAACTCCAAACTCAGCCTTCATATGTAGTTGTGCCAAGTCATTTCATTAATCTTGAATGAAGGTTTTTTTAGGACCTTGTGACCTGAAATATTGGTTAGCTAAGTGCTCTCTTGCTATCCCTCTACTTGCACTTGGGTTCAATTGTATAGTAGTTAATTTTGTTCTGTCCTTTTGATTCTAATGATCATTCTCCTGTATCAGAAAAAATAATGTAAAATAAAAAGTTTACAGAAAGTGGTTTTCTCACACCAGTCCAATTATATAGGTCAATGAGCAGGAGGAGGGTCATAATGATCACAATTTGACTGAATTGATTGGTTGCTTCTGCCAAGCTGAGTGATGTAGCTGCACATATGGAGAGATTCTCAAACTGAGTTGTTTCTTCCCAGCAAGTAAGAGAATAGCATGGCTTAAAAATGTCTATGATTGAACAATATCTATCTTCATTATGTGGTTGGATCACTTTAGCTAGGAAGCAGTAGGGAACCACAGATATTGTGTTGGCTGTGTCTCAGCAACTATTTCACGCACATGTCATTTTAGTGCTTCTAAACCAGTTTTGACCAAATTCATTCTGTTTCAGAAACCTGCTTTCTTTTAAATTCCCTATCACTCTCAATTTATGTTTTAAGATATTACCCACTAAGCTCCAAACAGTGTACCTTGGGATGATACATAATATGTCGGCCTGAGTCATCATCAGGGCTTTTGCTTTGAAAGTAGGCATGACATCAACAGCATCCCTGTTTACTAGCTTGCTCACTTGTCATTGGCTGTAGCAAATGCCAGAACTCCTCTTAATGCCACTAAAATTGCTGGCTCCTCATTTAAACCACTATTAATGCAGTGAGCCTTCAATCATGTACTTGCCACTGTGGTTTTCTCAGATCATTGTGAATACTGCCTGCCCTTTTCAGTAGTACCATGTAGAAGGAATAAGAATAGGTTCAAAGTGACCCTATGTACCTGCCATGTGAGAACATAACCCATGCAAAATTATGCCAGTGTTTCTCCTCTGTTACCCACTACTTAATGTTAGCTTATGAAATGGTAGTTTCCTCAAAGTCTATCTCCTTAGGTATTTACATCACTAGTTGCACCTCAATAATCTTTCTCAGCAGGGAGAGGATACTAATGTTTGCCATGGGTTTATGTTGCTCAGTGAGGAGCAGCATTATTAGATTTGACTGGAAACCCCTTCAACCAACACACATACATGAACAAGGTAATTGACAATCACAGGTCAAATATATTGGAATTTTTTGTGGCATTGTAGAGCTCTGTTGAGAAGATATAATGACTGTTCTGAGGATACATTTAATATAATACAAAAAATCAAAATGAATGATTTGAAGTCTCTTTATTTCATTTGGACACATTCATTCTATCAATCAGACTTCTATGCCCAACAGAATCTAGTGAGTTGTAGGTCTATAATTAATTACAGTTATTGTCCAGATATGGACATCACACCACAAATGCCAGAGATGAAGGTAGACTTTCTGTTCAAAAATATTCTTTATTAAAAGGTTATCAGATTTTGTCAATGTGTGGTATTTGAAAAATTAATAGGAAAGAATTTTTTGAATTCTCATTGTGCTGATGCACTGTCCCATGAGAATCCTATCAGCATTGACCCTGACATTCATTTATTTAGCAACTTTTACATTTACCTGATTCCTGTGAGATTTGTACTAGAATCCTCTTTTCCCAGGCAGGAAAACAGAAATGACTGAAATAATCTTATTTAGTCAAGGTCCAATAAAATAGGAAGACACTTTGTCTTCTAGGCAGGCAATTTGATTCCTTAAGGTGAACAAAATTCAAAGTATGCAAATTTATTGAGGGCAAGGGTAGTCTTATTTCTTGTTAGGTCTCTCTCATTGCATGTAGTACAGAATTGTTTGGTCATTTTTAAGTTATGTCTGACTCTTCATGGGCCCATGTGTTGTTGTCTTGGCAAAGATGCTAAAGTGGTTTGTTATTTCATTCTCCTACTCATTTTATATATAAGGGAACTAAGGCAAACAGGGTGAAGTGACTTGTCCAGGGTCATACAAATAGTGTCTGAGGCTAGATTTGAACTCATGATAATGTCTTCCTGACTTTAGGCTTATAAGTCTATCTCCTGTGCCAGCTAGCTATCCACATGGGATAAAGGCTTATACAAAATAGTCTAAGTAGAAAATTAGCAAGAGAGATTAAAAGACTTAAGTAAAAGGAATCCTATCTAGTATGTAACAGAATTGGGATTTAAACCCAAATCCTCTGATTCCACATCCTCTTCCCTCGGGAAGGTGATGTTTGGCTGATCTTTGAAGAATGACAAAAATTCTAAGAAGTGAAAGTGACAAAGGACACATTTTAGGCATGGAGAATAGCCTATACAAAGATATGGAGGAAGAGTTTGGAAAAATAAAATCCAAAAATCATTTTCTAGAGTGATTTGATGCAGTCAGCAGAAGCTAGCTACCACAGGAAATAAGAGTACTGATTTTAGAATTTAAAATACTTGAGTTCAAATCTGGAAACATGTATTTGCTAGCTGAGTGACCCTGACCAAGTCACAATACCTTTCTGCTTCAGTTCCTTTACTTATAAAATGGAGATAAAAATACTACTTACTACCTAGGGTTGTGAGGATCAAATAAGATCATACTTGTAAAACCACTTTCAAAAGTTAAAGCAATTACATAAGTATTAATTGTTATTATATTTTATTGTTTATATTATTGGGAACATAAAAAGAATAAAATGAAAAATATGGAAATGAAAGCTAGAGTAATATTTTAAAGGGCTTTAAGTTCCAGACTTGGGAATTTCCATTGGATCCTGGAGGCAAGAGGTAATCTCCAAATATTCTTGACCAGAGAAGTGACATATTTAGTTCTTTAATGACATTTTTTGGATCTAGGGAGCATAGATTGTAGAAGAGAGTGGCTAAAAGCAAGAAAACTAATTATGAGGTAATGAATTTATTAAGATATGAAGTATTGAGGGTTTAAAGAGCTAGTTGTAGTAGTGGTGAGAAATGGAAGTTAGATACTAAAAATTGATGTTTTCACTACTAATTGGATATAGGAAGTGAAGGAGATAAAAAATATGTAGATGATTCTGAAGTTGAAAATCTAGATTAACAGAAGTTTGAGGGTTCCCTAAGAAATTGGCATATTTGGCAAAGTGGTAGGTTTAAAGTTTAAGATGATAAATTGTGTCCAAAATATCAAGTTTGAGATGCTTATATATAATTACCCTCAAAACAACTTTAAAATAACTTTCAATTTAAATTCTATATTGGCAGAGTCAACAAAAGGTTACAGTGAGATTATCTTCCAACCCAAGAGAATTTAGGAGTTCTGAACAAAATATATTGACATGGGGGTGGAGACTGGTCCGGAGCCCAACAGGATGAAACACCAGTGGGGGAACAAAGTGGTGGTCACAGGAAGCAGAAGCTTCAGGAACTCCCAAGCCAGAGATGGTAAGGAGACCTGGAAACTTGTCTGAAAGAGCCTACGGGAGACATTTATGCTAGTACTGGATGTAGGACCAGATGCTGTTTAGCAACTCCATTGGTTACACCCACTGTAAGGTTCAAGGGTAGTTAGTAGCACTTTCAGAAGTGGAAGCCCTAAGGAGCAATTATTCGGTAAATCCATTGTCTATATTCAATTCTGGGTACAAAGGCAGGGAGGAGACCTTTGGATCAAGAGGGAGTGGAAATACTGAGAGGCAAATGTTTGATGACTCCAAAGATTATACAAAGACCAGGAGCATAATTCAAAAGCATGGAGGAGAATTTTTGGTAAAGAAAGAGAACCCTAAGGTTCTTTATTACTTGTCCAAAGGGATGAGGGACCCTGAAGAATAGTATTAATTACAATTGCAAGGGTGTAAAGGCCCTTCCTGGGTAATAAACAGAGGGCATAGCAGGAGAGCAATAACCAAACTACTCCCCATATTAAACAAATATTTCCCTCATGTAAAAGTGACACATTTTTCAACTATTATATTTTAGTTGTTTTTTTTTTCTTTTACATACTTATAGTGATAGATCTTTGCCAAGAAAAGTATTCTCCCTTTGCGGAGAAAATATATTTTTAATTTTATATTTTTAGCTGAATAAAAACTAGGAACTCTTAGTGAATAAGACATGATTCCTAAAGAGCATATTTTTGCAACAGAAAATAACATTTACGCTGCACTATGATGATGGTTTGGGTATATACTCCAAAAAATCTTTTCTGTTACATTTTAAAGAGCTCAATTTTATCATTATGTAAAATTCTGTTCAGTCATATTTGTAATGAAAGTAGATTATTCTTAATCACAAAATAACTGTAAATCTCTACTACTCTACTAATTAAAAAAATACCTGTATACAATGCTTCAAAAAAAGTCATTCTTATAATTTAATCAATGTAGGAATCTCCTGATTGACCTCTTCTGTCAATGTAGATGACAATTTTCTATGCAATTAGACTGATGTGTTTAAAAGTTGCCTGGAATACTGTCTCCAGTAGGTGACTTACCCTACTGAATATAATAATCAAAGCAATAGATATTCATACAGTGCTTATTATATTTCTGGCACTATGCCAAGCACTGGAGATAAAAATATATGTAGAAAAAGATAAAATCTGACCACAAAGAGCCTTTATTCTAATGGGGGAAGACAACATATAAAATGGATGTGTAAAGAGAAGGGGAAAGAAGTGTCAGATTTTCAAAGTGGATATGGTGGCAACATCTGGAGAGTAAAAGATGTTTTGCCTGGCATCTTCCTCAAAATGAAAGTTCCAGGAGGAATTCACTAATGTATATGGATGTGTATGTACTCACAAGATTGAACATCTCTTAAGAAGTATTAAGTGGTATTTTCAAATGTTCAATATTTTTTTTTCATTTTCTAAAGAGAACAGTTAGTCTCCATATAACTATGGTACCTTTTTTCCCTCCATTTAGATGATTGAAAAAAATCATAGACATTTGATGCCTTTATTTTCACACTACTTACACTTTCCTGGAGCTCTGGAAGCAGAACTTTCAACTCCTCTACTCTACTCAAACTACTCTCTAGAATGTTAATAAAGAATTCATTTTCATCAAATCTGGTGATCTTTTTGAATTCATAATATGTGTGTGTATGTGATCTAATACTCTAACTGCTGTTTTTTTCTGATTAATCTACTTCCAAAAATAGTAAAATGGTACTTACTCAAGGTTTTAATTTTGACCTTCCCTTTCCCACTTTCTCCATTAATAACTAAAAAAAGATAAATTATCTTTGCCCCTAAAACTGTTCCATTTTATGAATTTACTAGTTCTGTCCATGGAACTACTATTCTATCTCCAATATTGCTTTTGTTGAGAGGTATTATATCTACCAACTTTGTAATAGGGATGTACACTAATCCTTGGGGTTCATGAACCATTGAGGATTAGGAGTACATACTCACAGGGAACTCATGAAATTTGAGGTAAAAAAAAAATACCCAACACAAAAGTATAATTTGAATGAGTAGCACCAAGGTAGAAACTGTTCAGTTTGAAGGGTATGAAGGACTTTTCTGACCGAAGATAAACCGAATATATTGTTTGTTCTATTATTCTTACATTTACAAAGCACTTCGGAAATTTGCAAAGTACTCTCATATATATTATTTAATCCTCTAAGCTAGCTACTTGCAAATTTATCTACTTTGAAAGGAAGACAGATATTAACATTTCAATTTCTATCATATGCCCTAATACTGATAAAGTTCTTATGAGTTAGACGTATCATCTTCCCATGTAGGAATATAAACAGTTTAACTTTTTAATATCTCTCTTAATTTCTTTTTCCTGTTTACCTTTTTATGCTTCTCTAGGGTCTTGTATTTGAAAGTTAAATTTTCTATTCTGTTCAGGTCTTTTCATCATGATTACCTTAAAGTCCTCTTTTTCATTGAAATCCCATTTTTCCCCTTTTTGCTGGATAGGTGATTCTTGGTTTTAATCCCAGTTCCTTTGCCCTCCTAAATATCATATTCCATGCCTTCTGGTCTTTTAATAAAGAAGCTACTAGATCTTTAGCTATCCTGACTGTGACTACACAGTACTTGAACTGTTTCTTTTTGGCTGCTTGCCATATTTTCTTCTTTACCTGGGAGGTCTGAGATTTGGCTATAATATTCCTGGGAGTTTTCATTTTAGGATTTCTTCCAGGAGGCACTAAGTAAATTCTTTCAATTTATATTTTACCTTCTGGTTCTAGAATATCAAGGCAAATTCCCCAGACAATTTCCTGGAAGATGATGTTTAAGCTCTTTCCTTGATCATGATTTTCAGGTAGTCCACTAATTTTCAAATTATTTCTCTTGAATCTATTTTCCAGGTCAACTGTTTTTCTGAGAAGATGTTTCACATTGCCCTCTATTTTTTTATTCATTTAGATTTGCTTTAAAGTGTCTTGATTTCTCATAAAGTCATTAGCTTCTATTTGCTCAATCCTAATTTTTAAGCAATGATATTTTTTCAGAGAGATTTTGTACCTCATTTTCCATTTGCCCAATTTGGCTTTTCAAGCTATTGCCTTTTTTTCATGACTCTTCTGTATCACTCTCATTTCTCTTTCCATTTTTGCCTCTACATCTCTTTATCTTCAAAATCATTTTTAGTACCTCTATGGCCTGAGACCAATTCATATTTTTCTTAGAAGCTTTGGATGTAGGATCCCTGATTTAGCTATCTTCTTCTGAGGATACCCACCCTGGGCCATTGCCATTCAAGCCTACTTCCTGGTTCCCAGCAGGGGTGAAACACCCAAGTCCACTTCAGTGCCAGCAGAGACCTCTGTAATCTCCCTGCAGCCAATCACTCAGCCCTCTCACCAGACTATGAGATTACTTCCAAAAGACACTGGTGCTACAGCTGATTTAGAGGCACCAGGGGTCTCTTCCTCTGGTGAGGTCTGTCTGTGATTGGATCTGTGTTAGCGTGACCATGTGGTGGGGCTCCATTCCAATCCCAGCACAGCAGCCTCCTCCTGCCAACCTTCTAAGCTGTCTTTGTATGGAAAAAAGATCTCAGTCTTTTCTTTTATGAGTTTTCTACTCCAAGAATTTTCCTATGGCAATATTTGGAGGGTTTGGGGAGTTATTGTGTAGTAAGTTCTGAGAGCTTACTGCCTTTCCTCCACTATCTTGACTCCATTGCTGAAATCTCTTCAGCATTTCAATTTTATGTATAAGGAATATGATGTGCCCTTGACCAACTGATCTTGGTCTTGCAGTTAGATGTGACTCATAATTGAGTTCTCTTATACTACATCTTATTTTTTTCAGTAATAAAAAGATACATAATTATGAACTATATGAACACAAAATTTGACTTGGCTATTACTTTTTCTTGCAAAATAGTAAATTTAATGAAATTAGCAAGGTAATTAATACAAAATTAATATGACATTTTTGAAGTTTCCATTTTTCATAAGATGGGACCAAGATTCCCAAAGGAGGAGCCATTGTAGTGGCAGCTAGATGGCACAGTGGATAGAGCACCGGCCCTGGATTCAGGAGTACCTGAGTTCAAATCCGGCCTCAGACACTCAAACACTTACTAGCTATGTGACCCTGGGCAAGTCGCTTAACCCCAATTGCCTCACTAAAAAAAAAAAAAAAAAAAAAAAAAGAATCATTGTAGTATAGAGATGTGGGATGATAATCACAGAGTAAGAGATAATGCCTTTCATAAATTTAGTTTCATTAACCCAACAATGATTGAATGATATCCCTTCCACATCTGTATGTAAAACTTGATGGGTATGATTTAGGGGTTAAGGGCTACAGACAAAATATTTCTGTATGAAGCAAAGAATCGAGATTAAGAAAGTTACAGTTAAGGCTATGTCTAGCAGCACTAAACATGCACAGGATAAAAACAAACAAACAAACAAAACCTTCTTTATTATAGATCTATCTATCTATCTATCTATCTATCTATCTATCTATCTATCTATCTATCTATCTATCTATCTATTTTATCTTTTTATCATCTCCAAAGTCAACAAAGCATTAATAATCATTAGAAACAAAGGATCAATTCACCATTATGTACAAAGATGACCAGATTAATAACCTAAATGTTTATTTTTTTTATCTGAAAAATTTGACAGATAATTACATGACTAGAGTTGAAAAGATCAAAGTTTTGGTGGTCATTGTAAAGTAGTAAGACTTGACAAATGAATTATCAGTAAATGTTATTCACTGTGACTATAGAATCAAATTTTCCTGAAAGTGAGAAAATATGATGCTATAGGCATAATATAATCAAATGATATAGAAAGCAGTAAAATTTTATGGGCCTAATTTTATTTTAGGGGATACTAAAAATAAACAACTACCGTCTCATATCTATTTTTCTAAACTGTGAGAATCAGAGTGCCACCATCCTGCTGAGAAAGACTTTATGAGAACCACTGCAGCTCCACTCTGAGGAGAAAACATGTGACTGCCTGGCATCTGGAATTTACATCTATTCATAAACCTCTTCTAAGTCATGTCAATCAATGGACCAGCCAACTAACTTGGAACTGTGTGTGAGGACTGCACTGCTTCCTGTTCCACAGGGGGCTTCTGGGAGAAGCTGCCGAGGATCTTTCTTTTTTGTCTGGGACTTCGGGTTGGTGGCAAACAGAGAAAAAGAGAGGAAAGTAGATAGACTTTTCTTGCATTATGGGACACCATGTGTTCTCTTACTCTTTATTAAATACTTAAAAGCCTAAAAAAAATAAACTACACATTTTCATAAATGTATGAATGCTTAATTTACTTATGAAGGAAAACATTTAAGATGTATCATATTTTTCAAAGCAATGGGTGTTTGGTATTACTCAATTATTTTTCTTGTCAAATTCAATGAGATCATCTAGTTCAAGGATTCATTTTTTCATTATTATTATTTTTTTTAGTGAGGAAATTGGGGTTAAGTGACTTCCCTAGGGTCACACTGCTAGTAAGTGTTAAGTGTCTTAGGCTGGATTTGAACTCAGGTACTCCTGACTCCAGGGCTGGTGCTCTATCCACTGTGCTACCTAGCTGCCCCTAGTTCAAGGATTCTTAATGTTTTTGGTTTCATGTATCCTAATGGTGATCTGGTGAAGCCTATTGAGCCCTTCTTACAATAATGTTGTCAAATAGATAAATTAAAATACATATGATAAAATATAAAGTAATTATACTGAAATATGGTTACCTTAAGAAAATTATAAGTAGTCCAGGTTATGAAACAAAGATTCTTGATAATATAGGAAGTCTAACAGTTCTCCTGTATAACAAGGAGGTAGCTGGGTTCAAATTATGACGACACTTATTTGCTATAATGTACTGATTCTTAAGATTCTTTATTGTTCTATTTTAACAAACAAAAACAATCTATTAACGATAATATTCTAGGAAAATACTGAAAGTATCACTTTGATGAATGTATAAATTCATTAAAATTGAACTTTTTTCTCCCAATGAATAATGTAACCATTCCACCCCCTTTTTATCCTATCTGGTTATTGTACATTTCTCATTTTCCAAAGGCAGAAAACTGTCCTATTTCTTTCTTTTCCTTTTGACTCAAACTCCTTTTATTATAGAAACAAATCAATATTTTGGGTAACTTTAAAGGGATTTATTCCCAAGTATTGGAGGATAAAGAAGTTAGAAGGTAGTTAATTTGATATAACAGGTTAAGTGGATAATATTTATAAATAGAAAGATTGTCATGGAGTGATCTGGATCCTCTGTACAAACTGCAATTGTTTTCTTTTCTTAGTCTTGTTCCTTCACGGTATTTCTCACATAGAAACTCCTCTCATAGTTTTCTCAAATACTAATTCTATATCCCTTGTTAGCCAACCATCAATTTCTTCTTATTGGCCAATATACTTTGACAGAGACACCCTAGTCCCAAAGGATAATGAAGGTCTTTTATTGTTCTTCCTCTCCTCTCTTTTCCTTCTCTTGTTGGGTCATGGATTTCAGTCATTCCCAGGTACTCTAGGTTTTTCATGAATTACAAAAGAATATTTGGCTCATGTAAGAAAAAATCAAAGCAGAAATTATTTTGATTTTTAATTTTTTTTGTTTTGTTTATATCCTCAGTGCCTATCACAGTTTGTTCCACAAAGTAGGCACTCACTGAACATTCATTATCTCATGCTTAGCAAAAACCCTTGAAGAAAATAAGTGCTAAATGATGATTTGTCAATAGATTGCATGTATCCCCAATAAATAGGTGAATATCATTACTGACTTATCAACAATCATTTTTTAAGTACGTTCTAATTACCAAGGAATGTGTCAGTTACTAGACATATGAGAACAAAAATGAAACATCCTAGGATCTCCAAGAACTTACATTATCACAACCAAGAATTTACATTATCATCCAAACACACAAGCACACACACACACACACACACACACACACATAAGACCAACTTACAGGACTAGTGCTCACCCAGTTATCACTTGAAGTCGTCAAGTATGAGGCAATATGTTTTATTTCATGTAGCCCCTCCCACATATGTATACATTTAATTATTGGAAGTTTATATGTCTCTAATATCAATTCTTATATTATAATTTTAATTATATTTTGTATACTTGTCACATATTACTTGACCCAGATAATTTAAAGTAGGGAATATATTCCATTCATCCTTGCACTAATGTCTACTGGAGTGACTTTCATTTAATAGGCTTTAATCAGTCAGTATATCAGTCAATAAACATCTATTAAACACCAACTAAGCACTAGAGAGACAAAGAAGGGGAAAAGGGCCCCAAATTTGAGGAGCTTACAATCCAGTATGAGAAACAATATGTAAATAAGTCTAAACAAATAAACTACAGAGTAAATTGGAAATTATATAAGGAAAATGCTAGAATTAAGGGGAATCAGTAAAGCTTTATTATGGAAGGTGGGATTTAGACTTTTCTTGAACTGAAGGTTTAAAAAATTTATATTTTTATAGGATAATTTAAAACTTTCTTTTAATGATTTAACTTAAAAGATATCACTACCCTTCATAAGCCTTATATTTCAGAAAGCTCTTAGCTTAGGTTTGCAACAGGCTTAATAATTCTTTTTTGAGAATTCTCTTGATTATCCACAATGTAATTATGCACAATAATCATGGGCCTTGCATTACATTCAAATTCCTTTCTCATATATCATAGATAATCATTGTTGCATCAGAAGAGAATAAACACCCAAGGGGAAGTTATTTAGGAGAATGAGATGCAGTAACATGATGAAATTGAACATGGGGAAATTTAGTCTAAACAGTTGATTATTAGGAAAAGCTTTAATATATTCCCAATCACAGGGCAGCAAATGGTTTCCCCATGGGAGGTTTCATCATCATTAAAATATTTGGAATTAGAGTAGGGGTATGACCTTGGATTTATATTGTTGAAATAGTGGGTGTGTAGACAAAAAGAGACAATTACATCTTTAAATAGCATTTATTTTTGTACAGTTATCAGAATTTGGATTTGAGTTCTGCCCAGAAGGACTTTTGGGAAGTATTTATATTGGGGTGAGGTGAAGGAGAGGGAGATGGATGTTCTATGCATGTGAAGAGATATGTGATATTTTATTATTTTTGAAAAGAATCCACAGAAAAAATATTTAATTAGCTTTCTGAATGAAATTCAGTGGCAAAAATGTAATAGATTAAAACCTTTAACACTTCATAGACTGTGAGCTTCTTGAGAGAAGGGACTATCTTTTCTTCATTCTTTGTATTCACAAATCTTAACACATTTCCTGGCATAGAGTAGACACATAATAAATGTTTGTTGACTTACTGACCAGATATATACAAATGTAGATATATATATATATATATATATGCATATAAACTTATATATACACACATAAAATTCATATGTGTGTGCTTCTTTTTACAATTTAATGACTTCCAGTGACATTCCCCTTACCTGTAAGGTCATCATTTGCTAAAAAGAATCATAGTTCAATAAAACAATTAATTTATTGGTTCTACCTTACATTGTAACATTCCTATTTCAGAAAAAGAATAAATGAATAAAGTATTTTATAACAGTTTCCTATTTGTAAAACTCTCTACTAAACACCAAAGATACAAATCTAATAAGACAAATGTAGTAGAGGAATCATTCTTAAGAGAGGAGACAATACATACGGGAGGTTTTTGCTGCAAGTCAGATAGAAAAAAGCCCCATGGTTCCTAGAGTTCATTGTCAAAACACATGATATTGCTTTTACTTTCCACTGATAAAATAATTTCCTTTTCTTATGTTGAACAAATTGACAATACCAAGGACTTTGGTGAAAAGAATTTTCTTTTCTGGCTGTTCAGTAGCTGTGGCTATAGCACCTGCAGAGGCATTTACTAGATTGCATCTCCATGAGGTTTGTTTATCAGGATGATGGCTGTGGGCACTGCCCTGGAAGCATTATTCTTCTGAAGGATCTTAGGTTTGTGGTGCTATGCTGTTTCTATTGGAAACCATTGGCAGATGGTAATCAGTGTGGTGATGGAATTTTGACTTTCCTAGCACCTGCTGCTTCCTGTATCTCCTTCACTCTGCCCTGATGCTTCAACTATGTTGGCCTGCCTTCCCTGTGTATGCCATTTGGTTGGTAGTTTATGGGGATGAATGATGTCTTTTCCACAAGAGTTGATTCTACAAGTGAATCTCCACTATAACTCAACTGACAGGGTTAGCCAGGTGGCACAGTGAATAAAGCATTGGCCCTGGATTCAGGAGAACCTGAGTTCAAATCTAGCCTCAGGTACTTGACGTTTACCAGCTGTGTGACCCTGGGCAAGTCACTTAACCTTCATTGCCCTGCAAAAAAAAAAAATTACTACAAAATTTTTCACAACCCTCACATTCAGTTACTCAACCCCATATGTGGTCATGACCCACAGTTTACAAAACGTTGATGTAAGTTATTATTAATCCCAAGCCTGTTAAGCTCCTTTGGCTCTTGGCGGGAGATGGTGTGTATATGTTTTTGGTGGTGATGAAGAATGTGGACCTCTTCTCCACAATGATTTCTCTCCTCAATGATTGCTATAGACAAAGAGTTAGAAGAAGGTTTATTGATTTGGAGGATACTGTTGTTCTCAAGTCTTTCATTGTCAGGGTCCTGGGCTATCTCCATCAGTCTCTAAGGTGTTTTAAAATAAATGGCATATTGCCTCCCATCTTTCCCTTGGGGAACCCCATTACTTCAGTTTAGATGCTTTCCCTTCCTTGTCAATTTATCTTTCAATATTATTTTCCTTTATTTTGGTTCAGCTAGAAAATCATTTATTAATTTCTTTTCATATTCTTAATTTCTTAGGGCATCATAATAGTTACATTTTTATATAATAATCTGTACTTGAATGGTCACTTAGTTTGCATCCAGTTCTTGGTTACCACAATAAGTACTGCTATACATCATATTTTTCATATGCCTTTCCTTCTGTCTTTGATCTCCTTGAAATATTTGCCCATTAATGACATTATTAGGCTAAGTGACATATAGTTTAGTGATTTTTCTAGTACACAGAAGTTTCAAATTGTTTTCCAGGGTGGTAGGAAAATATGAGAATCCAACAGTGAATTAATGTGTTTTAATTTTGATAATCCCTACACAAATGAGTAGTTTTCCTTCCTAACTCCTTTGTCAATCTGTGAATCAAAAATTCAGATAACTTGTAATTTTCATGTATCTTGGTAATGATATGGACCAAATTGGGCACATATTACATAGTAAGTATGATCAATTCAGTGAAAATGGAAAAACTCATGCAAACTGATGCAAAACAAACAGAACTAGAATATGAAGATAATATGTCCAAACTATGACAATAATGCAGATTTAAAATTACAATTTTCATCTGCACATATATGAATGCAATTTTTATTGATTTTGTTATGTTTTCTTTTCCTGTTTATCTATTTATGCCTTTCTTGAGTTTTGTATTTGAAAGTCAAATTTTCTATTTAGCTCTTATTTTTTTATCATGAATGCTTGAAAGTCCCATTTTTCATTAAATACAATTTTCCCTTGAATGATTATACTCAGTTTTGCTGAATAGATTATTTTTGGTTGTATTCTAGCTCTTTTCCATTTCAGAATATCATATTCAAAGTTTTATAATCCATTAATTGGGAAGCTTCTAAATCTTGAATGTCACGGACTGTGATTACAACCCTGTTGGTGGAGTTGTGAAATAATACAGCCATTCTAGAGAGCAATTTGGAACTATGCTCAAACGGCTATGGGACTGTGCATACCCTTTGACCCAGTAATAACACTGCTAGGTCTATATCCCAAAGAGAACATAAACAAGGGAAAGGGATCCACACATAGAAAAATGTTTATAGCACCTCTCTTTATGGTGGCCATGAATTGGAAATTGAGGGGATGCCCATCAATTGGGGAGTGGCTAAACAAGTTGTGGGATATGAATGCAATGTAATGCTTTTGTGCTATAAGAAATGATAAGTAGGCAGATTCCCGAAAAATCTGGAAAGACTTAAGTGAACTGATGCTGAGTGAAGTGAGAAGAAGCAGGAGAATATTGTACACAGTAAGAGCAGCATTGTGCCATGATCAACTGTGATAGATAGTTCTTATCAGCAATCCAAGATAATTCCAAAGGATTTATGATGGAAAGTGCTCTCCACCTACAGATAAAAGAACTGTGGAATCTAAATGCAGATTGAACCATAAAATTTCTACTTTTTTTTGAAGTTTTTTCCTTTTTGTTCTGATTCTTCTTTAACATGACTAATACAGAAATATGTTTAATGTGATTTTACATATATAACCTATATCAGATTGCGTTATGTGTTGGGGAGGGGGGAGGGAAGGGAGAGAGAAAATTTGGAACTCAAAAGTCTCATAAAAACAAATGTTGGAAACCATCTTTATATGTAACATGGGAAAAAAATAAAGTCCTATTAAGATTGAAAACAAAAAGATATCAGCAGTGACTCCATGACATCTGAATGGTTTCTTTCTTGCTGCATTCTAGATTTTGTCCTTGACATGGGAGCTCTGCAATTTAGCTATACTATTCCTGGAAGTTCTCATTTGGGCTCTCATTTGAGAGGCATTTGGTAGATTCTGTTTCTCTGATTATAAAATATCAGGGCAGTTGTGAAAGATGATGTCTTATCTCTATTTTTTCTATCATGTTTTTTAGGTAGTCCAATAATTCTTAAATTATCTCTCATAAATCTGTTTTACCCTTCTCTGTCACTATAGTAACTTGTTATGATCAGGTTATTTGTGTTGTTGCTTGCTCATTTTCTATTTTATTTCTTGACAACTTTATATTAAATTTCTCTTTTCCTACAATAAAGGAGGCATTTACCCAAGGTTCAGGACTCTCTTTTTGATGTTTTCAGAGCTAGCTCTGGGGGTCTGTAGGTTTTTGGTGCTTCCAAGGTAGTATAATCTAAGAAGAAGTGCAACCACTACTCTCCTGTCTTTGCTCTAGTCTTTGCCCACAAAGGGCCCTTGTTCCCCTGAAGCTATCAATGCTAGCACTCCTCTAATCCATGGCAATATGATTCTGGATGGACAAAGAAATATATTCTTAAAGTAGCTCTCAATAGCAGGTAAGTCAGGTAGGCAGACCTCCTTCATTCATACTAAATTCTACTCTAGTAATAGTAGACCCATTTGCATATATACACACATATACATATATTTGTGTGCATATATCTATATATATCCATATATATATGTATACATACATATAATTTTTGTTTTGGAGACAAGCAATCTAAGGAGATTTGTAGAGCAAAAATATAAGTATTGTTGTATAATTTTTAGAATTTGAAGGAATTTTAGTTATAATCCAGTCCAGTTGTTACAGAGGAGAAAACTAAAGTTCAAGGTCGTTAAATGACCAGTCCAAGGGCACATAACAATTAATCTTTTTGTCTAGTGTCATATTCTAATTTAAAATACAATTATATGTTGTGGATGTAACAGGATTTCTATTAAAGCAAAGAACATGTTGAAATGGCACATCAAAAAAAATTCTCCTTGGATAACAAGCATGAGTTGTTTTTAAGTTGTCTCCTTTTCAGTCATTTGCTGGCCTAATTATATAATCTGCTTTTAGCAGTTTTATGCTAATTTACTTATCTGGGGTCTTCTATGAATGAAATTAGACCTTTTTCCTTTATGACTCCTTTTTTCTAAACATATTCCCTTTAAAAATACAAATTATAATGGTTCACCTTTATATATAACTTGGTAATTTACAAAGCACTTTTCTGACAATTAATCAATGACATAGGTTTGAAAAGTATCCTAAATTTTATATATAAAGGTGGGAGTTTATTGATTCAATCAATCAATTACTCTTGCACTTAAAGTAAATGATAAAATACAATGTTCTGATACCTTTGTCACGTAAATACAATCAATAAATAAGATGAGAGTCAAGCTTAGACATCTGTATGCAATCAATCAAATATAGACTTTAGACTAAGTTCAAAAATACCTCAATCAATTTAAATGTCCTTAAAATTAATCAGAAGACAGGTAATGATATTGCACAAGAAATATAATCATATTGGCTAAAGAATTATCGTGCACCGTGGGCCATATAATAAAATAGTAAGCTAGGTTGGAACTCAGAAATTCAAGCCTTTTTCACTTGAGGAAGGGGGGAAGGAAAGGGAAGGAATCAGCATAAAGTGTCTCCTATGTACTAAGTATCATGTTAAATACTTATACAAACATCCTATTTGATTCTCACCACCCTGTAATGAAGGTCCTATTATTATCCCTATTTTACAGTAGGAGAAGCTGAAACAAACAAGTTCAGTGACTTGCTATGGTCCCATAATTTTAGTAAGGGTCTAAGGCTAGATTTGAAGTCAGGACTTCCTGACTCCAGGCCCAGTATCCACTTTGCCACCAGCTCCGTCTTAGACTGCTGCCAATGTATTTAGCATTCAGCCTTCCAAACAAGCCCCTGAAAAAGAAATTTTTTGGGGTGGGGTGAAGATGATCCCTGGCCTCAGCCTCAATCTTTTCCCCCATCCCTACCTTTACTTGAGGAGGATCTTGTGAACTTTGAAGGTTTTAGAACTTTTTGAACTTTCCATAGGCAACCAAGGATCATTCCTAGACTAGATAATGACAGTGACTGTACTGTGCATAAAGAAGAGATTAGATGTTATGTAAGGAAAGGTAATTTCAAGGCTGTACAAGTCCTTCAGGAAGAAAAAAAAAGTTGTACCACACCTGAGGAGAACTTCTTAAGGCTACATCAGAAAGTATTCCAGGAGTTGTGAATTACCACTATTTCCATATGTGGTTTTAGTTTGAGCATTATTTCCACTAAAATCTGTAAATACTTTTGCAATTTTGTGTCTAATGCCTTTTGGGGGAATGGACTCTTTGATACAAACAATACCACAATAGTAAGGACTATTTCTAAAATCAAAATAAGTCTGATTGATGGTTACTGTTTTATAATCAATCACTACACTAGTGGTGTCTCTTGAATTGTAACATCAAAAAACAGTACTGACCCCTTTTAGACTATCCTTAAACCTCTGAAGGAGAGATGTAACCACTTTTCTCTGGTGACCCAAATTGCTCCTCATATTGGGGTTGGGTGGTAGTAGTCAAAACAGCCCCAAAACATGTGCCAAATATAGATTTGGAAATAGGTTCAGAAATGCTGAAATTTACCTAATGTCACATAACCAGGGTTATGGTCCTATCCCAGATGTTAATGTCTTCGCCTGTCTATTCTGAATATGTGTTCATATACTTGCATGCATATATATATATATATATATATATATATATATATATGTGTGTGTGTGTTTGTGTGTGTGTGTGTGAGTGTGTGTGTGTGTTCCTTTTGGGATGTTACATTTTATCTAAACCGCTAAAAATTATCACAGTACCTGGCACAAAATAATTGATTAATAAATTCTACTGAATTATTTGGGTCATTACTTGAACCTTGTTCTTCTGATGCCATGCAGAAGGCAATAATCTCCCAAATATAGCATAGTCATAACAATTTATTTCTTACCTGGACTTTCATTTAAAATCCTTCTTTGTTTCAAAGCTGACCAAACCTTGTGGAAAATAAAATTAAATGTGGTTGCCCTATAATTGTTCCAAGTGTTAGGGAATTTAGCTGGCATTCTAATAATATCTTGCTACTTAGAAATTAGAGGCTACTGCAATAGTTTGGGGGTATTAAGCATTTATTAAAGTATATTAAATATTGGTAAAGATATAGAGCATATGGCTCAGAAAGTTAAGAAGCCCTACACACCTAGGATAGAGGAGAAAGAGAGAGCAGCATGTGAGAGGGGAGAACATGTCGGGAGAGTGAGAGTCCCCTCTCCAGGGTTTATAACCTCTCTCAGATGGGTCACTCAACTTTGATCCAAGCTAATTGGCTAGTAACATTCAAGTCCATTGATTAACATGAATTGAGGGTGATTTTAAGTTAGTTAACTTTCTTTACTTAGTAAGGTAGATCTATATTTCATTTGAAATTCTCCTGGGCCTGGGCTGACCCTGCAAAACCAGCCAGAGTTCCTGTGTGTGTGTGTGTGTGTGTGTGTGTGTGTGTGGTTTCTGAGTCCCCAAAACACCCTATTATTAATAATCTTCTCACACCCTCAGATTTTTTTTGTGGGAGTGAGAAGTAGGAAGAAGGTAATACCATTTGGGGTAAAGTGTGAAGATAGGGAATAAAGTAAGATTGGTAGAGAAGAGACAGTTTTCACTGGCTAAAATATGACTATTCTCCTCCCCCACCAGTCACAATAGCTTTACGTTCAGGACATTGACTAAAAGTTCAAACCCAAGCAAAATGGCTCATTCATCTTGAAACATTGAGTTCCATGTATATTAAAGCCATTATTTTAAATCTGACTGGTGACAAGTTTGTTTTAAATCATCTGACAAATATATAGTGAGATTTTTTTTCTAATTCATTTCCCAGTGAGTCAAGGGGCAGGTTTGACCTTCATCACAAGTGATCTCCACAATGTAGCCTCAGTTGAAAGCAAGTTGGGAATGGATCTTCATTAGTCAGATATGCCACCTTAGAGAAATGTGTGCTTTAGAGAAATGTGTGGAAATTCAACAACAAACCATTTAAGTACCTGATTTATGTCAGGGACTAAACTTGGTTCTGGGCAATAAATGTGACAGGAACTATTGCAAGTATAAACTATAATAGACTATGTGAAATAATTATTTCCCTCACAAAGCTTGTGTTCTAATGGGATAGGTAATATGCATATAAGAATATACAAACTTTATACAAAATAATCACAAGGTAATTTGAGGGTAGATGAAACAAGCTAGGTAGGAGAGGCTCCATTTAAAAGATGGTATTTGAATGGATATGTGAAGAAAAAAAGGGATTCTAAGATGTGGAAGTAAGACAGGTAAGTGTTCCTGGCATGGGAGCTGGCCAACACAAAAGCAGAGAAGATGAATAGAATTTCATATATGAAAAACAATTAGAAGGCCAGTTAACATAGACTATGAAATGCATGAAAGGGAATAATGCATAATATGGCTACAAAGAGCAGTTATAGACAAGATATGAAGATATTTAAATGTCAAGTAAAGAAGATAATATTTGGCCATTGATATAATAGAGATATTTGAGTAGAGTGATAAATTCACACATCCACTTTACAAAAATTTGGCAACAGTACAAAAAAAAAATAAAAGATGTACCAAAAAAGGACACATACTTAAGGCAAGGAGATGAATTAGTTTTCTATTACAATAGTCCAGACTAGAGACAATGAGAAACTGATCTAGGGTGAGGTGAGAAAATAGAGAGACAGAAAAATACCTGAGAGATTCTATGAAGCTAGAAATAAATAGATTAAGCAATTGACTAGTTTGATGGGGTGGTTGGGAGTAAGTATTTGAGGATGACCACAAGATTAGAACAAAATTGGGATGAATATGGTACTACATTAAAAGGATTATAGATTCAGTGGGTTTAGAAGGGGAAACTGGACAAAGAAAACAAGTTCTATTTTGAATCTCTTTAGTTTGAGATACTTAAGTGGAATCCAGTTCAAAATGTCCAGTATGAAGTTTGTGATACAGGATTAGAGTTCAGGGAAGAAACTAGGTCAGGTAATATAGATTAAGGAATCACCTGCATACATGGATTCATTAAACCCATGTGTGCCCATGATATGAGAGAAAAAAAAAAGATTAAGGGTGGGGAGAAACAGAGACAGAGAGAGAAAAGGAGAAGGGGGGGAAGAAGAGGAGGGCAAAGGAAACAGATGGAGAGAAAGAGAAGCAGAGGGCTGAGAATGGAAACTTGGCAAATAATCATAGTTAGGTAAAGCAATAGAAATTATTTAGTATATAAGACTGAGAAGGAGCTATAAGATAGACAAGACAAAAACCAAGAGAGGAAAATACTATTAAAAAGAAACAAGCAAAAAACACTCAGAGAGGAAAAATATATAGAAGAAAAAGGTGGTCAATCTTATCAATAGAAGAGACATCAAAGAGAATCAGAAAAGTGTCTCATTTTTGGCATTTAAGATATCATTGGATAAGAAGTCAAAGGATATGTTCAAACAATTAACAAAAGAAAAATTAGTAAACACTGGAAAGTTTATTTCAAATCATAATATTGTAGAAAATAATTAGGTCAAATACAGTAATAAAAGAACCCCTGGCACCACAAAACCTATAAAATATCTGGCTGAGATTATTTTCCAGCCAAAAACAGATTAAGGGGACCATGTTGGGCTGTAAGAAGAGTCCAACCCCTCGATTAGGCCAACACAAACCCCAGGCACACTGCACAAGAGGAACTTACCCCTGAGCCTCCAAATCAGCTGCAGCACCAGGGTCTTCTGGAACTAAGCTTATGGTCAGGTGAGAAGGCAGAATGGCTGGCTTTGGGTGGGGGAGGAGAATACAGAGGTATCTACAGGACCTAAGGAGGAATTTTACTATCCCACCCCAGTGGGGAACCAGGAAGAAATAGTGAGCTGTGGGAGGCCCAGGTCGGGGAGGAGCACAGGCTTGTCAGAAGCTTAGAACTACCAAAACACACAAAGTTCTACTGTCTGGTTAATTAGCAAGTGAGTTTGAGGTTATCTTCAGAGCAGTGAACAGGCCATGTGAGAGAAAATCTGCCCTCCCTTAAACCAAAATACCTGGGACCCTCTGAAGCTTGGGATAGTGCAGGCTAGAAGTAGGGCCCCACTCTAAGAGGGAGATAAAAATCAAGTAAAAGACTGGAAGATGAGCAAGCAAAGAAAGTTGAAAATTATTGAAAGTTTCTTTAGTGACAGGGAATATCAAGGTGCACCCTCAGAAGAGGGTAACAACCTCAGTTCCCCTACATCCAAAGCTTCCAAGAAAAATATGAATTGGTCTCAGACCATGGAAGCACTCTAAAGGAACTTTGAAGAGAAAGTAGGAGAAATAGAAGGACGAGTTAGAGAGGTGGAGTAAAGAATGGAAAGAAAAATTAAAGTGATTTGGGAGAGTCATGAGAAAAAAGTCAACAGCTTGAAAAGCCAAATGGAAAAGGAGATAAAAAGTTCTCTGAGGAAACTTATAGCCTAAGAATTAGGACAAATGGAAGTTAGTGACTTTATGAGAAAACAAGACATAGTAAAGCAAATCCCAATGAATAAAAAAAATAGAGGGCAATATGAAATATCTCCTTGGAAAAACAGCTGACCTGTAAAATAGATCCAGGAGAGATCATTTGAAAATAATTGGACTACCTGAAAACCATGACCCAAATAAGAGTTTAGACAGCATCTTCCAAGAGATTTTCAGGGAAAATTGTCCTGATATTCTAGAAGCAAAAGGTAAAATAGAAATTGAAAAAAATCCACTGATCACCTCCTGATAAAGATCCCAAAAGTAAAACTTCCAGAAATATAGCCAAATTCCAGAGCTTACAGATCAAGGAGAAAATATTACAAGCAACTAGAAAAAAGGAATTCAACTACTGTGGAGCTACAATAAGGATAAAACAACATCTAGCAGCATCTGCATTAAAGAACTGGAAGGCATTGAATATGAAATTCCAGAAGGGCAAAGGAACTAGGACAATAGCCAAAAATCACTTATCTAGAAAATCTGTGTATAATCTTTCAGAATAAAAAAGGGACTTCAATTTAAAAAAAAAAAGGACTTTTGGGCATTTGTGATGAAAATACCTGAATTGAATAGAAAATTTGACTTTCAAATACAAGACCCTAGAGAAGCATAAAAAGGTAAAAAGGAAAAATAAATCATGAGGGATATTAAAAGATAAAACTGTTTTACATTCCTACATGAGAAGATTATACTTTGAAATCATAAGAACTTTCTCAGTATTAGGATAGCTAAAAGGAATACACTTAGACAAAGGACATAGGTCTGAACTAAATATGAAGGGATGATATCTGTTGTAATGATTGGAATGACGCCACCTCCTGGAGACTTAGTGTAGAAGAGTTCCACCCATGAAGTGAAGGTCTTTGAGGGCAAGACCAGGAGTCTTTTCTTTGGCATCAGGAAGTGACGTGGGCTAGTGGGAGGAGGAAGGAAGAGACTGGCGCTCGGTGTCATGCTCTTTCCTTTGGACTCTGGTGGAGAGCGGAGCTAGAAAAGTGCTCTCCCTTTAATAGATAGGAATCTAGGCCTTTCTCTCTCTTTACCAAATTCTTATTCTCCTTAATAAATGCTTAAAAGTCTAACTCTTGCTAAAGCTTATAATTTATTGGCGACCACTCATTAGATATTTTAGACAGTTTAGCTAGAATTTTAGCCCTTAACACTGTGAAGTATTAATTTTTGTTTATCCTTGTTCTTTGTGGGTCAAGCAGGCTGGGCTGTCTTGTGTCTGGGGCCTGATTTTGACTCAGGGCCTCCTGGGTCCAGGGCTGGTGCTTTGTACACTGTCACCTAGGTAACCCATGATGAAAATTTAAAGTAGGGTTGTGGGGTACCAATGCACTGGGGGAGGGGGAAGGGGAGATATGTACTAGGGAGAGGTAGCTCACATAAAGGAAACAAGAAAAAAGCTTATGAAGGGGAGGGCAAAAAGGGTAAGGAGTGGGGAAGGGAGTGAACCTTACTATCATCAGAAGTGGCTCAAAGAAGAATAATATACATACTCAAATGGGTATAGTAATTTATTTTTGCCCTGAGGGAAAGTGGGAGGGGAAGGAGATGGGGTGGGGAAGAGGAAGAAGGGAAAGGCAGATTGGGGGAGGGAGAAGCAAAAAACAAGACACTTTTGAGGAAGGTGAAGATGTTATGCATAACTGCACGTGTATGACATATTGAATTGTTTGATTTCATAGGGAGGGTTGAGGAGGGAGGGAGGAAGAAAAATTTAGAATGCAGAATTAGCTCAAAATCCTTTATCTCATTAAAGTGGGATCAAGGAGGGCATAACATACACACCCAAGTGGGAGAAGTAATCTATTTAACCCTGTAGGAAAGTAGGAAGGGAAGAGGATAAGGAGGGAAGGGCAAAAGAAGGGAGGGCAGAGCAGAGGAGGGGCATTGAGAAGCAAAATCCTTTTAAGGAGGAATAGGGTAAAAGAAAATAGAAAACAGCTTCTTCCTTCTTCCTTCTTTCTTCTTCTTTCTTCTTCTTGGCAATTGGGGTTAAGGGACTTGCCCAGGGTCACACAGCTAGATTGTACCCCAAACCTTCCATCTCAGCCAAGCCAGGCTCCACGGTGGCCAAAGGACAGGACGTAACTTTGCACTGTGAGTCATATCTCGGGGCTGACAAATTTGTTCTCTATAAGACAACTGGGGCCAACGCTCCCCAGGCACTGCTGTCCACCGATTACCAGGCCAACTTCCCATTCCCCTCAGTGACCGACTCCCATGGTGGCACATACCTCTGTTACAGTTTTGATAGTGACTTCCCCTACCTCTGGTCAATGCCCAGTGATACCCTGGTGCTCAGGATCTCAGGAGGCTCCCAGGAAAAGCAGCTGGAACATGAGTCCTCAAACTTTGAATACTTGTCTCATGAATATACCTTGACCAGCCTCTGGCTAGTATTGGTTGGTGTCACTTTGGCCATCCTGGGAGCTCTGCTGAATGAAGCCTGGCGTCACAGGGAGTCAGCCCAACAGCAAACTAAGAAACCACTTGCTTCAGCAAACAGAGAGATAGGCGGGATTGAGAATGGATGGACCTCTGGAAAATCCCCCTGAGGGTCCCTAAAGCCACAGATGGAGTGAACCAATAAAAAATCTGAGGGAAAAAAAGAAAATAGAGTAAATATCATGGGAAGGGAATCATAGGATGGAGGAAAATTGTTTTGATGATTGACTTTAATGGCAAAATGCATGGTACCTACTCTGCTGGGCTATTGTGAAAGAAAATCTTTGTCAAGTTTAAGGTATTATATGAAAGTTATGATGAACAGGATCGTATCAGAAAAACCTGGAAAGACCTACATGACCTGAAGCAGAGTGAAATGTACTGTATAACAAATAACAGAAATAGCGTAAGATGATCTGCTGGGAAGTATGTGGTTATTTTAAGCAATGCAGTGATCCAATATAACCCTGTAGGACTTATGAAAATGTAAGTCCATCTACAAAGAAAGAACTGATGGTATTTGAGAACATATTGAAACACATTTTTGTTTTTGACAATTCCTTAATCTGAAGGGTTGTTTTTTTAAATCTGTTTTCTCTCACAACCAACTAATGTGGAAATGTTTTCCATAACTACTCATGTATAACTTATATTGAATTGCTTGAGTTCTTGGGGTTGGGGGGGATGAGAAGACAGGGAGGAAGAGAAGTTGGAACACAAAGTTTTAAAAAATTGATGTCAAAATTGGTTTTTACATGTAATTTGGAAAATAACTTATCTCTGCTAACCACCCACTGATTACCATCTCCTTAGGGAAATAGGAGGGAGGGGGGAGAGAGAGAGAGAGAGAGAGAGAGAGAGAGAGAGAGAGAGAGAGAGAGAGAGAGAGAGAGAGAGAGAGAGAGAGAGAATGTTTGTGTATGTGTGTCTCTTTGTGTGTGCTTGCACAAGCGCATGCCCAGGTACCCTAAGTGGGCTGTGTTTCTGCTAAGAAAAAGTAAATAACAATAAATTAGCCACTTTGAGGTCCCTATTAAAAAAAAAAGAAAAAGAAAAGAAAGCAATTTAAATGTTCATATACCTTGATCCTATTGATATTCAAACATTAATAGTGAGATTTATTTTTATTTCAGAAATGGATATTAACTACGGTGGTATTATTGTACCAAAGAACAGATTACAAAAAAAAAAAAATAAAAAGTGTTAGACACAATCTCCTAGAAGTATGTGTTGATTTAGTGCAAATCATGCTCAAACTAATAGAACCTGTAGCAATATGTGTAAATTCCAGTTTCTGGAATTCTTTTTGTTGTAGTCTTAAGAAGTTCTCCTTGAGTATGGTGTCTCTTTCTGATGGGCTCTTTGTAGAGCTTTGAAATTTCATTTCCTTATACCTTCTAATCTCTCGTTTGTGGTCAAAAAAGACACTCTTATTAGATATTCTAGAAATGATTTTTGGTTGTCAGAATGTACAGTTGACAATTCATGTTTTTAATATAATGCCCAGAAGATAAATGTAATACATTATTGTTTATTTTACTCAGGTAAATAGAGCCAGTGTGATTTGTTACTGGCCTAATATAAAGTTTCTTAAAATCTCAATTCCTGGGTAGATGACTTTTGACAAGGCTTAAATGCTTAGGAGAGGACCTAATTTCCAAGATGCCCACCCTCATTTCCAATAGGCCTTTGCTTGTATCTCTCCTTTTGGTAATAAATAGTAAAATGTCTAGTCAGTTAATTTATATTTATTAAGCACCTGTTATGTGTTGGGCACCTTGTTAAGATACTATCAGAGACAAAAAGATTCTCTGTGCTTTAGGAGTCCACATTCTAATAGGGGAGGCAAGAAGTTACCAAATACATTACAACAAGTTATATACAGGATAAGTAGGAAATAAAAATAATTTTTAAAGGGAAGAAACTAGAATTAAGAAGTCTTTGGAAAGGCTTCCAGTAGAATATGCAATTTAATTAGTGTTTAAATTAAGCAGAGGGAAACGAATAAGTGCACATGAGGAAGAATGTTTCAGGCATGGGAGACAGCCAGAGAAAATGCTAGGATCCAAGATATGGAGTGTCATTTTAGTGTAAGAGACAGGAGGTCAATGTCACTGAATCACAGAGTATATGGTGATGAGTAAGGCATAGAAAGAATGCAAAGGTAGAAGATCATTAGGTTATAAATGGTTTTAAACACCAAGTAGATGACTATATATTTGATACCATAGGCAATCAATAATGAGTCACTGGAGTTTATTGAGTAGGGGAGTGATGTGGTTAGACCAATACTTTAGAAAAATAGTCCTCCTTTGGTGGCTAAATATAAGATGGATTAGAGTAGAAAGAGACTTGAGACAGACGATCACATCAGCAGACTATCACAAGATTCCAAAAGTGAGGTGATGATGGTTTGCTCCACAGTGTTGCCAATTTGAGAGGAGAGAAGAGGACTTATTTGAGAGATTTTGCAAAGTTGAAATTGACAGGTTTTGCCATCAGATTGGACATGGGGAATAAGAGATAGGGAAGAGTAGAGGATGGCACCTAGAGTATGAGTCTAAGGGACTAATAGGATGGTGTTATCCTCCACATTAATAGGGAAACTTGAAGGGGGAAGTGTTCAGGTGGATAGTGAGTTCATTATTGGTTATATTGAATTTAAGGTTTATTCTGCATATTCTGTTTGATATGTGTAAGAGTCACCCATCCACTAATGTTTCTATATAAATGAATATTCTCCTCCCTGGTAAATTCTTTGAATCTCTTTTTGTTACATATATTTAAAAGCCACACTGCAATATTTTCTTTGTTAAAATTTGTATGCAATACAAAAGTTGTATACAATAAGATAGGGATTAATTCAATTCCACTAAATTCAATAAGAATTATGAACAAATCATATTCCAGTATAATGCTAATATATAATATAGCCACATACTTCTTTATTGGTCTCATGTTAACTTTTATCTTTGCTTCCATTTCCTGAAGAATATAAATTCAGTCCTAATAAGCAGCTAATCAGTTTAGCCACTTATTGATAGTCTAATTAGAAGTACTTGTGAGGATTTGTAGCTGTGAGGATACCCTGACCTTTCAGTCAACTAAAAATTAAATTCAATAAATACTTATGGAGAATCTCTTATATGTAGAACACCATGAGAGGCACTGATATGCAGTGAAAAGAACAATAATTTCAGTCAGTAAAATGGGATATAAATCCTGGCTTTACCATTTATATGTTTATGTACACATGCTCCTATGTTTATATATGAGAAATCTGGACCTTTCTGGGCCTTAAGTCTGTCACCTATAAAATGAGAGGGCTGGACTAGATTTTTTACAAGTTCCTTTTTAACTCTAATTCCTAAAATTTTATATCTTATAAGATACAAAAATGAAGATAGAGTCTCATCTCAGTCTAGTGGAGACAAATAATATAGATAATTATAATGCAAAGAAAATAGAATAAAGATTTAAATAGAGCACAAAGTGTTATGAATAAGTAAGAATCACATTTCAAATTTGGGAAGGAACTAGAAGGATAAAGTTGCTCAACTCACATTGGAAGAGGAATCTCCTTGAAAACCTTCCAGGTAGGTAAGTGGTCATCCTAGCCACAGCTTGAAGGTCTCCAGTGATAGGTAATCATTAATTATGATCAAGCAAGGGTTTTATCATTAAGCGGGGATCTGTGAGCTTTTTTAAAATTGATAAATTCATTTCAATTTAATTGGTTTCTTTCATAATAGCATGTAGGTTATTTTTGCACTTACTAACATTATTCTGCAAAGTTCATCACACACATACAGACACACACACACACACACACACACACACACACACAAATACATGAATTCTTGGAATGATCAGGAAAGATTTCATGAAGAAGGCAGTATCTGAGTTGGACCTTGAAGAACAAATAAGATTTTTTTATTCATGTCTCTGTGGATCTTAATGTTTTCTAAATTAAAAAAAAAAAACTGAAAAAAAGTATCTGTAGCCACAATGCAAAAAACTATATAAAACCATGAATCTCCATTTCACAATATTTTATTTAAAAATATTTAAGTATAGCTTGCATTTTAAACCATGCTACATATAAACTCCTTTCTGAATTTCTTTTTGTTCTCTTCTATGTCCTTATATAAATTATATGCAATTATATATTATTACAATACTTCCTCCCCTTTTGTGTCATCTGTATTATGAACTCTGCCCAACTGCCTACAAATAATTGCAATTAATGAAGAAAAATGTGGTATTAGGGAGCATAGTGATGCAAAACAAATCTGAACAGTGGCCATACCTGAAATGCATGTATCTGTGTCTTGTGTCCATCTTCTCTGTCAGTAAAGGGATAACATACTTCATCATAAATCCCCTAGAGACATGGCTGTTCAGTGCTTTGATTAGAATTCTCATCTTTCAAAATTGTTTTCCTTCTCAATATTGTCCCTGTTGTTTTCCTGTCTCAGCCCATGTTACTTTGTATCAGTTCATGCTACCCAGGATTCTATGAAATGGAATTTTTTGTCATTTCATCTTTTTCCATGTTTCATATTGCAATAATATACTACTAAATTCATATATAACTTGTTCAACCATGTCCTAATTGTCTAATATCTCTCTTCTCTTCTCCTCCCTTTAAACTCCCCTTCAGGATCAATAAGTTTCTTTTGCTTGTGACTTTTCCCTCCCTAATATTACCCTTCCTTTTAATACTCCCTCCATCTCTGATGGTTTTTCCCTGTTGAATTTGATGTATTTCTACACCAAACTGTGGGGGTGTTTCCCTGTGTTGAACTCATGTTTGCTTCAGATAAAAAATATGTTCTTCAGATATTTATACTCTCTCTACTTTTTCCAAGGTTGTATATTCTTTACATATTATGTAAATTAGGACAGATAGGAAGTTTCATCAAATTCTCCCAACTTTTTCTTCCCTGTGGAAAGAAAGGCACACTCACACTCTATACTATGACATGCTTTTTTTTAAAGCCCTCAAAACCAAACCAATACCTCCTGAGACATAAGGTTTTGTTTGTTTTTTAGCTTGTTCAATAATCTTTCAAGATAGTAAGGTTCTAAAAAAGGACATATCCCCCATTAGAATATTAGCACTACATTATACAACTCCTTTGACTAATTTAAATAAATATTGTTTGAACCTTGTTTGAATTGTTTGTTTTCCCAAGTTTCTACTCAACTCTGTGTTCAATCAGAAATGCTTGAAAGTCTTTTGTTCAATTAAAGGTACATTGTATCATGTAGGATTATACTACTCTTTGCAGGGTAAGTTGCTAGTGAGCATCTCTCTCTATTTCTCTATCTCTCTCTATCCTCTCTATCTCTGTCTGGCTTTAGCTATATGTTTTATGTGTGTGTGTGTATATATATAAATATATAAATATATATATATATATTTATATATATATTTATATATATATACACACACATATATACATATATATACACATATATACACACACAACATATAACTTCATATATAAAATATATAACTGTCAATACATGCTTATATGTATAATACACAACACAATACATGCATATACATACACATACATGCACACATATACTATTCATGCATACATATGTACATGTGTGTATATATGTTGCAGATAGAGATACACACACATTCCACATTTGTGATCATCCAAACACTAATGAAATACCTGCAGGGAGGGTGAAAGTTTTATCTACCTAAGTAGGACATTCAATGTTTAGAAAGATAGGAAATTTTCCTTACATTGAGATTTCTTCTGACTTTTTTTGGTAGGGAAATAAGGGTTAAATGACTTGCCCAGGGTCACACAAATAGTAAGTATCAAGGTTCTGAGGCTGGATTTGAACTCAGGTTCTCCTGAATCCAGGGTTGGTGCATTATCCACTGTGGCACTAAGCTGTCCCCTCTTCTGACTTTCTAATAGGTTCAGTCATCGCATCCATTTATGTTTTCTGGCATGTAATAGAATAAATCTAAATCTTTCTCTGCATGCCTACCCTTCATATATATAAAGAAATCCATCATGAGTCCCTGAATTTAGGAAATAAACATGTCTAGGCTATTCAACTGATCCTGTTTGGTTATATTTGTCTTGTTTTCTGTACACTAACAAGTTTGTAAATATACTTCAAATATTTGACACCCAGAATTGAACCCCACATTCCAGATGTGTTCTAACAATGACAGAACAGAAAAAAAGATGAATGTCTTTCATATTATTGAAAGTGTGCATTTGTAAATATAGCCTAATTGTGCACCGGTTTTCTTACCTACTGTCATACTGTCATCTCGTGAAGAGCTTACAACTCACTAATATTCATAAATAATTTTCAGAGGAACTGGTGCTTGATGATGCCTCCTCTATCTAGCAACTTGGAATTGGTTTGCAAACCAAAATTTAGAAATTTTCATTTATTAAAATTAAGTAAACCAACATGCAGAATGCAGTGGTTAGAGAAAAAAATATAAAAATCAAGCCTTTATGGGTTCAAGACTTTTTATATGAATGTCTCCCAGATCTACATGTTCAGTAATTGTCTTTCTCCATTTATTCCACTCTTATGTAACCACCTTCCTATTTTACATTTCTAACTGGATATACCATTGGCATCTCAAATTCAACATTACCAAAACATAATACATTAACTTTAACCAACCCTCTTCTGAACTGCAATGTTTTTGTAGATAGTACCCCTATTATTACAGTGACTCTTTTTCCATAATTTCAATATTTTCCTTGATTCTTTACCAACCCCTAGAGTCAATGAATTGCCAGATCTTGATGCTTCTCTTTGTAAAATTACTATCATTCCAACTCACTTGTGCATTAGTCTCTTGATTGATCTCCTTAATGAAGTTCATTCCTATTTCAACCTGCCTTTGCTAAAGCCATCAACATACAGTTTACTTTTTTTGGGGGGGGGGATTTTTTTTCTTTTCTTTTTTTTCAGGATAATGAGGGTTAAGTGACTTGCCCAGGGTCACATAGCTAGTAAGTGCCAAGTGTCTGAGTCTGGATTTGAACTCAGATCCTCCTGAATCCAGGGCCAGTGCTTTATCCACTGCACCACCTAGCTGCCCCCCAACATATGGTTTACTTTTAAAAGTACTGCTCTGTCCATTCCATTCCCCCCAACAGACACTCTATGTATATTCACATATATGTATATATGCATTTGTATATATGTAAATGTATATATGTGCATATGTGTATAAACACATATTCCAATGGATCCCTATTACATCTAAGATCAAACATTAATTTCTCTCTTTTCTTTCTATCCACATTTTACCTTTCTACTACATTATACTTTATTTCCCACTGAATATTCTATAGTCCAGCCATACTGACCTTCTTGCTCTTCCTAGCAAATAGAACTTCTCATGCCTCCATGTACTTGCTCTAGTTGCCCCCATACCTATTACCTTGCCTCTAACTCTTGAAATTCTTGGCTTCCTTTAACATGACACTAGTTCAAGTGTGATCTTCTTTATGAGACCTTTCCTGTTTTCCCTAAATGCTTCTTCTCACCCAGCTCAGTGTTACTTTGTACGTACGGATGCACAGATACACACACATTCACGCATATACATACATACTGATACCTATACCTATACATACATATACATATATACACATGTGCATGTTCTCTCCTCCATTGGAACATGTATTTTGTTGTTGTTTTCATTTGGTTTTGGAAGGAACTATATAATTTTTGCATTTGTTTCCCAGTGATCAGCATAGCATCTAATACATAGGTAATAATCAATACATGGTCATTTTTTCCCTGACACAATGTGGTTAAATAACTCTGGAATCATTGCACCTTTTAGTTACCCAGGAAAATCTATAAAAATATCATTTGCAGAGGAGTTACCTATCTGTATTAGTACAGGGAGTTAGTTTTCTTGCTGGGAATTCTCAATTCCAATGAAATCAAAGTTCTTGTCCAAAAAACAAAACAAAACAAAACAAAACAAAAACGATTAAGCAAATGTACAAATGAAAACGTCTTGTTATATTCAGCATATTTTTTCTAGGCAATGAGATATTGAGTTCTTGAATCTGGCCTATAACATGTTAGTTATCTAAGATTTTTGTCACATCTGAATGTGAGAAGCATATCATTCATATATTCAATCAAATCAGTGATTTAAAATGTTAAATAGAACAGAAACCATGTCATATTCCTTTGACATCTACAGGAAACCTCCTTAGAATTTAAAATGGGACCACTGATGATATGACTCAACTAATACTGAATCCATTTTGCATTATGGTCACCTAGCCCATATTTCTACATCTTGTCTTCAAGTAAAACAGTGGAAATTTGGTACTTTTAAGAACAGTAGAAATAGTGATGAAAGGCATGGAATTGGGAAAGTGAGAAATGTGTGTTTGAAATGCAACATTGAAATTCTAATATCCAGGAAGTTACAGGAGGATTTTCCTATAATCACAGAAACTCTGTCTGGAGTGGAGGGAAGATTAAAGTAAATAAGAACACTGAAATTGATGAGACAACAAAATTCTTTCCACAGTTCCTTTGTTCCCCTTGGTTTACTATAATGTTGCCTAAGGAATTTCTCACAAAATTCATATATCTGACTACTTTACCTCCTTTTCCTATCTCTCCTGATGAAAGGAGAGTGAAGGGGGAAGGGGATGGAAATAAAAGAAAAAATCAATGCAGATTATAAATCCTATCACAAATGGGCCTACCTTATTACAATGTCTATCTTCATTTGCTATGCTATTTGATATTTATAATAAATCACATAGTCATTAACAGTGATTTTCTCTAATCCTGTGAATTTGTGGTTGAAGGCAGAGGGGGTGAAATGCACTCAAAAATAATTTTTTCAATTTTGCCTTAGGCAAAAAGCAGCCAAATAAAAAGTTTCTACATTTTGGATAATTTCCAAAAAATATTCCAAGGCATACCTGTTAGACTGCTATTGAACCCAGAAAGAGAATAAATAAGGAACAAAACTTATAAACAGGTATGAAAAGGAATTTGTATGGTTGTTTACTTAGTTGTACTGGAGTGCACCTCTTCAAATTTCTTCTTGCCTGAAACACAAACACCCAAGCTTCTTCTTCATATAGAAATGCCATTTTCCCAACCCCATGACAGAACAAACAAAGAGACTGGTAGTTTAAACTATAAATAGAAAGGTGGTCTTAAAGAAATAGAAATTAAAACAACTAAAAGGTCCCCCCCTCCTTTATTTCACACCTATTAAAATGGCAAGAGACAAAAGATATGTAGGAAATGTCAGAGTGGCTTTGGGAAGAGAGGCTCATCATATATTGTTAGTAAGGTTTTGAATTAGTCTAGCAGTTATATAAAAATATTTGAAATGATGAATTAATTAAAATGTATTTTTAAAAAAGTATTTATTAGGCATTAACTCTGTGCAGAGCACTATGATAAGCACTGGGCATACAAACAGAAATGCCAGATATCAGTCCCTGCTCTCAAGGCATTTATATTATAATAGGAGGTTTCAGAGGCAATTTAGATATAAAATGGACCTTATGGTTTGGCTGCAATGAAGATGATAATATATATTTTAATGTAATTTTATGAACAAAACCATATCAATTTCTGATGCTGAGCCATCTAAGAGTGTTTGATGGTAAGAACTGTTTTTTTTCCCCCCCAGGTCTTCAGTAGATCAAGCTGTAGCACTTACAGAGGGATTTATCAGACCACACATCCTCAAGGGGTCTTTTCATGGAAGATGGTTGTGGAGGCCCAGATATTTCTGGAGTACTAACCTGTGGTTCTTTCCTATCAAGTTGTCAAGTTACTATGCTGTTAATACTTTTTTATCTAGCCCAATACCACATTTATACTCCAAAAAGTTCAAAGAAAAGGAAAATAAAAAAGAAAATCTCCCACATAAGCAAAAAAAAAAAAAGCATAGGAGCACACACACATATATGCCTTAATATAGACAAGATATATAATTCAAATGCATGCATCCATACATACATAATACCAAACAAACCTGGAACCAAAATTGGTACCATGATCGTGGATTAATAGAAAATATGTCTCCCTAGCTACACATTTGAATGAACCATGTGTAGACAAGTGCCAATGTATCAGGTTATTTTTCTTTGCAGTATTTCTTTTTTCAGAATGGATATGTAGAAAGGGGATTTGATATTGAGAAATTGATGATGATATAAAAATTATCAATAATTTCTTAAGAAACAAAGATGTCAATTAATTGGAGAAGACACACAAATTATGGTGTAGAGATATAACTAAATACCATCGTTCTACAAGGATCTAGGAATATGAAAAATTCAGACTAATATAAGACCTCTGTGAACTAATATAAAGTAAAGGAGAACAATGTAAACAATGACTGCAATAATGTAAATGAAAACTACACCATAAAGTAGTTGATCTAAAATTAATTACAATATTGAAGCTTCAGCCCAGAGAACAAAGCACATGATGAAACATATTCTACTCCCTAAGAAGTGAAGTAGTTATTATGGATGTAGAATGCCACATATATTGATAGATATTTTCAAATTCTCAGTCAGTTTGGCTTAATTGTATTTATTTGTTGCAAGGAAGGGTTTAATAATTGAGAATTGGGGAATCACCATGGTTTGTAAAAAATGTATCAATAAAGTTTTCTTTAAAAAAAAACCTATATGAAATCAAGGTTGTGAAGGACTTTGAATGTCTGGATAACAAGTTTAAGCTTTTTCATCCGTAGAATAATATAAAAAGAGGTACAATGAGAGTAATACCCTAGAAAGATTGAAGTGAGAGAGAGTGGAGGAACAATGAAAAAGTTACTATACTGGTAATAGTGAAAGGAGAGGTTGAGCCAGAGTGATGGCAATGGAAATAGAAGAAAGGAGAGAGATGGGAAACATGTGGAGACAGGATAAATAAAACTTTTACATTATTTTGATACAGGGCATTGGAAAGAAGAAAGTGGCAGATTAATTTTAGCCTAGGCACCTAAGAGACAGTTTATTCAACCAATAGAAATAGCAAAGGTAAGAAAAGGAATAGGTTCATGGAGATGATGAGTAGACTTAAAGGTATGTAGAACTTGTTCTGCTATTGTGCTCTTGAATTGGAAATAACTTATAGGAAGTTGAAGATGCACTTGTGGAGTTAGGAATGGAGATCTATAGATCATTATTTGGAAGTCATTTAGAAAAATGTGATACTTTAAGCCATGGAGGGGGGAGGGGCAGGTTATTTATAAACTATACTTATATAACAACTTAAAATTTATTAAATAATTTACTAGCATTTATATAACCCTTTAAGGATTATGTAGTAATTTACAGATATTATATCATTTGTATCTACATGCCAACTCTGGGTGGTCATTTTACAGATAAGGTAACTGAGACAGAGATTAAGGGACTTGTCCAGGATTAGACACACAGTCAGTATGGCCTTAAATCTGAAACTATTTGAACTCATCTTTCTGACTCCAAATTCAATGTTGTACAAACTGTACCACCCTGTTGCTCCTTTCTTTTCCCATAATAACCTTGTAAGATAGATAATAGAGCATTGTTATCATCATCTTACAGATAAAGTAATCAAAGCACAAAAAGATTGGATGATTTTCCCAGGGTCACACAACTATTAAGTAAGAGAATCAGAGTTTTAATCCAGGTAATCTGATTTGAAATCCAATGCTCTCTCCACTATGCCATTCTGATTCAATACTAACTCAATATTATACAATGGTGCCTAGATTTACCCCTGAGAGCCTCAACATTTGAAGGTTAGCCACTACGTAAGGAAATAACTTTATCTATGGTAATATGAGACCCTTTCAATTTACATCTGTCAATGTGATACTCATGTGGATCAAATCACTAAATTTTTACTGGTGAATTAATATGGATTGAATTCCAAAAATTACAGGTAACAGATATGAGAGAAAGTTTACTTTAATAGTGTCCTTTTTCCCATCTAATTTAGCACCTGATCACTGGCAACGTACAGGGAAATAACAGAGATGGATAAGGTTATTTCCAATTTAATGCCAATATCCTTATTACTATATCTGCTTTTCCACTGGTAGAAATTCACCTAAAATATTCAATGGAATCTCTGTCAATAGACACTCAATGAGAACTTTAAGTAGCCCAGAATGCTTAAAAAGACCATTGTTAACATTTGTAAGACAGTTTCCCACAGAACAATCCTTTATTACATTGCCAACTCAGCTCTGGGACTTCAGTCTAGACATTAAGATTGGGAAAATTTTCTTGCATCAACCTTGCTATCTCTGTAAAAGTTAGGCTCAAGCAAAACAGGAAAAGCAATAGCTTGCAATTGTGAATTCCAGAATGAATTGTCTTCACCTCCCTCCAAAGCATCAGAAACTGGAGTTGACAACTCAATAATTTATACTTTTACACAGTTGCCTGGCAAATTGAGAGGTTAAATGACTAGTCCAGGGTCACTAAATCAATATATCTCAGAGACAAAGCCAGAACCTAACTCTTCCTGACTTCGAGTCTATCACAATATTCACTACTTCATACTACTGTGTTCCTTTACTAAGAAAACAGTAGGGGAACATTACTTCTTCTTATGTAGAATGTCCAGAAGCTTACAAATTCCTTTTGGTTAAGGATGGTTTGACATTTGTTTTTGTGTATTCCTAGAACCTAGCATAGAACCTTGCAATTAATAAGCACTTAACTAGGAGGGCTTAGGACAGAGAGGAACAAAAACAGGAATCTTCCAGGGACAGAGTATTTGGAAGGGACCCATTTAAGATTATGGAGTAGAGGACATCCCTAATATTTGCAAGAAAGATAGCTATTGGCAGTTAATTTTTTGCAAAAACTACTGAAATAATTTCTTCAATATATTTTTGGAAGATTATGCAAGACCAATGGCATAAAATAATTAGTAAGAGTTTCAGTACATTGTATAACATTGTAAACCAAGAAACAGTTTTTTGACCTTCAAAATTTCCAAAATATTAGCAACATCACTGCCTTGCTGAAATGTTAAACTCATTGATGGTAATGAACACCTTCACCCATTTCCAAGATGCTTATTAAACTTATCCCAATGGACTAAGAATTTAATGGAGAAGGAACTAGAACTTGCTGGCAAACCATGCTGAACAGGCCATCTGCTTAATGCATAGCTCACAGAAATAAGGCAAATTATCACAAGTATATTCTTCATTTGAACATAATAACTTGTGAGTCCATTTTACCTAAAAGCTGTAATGGCAGAATAAAACCTCTTGTCAAAATGCGTCAATGCAGAGGAGTAAAATAATTCCAAGTATACACATGATCAAGTGAGAAAGTTAATACTCTACACAAAATGCCTTTGTGGTCTCTCTTTTTCCCTCTTGCTTGCCCTCATTGGCTCTCACTCCGGCTCTGAGTCTTATTGTCTCTGCCCTGCTCCATGCTTTGGCTTTGGTTGGCGTGCAATTCATTCGGAAATGGGTAACATTCATTTACAGAGAGTTCCGCAAGTTTTCACTTCTGACAGATGTAACGTGACTGTGGACATATACAAGCACAAATTGTTTCCATGATATGAGTGATATGTACATTTATGAAAAATCCATTCCTTGAAGAAATGTTATGGAAAACTTTCTAGGCAGCTGAATTTTTTCTTAGATACATTTACCTTTTTATCTCTTTAATTACCAAGAATTAATTGGGCAATGAAGAACAAGCACAATTTCAGTTCACAGAAGTATTCTCTCCTCAGTAGTAGTGTTAAGTTAGCCTGGATGATGAAGATGATGGTGATGATGGTGGTGGCAGCAGTAAGGCTGATAGTGGTAATAGTGGTGATAGAATAATAATGTTAAGGAGGTTCTCATAAGTTTTTCTCAGAGTACATTTTCAACAGGTTCAAAGTTTACAAAAATATTTCTAGAATGTGCAGACATTACAACACCGAGCAATTGTAAAAGCTAACAAAAAGATACACAGCATGGAATTTTTCCTATTATGACCAGAAAGGATTTGCTTCCACATGGTATTTAGAAACTGGCTAATATCTAATAGTGGAATTAAAAGGTCCTACAGAGGTGATATAAACAGGAATTCAAAGAGAAATATATTAACAAAGAAGTAATAAAAAATCATTTAGTCATGTGGATTTTTTCCAGAAATAGAGGAGTAAGCAAGTCACATTTAAGTCATTAGCACCAGAAGTTAAGGAAGGGATATCCTTAAGATATCATTACATGGATTAGTGCCCAATACATAAGCTAAGGGAAGATACTGTGCTACATAGTATTGTAAATTGAAAAAAAAGTTAGCTTCTACCAAAAACATAGTAAAATATGAAATTATGGCCAGAAATGTACATGAGGAGCTCACTAGTTTTCAAAAACTAATGTGATAAATTCTTGTACTACAAATAGAGACTTTAAAATAGTCATAAGTCAGTGTTATACTAGAACTATATTATTAGAATTTTTCAAGATTAACATTTTGCTAACAATCACCTGTACATTACATTGATCTATTAAAGTATAGAATAACATTTTAATAGATATCATTTTATTGAATACTAATAATAATAGTTAAAATTTTTATAGAAGTTACTATATATCAAGCAGAGTGCTAAGTGCTTTACAATAATAATCTGATTTAATCCTTACAACCCTGGGAGGGAGGCACTATTATTATCCCAATTTTATGGATGAAGAAATTGAGGCAAGGAGAGGTTAAATAACTTTCAAAGATTTACAGAGGTAGTAAGTATCTAAAGTAAAATGTGAACTCAGGTCATCCTGATTCCATGCCTGGCCCTCAATGTGCTATGTTACCTAGCTTCCCAATCATGAATACTCATGTTCCTCAACCTATGTTAAAAGAAAACCTTTCAAATTACTGAAACATAGCAGAAGAAATCAAAATCATCTGATTATAAGATGAGGTAACAGTCATTTTTCTTGTCTTACCTTCAGCTGGAGTTGATACAAAAGCTCTTTCAAGGAGCCTACAAAAGAGAAGATTATATTCCAATACTTTTTTTTTTTACTTTTAAAAGCAGTTGGTACATAATTCTTCTATTCTGTAGTGAATTAATCATAAAATAATAATAATTAGGTACTAACCAGTCCTGGAAACATTTCTTTCTAAGTTCATTAGGGAATGAGCAGTCCTAAAGCTACTTCTTTCTGATTTCTTTTGAAAAAAGGAAATGTCATTATCATCATCTTCCTCGTTCTTCTTCAACTGCCTCTCCTTCTGATCAGTGAGAACTGTAGTTGTTTCATTTTTGGCTTTGTAGATACAGCAGCTTTGTAGATACAGCAGCTATGTGCCTACTATGTGGCACATAGTAGGTACTAATAAATACCAGAGGATTGATTAACGTACTTTTAAATAGTGCTTTGATGTTTTAGAGCACTTTCCAAGAATCATCTTTGAGATAGCATTGTATAGCAGATATATTAGACTTGGAGTCAGGGAGACATGGGATTGAATCCTGTTTCAAAAATGTTCTAGCTGGGGGCAGCTAGATGGTGCAGTGGAAAAGCATCGGCCCTGGATTCAGGAGTACCTGAGTTCAAATCCGGCCTCAGACACTTACTAGCTGTGTGACCCTGGGCAAGTCACATAACCCCCATTGCCCCACCAAAAAAAAATGAAATAAAAGGGTTGGAATTATTGTCTCATAGGGTCCTTTCAAGTTCTAAATCTATGACCCTTTGAGGCCATCTGATTCCCATAGAAATGCTATGAAGAAAGTGCTATATTTCAAATGCCTAATATATAGATGAGAAAAATGAAAGTCTAGGTGACTAAGTGACTTGCCAGGGGTAACTTTCTTGCTACATGTTTGAAAAAGGTTTTTCTTTTTTTTTTTCTTTGTTAGTTGTTTGTCCCTCCCCCCCCCCAGGCAATGAGGGTTAAGTGACTTGCCCAGGGTCACACAATCTAGTCAGTGTCAAGTGTCTGAGGCCAAATTTGAACTCAGGTCCTCCTAAATCAGGGCTGATGCTTTATCCACTAAGCCACCTAACTGCCCCCTGAAACAGGTTTTAAACTGAGAACTTCTTGAGTCTAGATTTAGAACACACTGAGTGAGAGAACAGACACTTGCAATATCAAGTGCCTACAATCAGTAAAACCAGTCAGGGAGGATGAGTTATAAAAAAGTTAGAGTATATGGTCACAGACTGAAAAAGCAGTATGTTATAATACGAATCATTTCTGCTATGTTCCAGATAAGTAGTTCTTTTGTACTTTAAATATCTAAAGTGACAGACAATTCACTACATCAAGAGAGTCCTTTGTAGCTCTGGAGAGTACTAATTGTTAAACAACCCTTTCTAATATTAAGCTGAAATCTGCCCCTCTTATTTTCCCCAACTGGTCATAGGCTCTCTGGAGAGTACAGTTTTATTTTGGAGACATACACATATACTATGAATACATTAAAAAATGACTGGGGCAGCTAGGTTATGCAGTCGATAAAGCACCAGCCCTGGATTTAGGGGTACCTGAGTTCAAATCTGGCCTCAGGCACTTGAAACTTACTAGCTGTGTAACCCTGGCTAAGTCAATTAGCCCTCATTGTCCCCCCCAAAAAAAAGAAAAGAAAAAGAAAAAGAAAGATAGAAAGAAAAAACCCAAATAAGCTTAAATAAAAGCTTCTAGTCTTTAAATTCCAAAGTTCTACAGTGTTACAATTATCAACTTTCTGAAACATTAATTATCAGAGAAATGTAAAGAGAAGTTCTATGGATTCCTTTCAACACAAATCCATTACTCAGGACAACATAGTTATGACTGATTTGTTGATTACATCAGAATAACTCCCTACGGAAATGTTTTCCCTGATGTAAACATGAGCCATGAATTCCATTACAAATATTGTCTTTACTTACCCAAACTTGACTCACATGTGGTCTCAGTGATGCCAAGCTTTTCCCCTCTCAAGAACTTCCCTTTTCCAGGGAAATGTTCCTTCAACTTATGTCTATATATTATAGTCCCAATTCTTCTCATAGTAATAAAATGTATTGTGCGGCATGGGAATTTGACCTTATTTTGTTAAACAAATTTTTGTCTTTCTTTTTTCTTTCCTTCTTCCTTTTTCTTTTTTTTTTATTGATCCTTGCACAAAATACCCATCCACAAAGTAAACCTACCTTCTCCATGAAGTCATCACAGATTAGTATCCTGAGTTTCCTAAAAAAAGTCACCTCAAATGCTCCAATCTCCATGAGGCATTTCCTAATTTCCCCAGCTGCTAGTATGTACCCATATCAAATTACCTTGGATTTATTTTGTAAACACTTAGTTATATTAGTATATTTCTCCCCCAGGATAATGCAAGTTTCTCTATAGCAAAATTTATTCCTTTTCCATTTCAAGGAGCTAGATAATTTCTCGGCATAGAGTAGATCCTTCATAAATACTTCTTGATGTGTTGATAGGGATAGTATGGCTTTAGAATTTGAAGGGATATTGGAGCTGATTTAGTCTAAAGCCTTCTTTTTTTTTAATTTTTGTGGGGCAATGAGGGTTAAGTGACTTGCCCAACGTCACACAGCTAGTGTCAAGTGTCTGAGGCTGGATTTGAACTCAGGTCCTCCTGAATCCAGGGCCAGTGCTTTATCCACTGAGCCACCTAACTGCCCCTAAAGCCTTCATTTTAATGATGAAGTACCTGAGGCTCAGAGTAGTGATGTAGCAAAGGACAAATGATGGAAGAGGGAGCAAAATCTACATCTCAACTCCTGTGGTTCTGCTCTTTCTACTACAATATGCTGCCTCATTGCCTAACACAGAAGACAATGGCAGAACCAAAACAAAAACCCAAGCCTTTAGACTTCAAGTTTTGTTGTTGTTCAGGAATTCTGGTCAAGTCTGACTCTTCATGTCCTAATTTTTGAGATTTTCTTGGCAAAAATAATAGAGTGGTTTTCTATTTTCTTCTCTGGCTCCTTTTACAGATGAGGAAACTAAGACAAATAGGGTTTAATGACCTGCCCAGGGTCACAGAGTAAGTGCCTCAGGTAAATTTGAACTCAGGTTTTACTGAATCCTGTCTTGGTGGTTTATCCACTTTGCCAGCTAGCTGTACCTCTTTTCACTATGTTTCCCTCTTTATTCCAATCTATATTTGTTTTTCTTCTCTTTAAATCGCTGTAGTCCCTATTCTTAGTGCTCCCCATTTTGGCATGCATTTACATGTTTTCATGACTTTTTTCTTGTTTTGGTTGCGTGTTTGCTATTATTCCAACTAAACTTTAGGGTCTATGGGGACAGAGATTGTCTTTTTAAAAATTCTATCTTTTATAACATCACATTCAGCAGGATATGCAGCTAGGCATTTTCTATACCTAAGGCAAGTACAATAAATCATGTTGTATAATGGCAAAGTTTGGAGGCATCTACGTGGTACTGGGGATGGAGTCCTGGATGCAAAGTCAAGAAGACTGAGTTCAAATCAAGCCCTAAAACATTTATTAGCTGGGGGCAGCTGGGTGGTACAGTGGATAAAGCACTGGCCCTAGATTTAGGAGGACCTGAGTTTAAATCTGGCCTCAGACACTTATACTAGCTGTGTGAGCCTGGGCAAGTCACTTAAGCCTCATTGCCCCACAAATAAATAAATAAATAAACAAACAAACAAATAAATGAAAATAGACACATGATATTTATTATCTGTGTGAACTTGGGTAAGTCACATAACTTTTGTGTGCTTCAGTTTCCTCAGTTGTGAAATTTAGCACATATCTTGAAAAGTTGTTGTGAGAATCAAATGAAATATATTTGTAAAGTTCTTAACTCAGGGCCTGGAACATATTAAGCACTATAAATGCTTATTCCCTTCTCTCTTCTCCCTTCTTTTCCCTCTGTCCTTGTCCTTCCCCTTCCCCTTTACTTTTCCTTTCCCTTTCCATTTCTCCCCCTTTTCAAAGTGCAATGAAGTGTGAATGTATTTATCATCAGTAGAGATGCCTCACTGAGGCAGACAAATATCCAAGACACTGATTGGAGACAATTGGTAGAGATGCAGGTGAGGGGAGGGAGGAGGGGAAGGTTATTGGGGAAATTATCCAAATCTGTTCCCTCATAGCTTTCTATTTTAATTGATAGTACAAGGTAGCTAGATGCTAAATTCTATTTTTTCCCCATTCTGATAAAAAGTCTGCAAGTAATGTTTCCTTCTAGATTCTGTGTCTTTTAAAATAGATACCTTAAGTCAAAGGCCTGGTGAAGTGACTCTGGTCATAGATTGGAACACCTTCCTCGACTCATTACATATCATTTATAAATATTTGTTGACTCCATTTGCAATGGTTCCTGTGTCAGCCCTGCTCCTTGCAAAGAGTTTTGCCACTCTTCTCCTAGTTTGAGCTCCACTGAAGAGTGGACATCATGTCCATTTCCCCAGGAATTGTTTTAATGAGTGCCTAGGAGAGCAACATGTTTGATGGTCTTGTCAGAAACTTCCTGCATATTTTATACAGTTTGGGAAATGAAGAGTAATGAGTGCTACAGCTGAGGACTGAGCTTCGATAACAGGCATTTCAAGCTCAGGGACTAGATTAACAAGAGTTTTGTACTGCGCTGATCAAGTGCACTGTCCCACTCCCCCTTTTAGAAAGGAAATTATTCCAAGCCTCGCCATCTCTGCCTTTGTTGCCTGCCAAGATTCCTCCGCACTCACGAGTATCAGGGTCACACAAGCACAGCCACAAGCAATGAAGAAAATGGCAATTCAACCTGATCAGTCTTGATGAAGGACCTGGGCTTTGGCATTTGAGTGTTTATTTTCTTGCTGTCATTTTGTGTTTGGCAAGCATGGATTAGTTTCATATGTGTAGCACTTTCTGCCTTTCCTCTTGGCTTTCTCGCCCTCCTCCAAACTTTATTTACAAACTCCACATTAGAACAAACCTGTGCAAAGATTGCTGTCTAGGTTTGAGGGGTTTGATTATTTCTGACAAATTCTACAATGTCCAAAGACTGTGTGTTTGTTATATACATACCCACATACACATATATACACAATATATATGCATATATACATGCATGGATGTGCAGTTCCTGTGTATGTATACACATATAGGCATATTAATGTATACACACACATGCATACATTGCATAGTGTACACATACATGAATGACACATTCAAACATGGGCATGCATATGCCTGCATGATTCTTAAATACGTACATGCCACAACACATATGCATATGCCACACTGTGTATATATGTCCAAAACCTGCATGTAGATACACATATGTGTATGTGTATATGCCCATACACAATACACATACGTGCATATATGCATATAAGAATGTGTGTGCATTTATGTGTATGTATATTATACATTGGGCAGCTAAGTGGCACAATAGAGTGCTAGGCTTGAGGTCAGGAAAACTTATCGTTATGTGTTCAAATTTAACCTCACATACTTATTAGCTGCGTCACTTAACTCTTTTAACCTGTTTCTTTATCTGTAAAAGGAGGTAGAGAAGGAAATGGCAAACCATTCCAGTATATTTGCCAAGAAAACACCAAATGGTATCATGTACAGTCAGAAACAACTGAAATATGACTGAACAGCAACAACAAAAACAGCACTGTATATGGGTATATACATGTGTGTACATGTTTGTCTGTACCTTTCCATGACCTAATTTCATTACCAAATTATGAGGAAGAGGCATAAAGAGAAGGGATAGTTCAGGTCAAGATCTCTCTGATGCTTCTTTAGTGTCATCATATTGACTGTTGTGAAAGGAAAACATGTGGGAGGGAGGTCTTTAGTGGAAAAACTGGCAAGAAATAGGGTTTAGGAGGGTTAATATTTCTCTGGGGACAGTCTCTTACTAAATCACCTTGGCACAAGCACGTAATATAGTATGGTATAGCACACACACACACACACACACACACGCACGCACGCACATGCACATGCACATTGTATATATATATATATATATATATATATATATATATATATACTCACCCTATTTTTTGTAAATGATTTTCATTTTTGCTGCCTGAGGGAAGGGCTGAAGCATATTCCTGAAAACATTTTATAGCATGGTAAATTCTTCCCACTTATCTTCATGTCTAGGCCAGTATTTGTTGGAGGAAAAGAAAATATTTCCTTGGGAGTAATGGCCTTTAAAACAAAATCATTGCCTAAGGGCCCTGGATATTCCTTCTTTGAATATGACTGGTTTCTTGGGTTATTCAAATCCCCAGCAACAAAGCGTTTTGGGTTTTTTTGTTTGTTTGTTTTTAATTATGCAGGGCTTCCTTGAGGAGCAACCATCCTAAAGAGCCCAGCCTATTAATAAATACTGAGCATTAGAAGGAAATTGATAATCCTTTCTGGCTCATCACAGCTGGCCTTGGGGGAATAACATCAGGTTCCCTTGTTAGGTTTCTAGACATCTTTCTAGAAAAAAAGAAATGAACTTTCTGGAGGCAGAGGAGCCAAATTTTATTCCTGCGTAATAAGATCTCATGTTCCCTGGACAATTCACTTTACCCTAATTTCCCTGCAAAAACAAAAACAAAAACAAAAACAAAAAATGGGGGTAGCTAGGTGGTGCAGTGGATAAAGCACTGGCCTTGGATTCAGGAAGACCTGAGTTCAAATCCAGCCTCAGCAACTTGAAACTTATTAGCTGTGTGACCCTGGGCAAGTCACTTAACCTTCATTGCCCCATAAAAAAAAAGAAAAGAAAAAGAAGGGATAAAATATGCAAAGCATTTATTTTTTGTTAATCCTTGTTTTTTGTGGGGCAGGCAGGGTGGGGTTGTTTATGTCTCGGGCTGGATTTGGATTTGGGGCCTCCTGGTTCCAGGGCTGGTGCTTTGTCCATTGTGTCAACTAGCATACCCATGATCATATCTTTAAAATAAAGTTAAGGGGTAAGAAGAATGTACTAGAAGAAAGGGAAGGGGAGAGGTAGAAGGTAGTAAAGTAGCTCACATTAAAAATAAAAACAAGAAAAAGCTTATGGAGTGGAGGGGAAGATGGGGAAAGAGTGGGGGAGTGAGCTTTACTCTCATCAGAACTGGCTCAAAGAAGGAATAACATAAACACCCAAGTGGGTATAGTAATGTATTTTTCCCGAGGGAAAGAGGGAAGGGAAGGGGATAAGGGGGGAAGGCGAGACATGAAGGAAGGGAGGGTAGATTGGGGGAGGGAGCAGTAAAAAGCAAAACAATTTTGAGGAGATATAGCATGAAAGAAGATAGAAAATAGAGTAAATATCAAGGGGAGGGAATAGGATGGAGGATAATACAGTTAGTAATAGTAACTGTGAGAGAAATGATGAGCAGGATGCTATCAGAATGATGTATGAAAAATGCAAACCATCAACAGAGAAAGAACTGATGGTATCTGAATACAGATTGAAGTATAATTTTCTTTGTTCCTCTTTCTAAAGTTATTTTGTCTGTTTTCTTTTATAACCTGACTAACGTGAAGATTTTTTGCATGATTGCACATGTATGACTTATTGAATTGCTTGATTTCTTAGGGAGGGAGAAAGAAAATTAAGAACATAAAAGTTTAAAAAATCAATGTGAATTTTTTTTTTACATGTAACAGGGAAAATTCTAAAGAAAAAATAAAACAAGGGGGTGGCTAGATGGCTCAGTGGATAAAGCACCGGCCCTGGATTCAGGAGTACCTGAGTTCAAATTTGGCCTCAGACACTTGACACTTACGAGCTGTGTGACCTTGGGCAAGTCACTTACCCCCCCCCATTATACTGCAAAAAAAACAAAACAAAACAAAACAAAAAAAAAACATTGATTGGAGATTGATCTTGAATATGTCTTTAGCTATATACAAAATTATCACAAAATTATAAAAGACAATAGAAGAAACATCTGGGATGCATATCCCAGTTACTTTTATTGAATTTTGTTGAGGAAAAAAAAAGTCTAAGAACCGAGAAGGTTGGATTTGGTAATTAAAAGTTTACTTTATTTCCAAGGAAGGGAAGAATCTAAATAGAAGCCAGATTATTTGGGTTTAAGGAGATAATAAATAGGTGGTGAGAACATGTAGATGATAGGTATACACAGAAGAGTCATCAACAACACTTATGACATCCTCTGTTTCCTTTAACAATGCAGAAAAATTTTTCTATACTTTGTACTTTGTAATAACTCAGCAGAGGTATCAAAACATGGAAGCAAAATATTTCATTTTTCCATGTCATACTTTTATAATTTTAGTCTGAAAAAGGTTACTTAGGCAATATTTTAAAATGTCATTCCAATTTGCTTATTTTCCTATCCCCTTATATTTATCAATGTCTAATTGCCATCAAACATATATTCTCTTCAAAAGAAGTATTTTAGCAATTTTCCCCAAGGTCTTTGGGAAAAATATTTCCTTCTTAAAGGGACCAAGTGTGTGTGGTCCTCTGATGATTTTTAACAAAAAGCATATTTAAAAAAATTGTGCAATAGCTTTTCATCCTAAAAAATACTCTGTTAATCAAGAAAATTCCTGTGTGTGCTTGTAGTCATGTTTTTCTCTTGTCACTTGCAATTTAATCATTGCTATCACTAAGACTGTGGTAATCAGATTATCCTCTTTTTCAGATACTAGAGTGGTTTGCCATTTCTTTCTATAGTTAATTTTACAGAAAAGGAAGCTGAGGTAAATAGTGTTAAGTGACTTACCCAGTGTCAAAGAAATAGTGTCTGAGGTTAGATTTGAACTCAGGGAGATGAGTCTTCCTGACTCCAAGCCGAGAATTTAATCCACTCTGCCACCTAGCTCCTCCATATTGTTTTTTATTTAGGGGCAAACTCTTCCTACATGTGCATAGGTCCTTTACTGTACAAATTTAGAGATATTACAATACAGACTATTAGTTTTAAATATCATAATGGCTTGGAGCCACCAGAGCTGAGCAACTTCTAATTGTTGGGGCAGAAATAAAGATTCCCAACCTGTTAACCTGTTAAATCCTGTATGTAGAAATAGCTATTAGTTTTTCTACTTCTATATTCCATATTCAAAGATACATACTCAGAACTCAATTAAAATCAGATTGTGTTTTTTTCTAGATCAAACAAATTTTAATGTGCCATTGAAATAGCAAGGAAACAGCTTAGGAGAAACATAGACTTAGGAGGTAAGCCCCTGCTTTTTTAAATGTAGTAATCAGAAAATAAAGGGAAAAAAAGAATATAATTTTCCCCAATTTTTATAGTTCTTAAGATAGACAATTATTCAATAGGCTCAGATTGGACCATTTGTTCCAGAAAATGGAAGAGGCTGCTGCTATCCCACACTATAATTAGTCTCTCTCAGATCTCCATTGCAGAACCTGCACCTTTTTATCTTTGGATGTTCGGGAGTGGTGTGTTGCTTCTCAGTTTGCTAAATCGAAGATACGGTTTTAGGGACACTGTCACCCGATGCTTCATTTTCATGAGGCAATAAATGTGCCTCTCTCTATATGCTAGTCTGTGTTGTTGTATCAATCTGTATGCAGATGTCACGGCTACTCCTCATACTGCTACTACTTCTGTGGGTGTCAGTACTCCTCCCTAAAAATCTAAACTTTGTGCCCAATCATCTCATCTCAGTACCATCCTCTTACTCTCTGTGCTAATTGTCAAAACTGCAATCCAAGAGATTTTGTTCCACTTCAATTCCCATCATGCATTTTCCATATCCTAGAGACACTAAGGCTATATTTAGATGTCCATCTCAATTGTACAATGTGAATAAAATAAGGCATAGAGAGATTACTTTGTCTACATACCAAAGTCATACAACTAATGTGGAGGTAGAATGGGGGAGAGATGGAGTATTAGAACTCAGGTTTGCTCTTTTCCTTCTGTCATAGTAACTATTACCTATACCATAGGTTTTGATTTTTTTAACCAGTGTATCACAGTAGCCAAGATTTTTTAAATACCCTATTTGCAAATTTACAATGATGTCTAGATACTAAGGTTATACTTTAAGGCATCTTATCTACACCCCTTTTAGGTGTCATTGTGGTTCAATTACTGTAATTTGCCCAGAGTAATCAATTTTTACAGTATATTGATTCATTTTATTATATGAGGTAATTATGTGATCTAGAAAAAGTTCTAGTTATGGAATCAGAATATCTGGCTGCAAATCCCAGGTCTACCACTTCCTACCTGTATTACCACTAATGCATTATTTTCCATCTTGGGGCCTCAATATCCTCCAATGAAAAAGGAAGACTTTAGACATGACAAGCTCTGACACCTCTTTGGCTGTAAAACTAAGATGATCTTTTATACAGCAGAGAATTGTTTCTTTGAACCAGTAGAAAGGAGATTCAGTTATGAATCAATGGCCACCATTCCTATTTCTTAAAATATACCTATGTAACAGGTTAATGATTATGGGTCATATTTATTTCCATTATTGACAGTTTTGGAGGTCAGCAAATCTAGTACTATAAGTTTCAGATCACTCTTCCAGCAAGCAGTTTGCTTTGCCTACAGGAAGATTTTCCATAATCTTATAGCCTTAATCTTACTGAGTGTTTAGAAAGTGGGATTTGTGCTAAAAATCTATAATTACTTCAAAAGCTCATTTCTCCAATTTGTAGACTCACTTTGCCTAAGGTTACTGATCTGTCTGTGCTCCCCTCCATTATCTACTTTTCATTTTTATTTTTTTTAACTCTTTTCCAGTGGTTAGCAGCATTTTCACTTCAGGCCTATAAACTGTAGAAAGACCTGCAACCTCAAAGAGAGGAGCCTAGAGATTCCCAGGAAAGTATACAATTTCCAGTCTAACACATAACTTTGCTCTGGGTAAATTGCTGACTTGTAAAGGCTGCTTCACACGGTGTCTGAGCAATCTAATTATTGGAGCTGAGCCAGGAGGGTTTATCCCAAACATAGGAATTCACACTGACATTAAAAAGAAGCAGGGAGGGGGAATAGGGAGGAAGGCAAGTCAAAAACTTTGGAATTACCAGTGCACTACAGGTTGAGTGCCTGATTAAATTCGTTTTGTCTTTTCAATCACAGCTCTCAAGTAAAGAGTGTCTCTTCTCCCTTGCAATCTGGACATCTTGACAGCCAGATTTCATTCTATATTGTTTTCTGCCTGATATGGAATGACATGAAGTAGGGTCCAAGCTGGCATGCTAGATGAGTGGGATTATGCTCTGGATCTATCAAACCCATGTGTCCATCCACTTTTCTGCAGTTCAGGCAATAATAGAGACAGATGCATAACACTACATATATACATCCAGGTCCTGGAAATTAAGTTGACCCTTCATCCTTAAGAAGTGGTCATTGGAGAACAGACTGAAGATGTGGTGGCTGATGAACTTACCTTTCAGTGACTGTTCTGGTCATCATATCAGCTTCAAGTTATTTCTAGGAATGCATTTGCCTGCCATAGCATCCCAGATACTTTGATAAAATTGTTGCAATTGCCTAGCAAATAGATGAGGTCTAACCTGCCAGAAGCTGCAACTCTGCCCTCTGAGACAATATCATATTTTTAAGGTCCATTTAATTTAAAGAAATTTCAAATTTGTCACTGACTCTTAAAATAATAGGATTTTGACACATGCACTTTTAGATGTCTAGACAGTGAATTAGGTTGTAAGGGGTCATGTATTTGGTTAGGGGGCTTGAAAGCAAGTCCAGGAACCTATCTAGAACCCACATTATATCATTTCTTTAAATCTAAGAGAAAATCAACACTATGTATTTAGTCACCAATATTGGACAACAAAATGCACACTGCTGCCTAGTCTTTCTGCTTCTTCCTGAAGACAATACTTCCTCCCTCCTTTCTTTCCTTACTTTCTTCTTTCTTTCCTCCCTTCCTTACTTCTTTTCTTCCTTCCCCATTTAATGTGAGGAAGATAGCAGCATATGCTCAGGCATACAAATTGAAAAAAAGACTGTTAAAAACACATACTTCTTTAGGAAAAGCTAAAGTAATAGGAAGTACCCAGAAAATGAACATATTTTTCATTATTCCAGACTCTAGACAAAGATAGATTCTTCACAATAGAAATATGCAGAGTTCCAGATTTTTACCCTTAAATCTTCAAAAATTGTGTAAGTAACCCTTAACTTATGTCTTATTTGCAAAAGAGAGAGAGACAAAGTTTCCTCAGGGGAACAGAGGTGATACATATTACTCAGATACAAAATTTGGAGGCTTAACTCAACATTAGAAAGTAAAGAAAAATAGAAGCCAACATTAAAGATAATATGTTGAAAATTAGGGGAGTAGATTTCAACATAATAAATGAGGCATGATTTTTGGTAAAACAAAAAACCCAACAGCAACAACAACAAATCATGAAACAAGACACAATCTCATGGGATTTAAGGATCTAAGATGTTGTCAACATTAATAGTTTAATACATACACAAAGGGGGCAGCTAGGTGGCACAGTGGATAGAGTGCCAGCCCTGGAGTCAGGAGTACCTGATTTAAAATCTGGCCTCAGACACTTAACACTTACTAGCTGTGTGACCCTGGGCAAGTCACTTAACTCCAATTGCCTCAATAAAAAAAAAAGCATACACAGATTCTCAAATACTGAATATAGAATTTTTGATGTTTAGACCCAAATTCAAACCTGGTTTCAGACACTTACTATCTGTGAAACCTTAGGCAAATCACTTAATCTCTCTGCTCTGCCTCAGTTTTTTTTTTTTTCTGTAAAATTGAGATAATAATAGCACCTACCTCACAGAATTATTTTCAGGATAAATTTAGATACAATTTGTAAGGCACTTTGCTAACCTTAATGTAACTTATAAATCCAAGCTATGATTATCATTAGTTACTGTCATTGTTTGATTTTTTTGAATCATTAATGCAACAAAATTAGGTAGAATTACGGTTTCATCTCTGCTACTAAAAAGCATATGACCTCATCCAAGCCATTTTCTTTCTACAGACCCCAATTTACTCTATAAAACAGGGGATATGCATTAAATTATCTCTAAGTTTCACTATAGTTTTAAGAGTCTGTGGCTTTGTGGTTATTGGGTAAGTAACATTTATATCACAAAAGTTCAAGACAATAAGTTCTGAGAAGGTATCATGTAAATCAGAAATCAGTAATTTTATCCACCCCGTCTTGTATATTGACACCTCTTTCCAGAGTTTTTCTTATGGTTGTGTCATTTAACTAGTTGACTCAGTCTCTTCCATGTACATGTAATGTCTGTGTAGAGATATTAAACTGGAAGGAGAATCAGCCAGAGGAGAAGCAGGTTGTAATACCTCTACAATCATTAACTAACAGTGGCCCTGTGAAAATAATGTACATTCTATATCTCAGTTTTCTCACATATAAAACTTGGATAATACCTATTCTTTCTACTTTACACGTTTATGATTAAATGAAAAAGAAGTAATAGCTGCTTAAATACCTTGAAGCATATAAAGCTCCATCCAAGTACAAAATATCATTTTGTATGTTATTAGTTCATTTCACTTCTCCATTTCTCAAACATGTGTATAATATTGAGGCTCTGGGGTTATTTATGGCTAACTGCTCCCTAATCACCCATTGACTAAAGTAGTGGAAGAGTTTAAATTTAGTACAAAAAATGTTTTAAAGCTATTTTTAGAAAAAATACAACTTGACAGATATCTAGATGTAGATGTAAAGATACATAGTGTCGGGGCAGCTAGGTGGCGCAGTGGATAGAGCACTGGTCCTGGAGTCAGGAGTACCTGAGTTCAAATCCGGCCTCAGACACTTAACACTTACTAGCTGTGTGACCCTGGGCAAGTCACTTAACCCCAATTGCCTCACAAAGAAAAAAAAAAGAAAGATACATAGTGTCCCAAAATTATTAGTGCAGTTTAAGGAAATAAAATTATTTTTAAATTGCATGTAAGATTTTGTACCCTATGCATTATAAAATATGATATGTGTATTTGGGTGTAAATGTATGTATATGTAACATATTTATGTATGTATACAATTTTATATACATATGTACAATGTATATACATGTAGATGCATGTATGGATATATAGATAAATGTAGATATTCAAAGAATGCAAAATTTTCAGATCAAATTTGTACTTTTTCTGGTGGTCAGACTGAAAAGTAAAAGGCATTATACTCTCCATTTATATGCACAGATATTATTATTATTATTATTATTATTACTTATATTTTTAATGACTAGTTAACGTAAAGTACTCCACAAGTGTAATTGTATTATCATGCTCCTGGATAATTTAAATATATCCCCTGTGTGCAAGAGTATTGGAATCCCTCAAAAGACTTTACTTTTCTTGATGAATCTCAAAGCAGTTTCATTATCAAACATTTGTCAGGGTCACTCTGAGTGTGGTGTGGGTATTAGCATTAAGTCCATATTGAAAAATCAGACAGATGCCTGCTTCTTATTTTAAAGGAAAATGCATTCTTTATTTTCCTTAAACACTAAGGTCATAGTACTTAATTGAATTTCTTTCCCTCCAGTCAATTTTCTTTCCCTCTCCTCTCCTCCCCTGTTCTCTCTTCTCCTTTGCTGTCCTCTCTTTTCCTATTCTCTTCTCCTATCTTGTTTCCTCTCCTCTCCCCCTCTTTCTCCTGCTTTCTTTCCCATCCCCACAACCCCTGCTGTCTCATTGTTTGTAAGTTATTCTTGTGATAGGCAGGGATAAGAGTGGAATGGGACATGACCAGATCCATCCTTCCATACTTAAAATTTTCCTTAGGAACTTTTTCTCAGTTTTAATGCTTTGGAAAAGTGCACACTGCTGCAGGTAGAGGCCAAAACAAGGAAGCTTCAGAGTGGCTCACAGTGGCTCACAGAAGTCTGAGGCAAACAGAGAAAGAACAAATAGTACAACTAGTCAGCGATAAAGAAAAGGAAGAAAAATCTGGGATATTGATGTACATTTGCTCCTTCTCACCATCACCAAGGCAACCTGGAACAAACTGGGGCTGCTTATCTGGCAGCAATCTTCCCTCACCCTGTTTCACAAACATAGCTAACATGTAAGATAATTTCATGGTTTCAAAGTGTTTTTTTTTTTCATTTGATCATGACAATGGTACTGGGAGGTTGGTAGCAAGTTCATTTCCACTCCACAGATGGACAAATGGAGATTTAGAAAGTTTAAGTGATCTCCTCCACACTATCATTCACAATAAATCTATTCTTCACCCTTATCATGACTTATAATTCACTTGTCCACTCCTTTTATTACCCATAATACTTTCACCTATACCATTTACAGGGTGGGGTGCCCCAAAATTATTTACTGCAAGTTCAAGTGACCCTGTTAGTTTATATAATCTACTACATCACACACAACTTCCCACCCACTTTTCATCTTTTATAGTTAGCCAGAAGAGTCAGCTAAGCATTAAACAAAAAAGGCATAAAAAAGTAACAACACGATATTTGCCACACATAACAGAGGTAAATGTTGCCATGAGTACCCATTATATTGGTGGAAATAGTAGACAGGAACATGCATGTGTAAGAATGGGAGCCACACATTTAAGGAACACATGAGACTAATATGTCTATGTAGAGATTCACATAGGGTATACACATAGAAAACATGACCTGGATAGATAGATAGATAGATAGATAGATAGATAGATAGATAGATAGATAGATAGATAGATAGATAGATAGATAGATAGATAGACAGACAGGTATAGATTTATATATATATGTGTGTGTGTGTGTGTGTACACAGGTAGAGGGGCAACTCTCCTTTCCACTTGACACTACTACACATAATGCTGCTCTACTGAATACTACTTAAATAGATGACATTGTTCTGCCAGATGTTGTTCTGTCAAATATTCCTCTGCTAGATGCTATTGTATACTTTTTTTTCTGGGAACTGCACAGCTAGATGCTTCTGAAATAGGTGCTATGGATTATGTCTACCTTCTGGCTCATGTAAAATTCTTGACTATTTCATCTACTTTTTTGTGTGTTTTGTTCTGTTTTATTGATAGTCTTTTTTTTGTTTGGTTTTTGGTTTTTTGGTGAGACAATTGGGGTTAAGGGACTTGCCCAGGGTCACACAGCTAGTAAGAGTCAAGTGTCTGAGGCCGGATTTGAACTCAGGTCCTCCTAACTCCAGGGCCGGTTCTCTATCCACTGCACCACTTAGCTCCCCCTAATTTTTTTAGTTTGGCCTTTTCTAGATTTTTTTTGGAGGGGGGGGCAGGGGGCAAGGGCAATGACCATTAAGTCACTTGCCCAAGGTCACACAGCTAGTAAGTGTCAAGTGTCTAAAGGTGGATTTGAACTCAAGTTCTCCTGAATCCAGGGCCAGTGCTTTATCCACTGTGCCACCTAACTGCCCCCTAACATGCATTTTTAAAACGTTAAATTCCAAATTCTCCCCCTTCCTCCCCCATCCCCCATTGAGAAAAAAAGCAATTCAAAATAGATTATAAATGTGTAATCATGCAAAATATTTCCATATTAGTCATGTTGTAAAAGAAAGTACAGATGAAAAACTCAAGAAAAATAAATTAAAAAATAAAAGTATGCTCCCATCTATATTGAGAGATCACTAGTCCTTTCCTCTGGGAATGAATACCATTTTTCATCATAAATCCTTCAGAGTTCTTTTGGATTATTGTATTGCTGAGAATACCTAAGTCATTCACAGCTGATCATCTTATAATAATACTGTTACTTTGTATATAGTACATTTCACTTTGTATCAGCTCATTTAAGTCTTTCCATATTTTTATGAAACCATCCTGTTCATCATTTCTTATAGAACAATAATATTTCATCAGAGTCACATACCACAATTTGTTTAGCCATTTCCCAATTGATAGGCATCCCCTCAATTTTCAATTCTTTGCCACAAGGAAAGAGCTGCTATAAATATTTTTGTACATATAGGTGCTTTTCCTTTCTGTTTTTTACCTCTTTTCAGATGCAGACTTAGTACTGGTATTTCTGGGTGAAAAGGTATGCATGGTTTTATAGCCCTTTGGGCATACTTCCAAATTGCTCTACAGAATGTTTGAATCAGTTTACAACTCCAGCAATAGTGCTTTAAAATCTCATTTTCTCCACACCCCCTCCAACATTTGTCATTTTCCTTTTCTGTACTATTAGCCAACCTTATAGATATGAGGTAGTTAGTACCCTAGAATTGCTTAGATTTGCATCTCTTCAAATCAATAATGAGGTAGAGCATTTTTTCCATATAGCTATAGATAGTTTTGATTACTTCATCAGAAAACTATTTCATATGTTTTGATAATTTATTAATTCTGGAGTCACTTGTATTAAAAAAAACTTGCTTGAAAATCTGTTTTGTCACAGTTAATATTACTAATTGTATTTCCCTCCATCCTCTACTTCCTTAATTCTGTTTTATCTCTCCTTCCACTCTGTCCCTCCTCAAAAGTGGTTTGCTTCTGACTACCCCCTCCCCCACTCTTCTCTCACTTCTCTCATCCTCCCCTTCTCTTATCTATTCCCCTTCTACTTTTTTGCAGGGTGAAATATATTTCTGTACCCAATTGAATGTGGATGTTATTTCCTCTGAGCCAATTCTGTTGAGAGTTTCACCCACTCCCCTCACCTCACACAACTTCCTGTAAAAGCTTTTTCTTGCCTCTTTTATTTGAGATAATTTACATCAATATGCCTCTCCCTTTCCCTTTCTCCCAGTGCACTCACCCCTTCATTTTATTTATCTATTTTTTATATCATCTCTTCATATTCACACACACATATGGCATAGGTGAGATAAATAGATAGATAGATAGATAGATAGATAGATAGATAGATAGATAGATAGATAGATAGATAGATAGATAAAGACTTCTCCCAAATAACCAAATAATGAGAAAGTTCTTATGAATTTACAAATATCATTTTCCAATGTAGTTTTTTGCTTTGTTTTTTTTTTTTTTTTTAGTGAGGCAATTGGGGTTAAGTGACTTGCCCAGGGTCACACAGCTGGTAAGTGTTAAGTGTCTGAGGCCGAATTTGAACTCAGGTCCTCCTCACTCCAGGGCCGGTGCTCTATCCACTGCACCACCGAGCTGCCCCCAATGTAGTTACCCTTATAAAATCCCTTATGATTTTCTTCTCCAATTTACCTTTTTATGATTCTCTTGAATCTTATATTTGAAAGTCAAATTTTCTATTTAGCTCTGGTCTTTACATCAGGAATGCCCATGAGGGGGCAGCTATGTGGTGCAATGGATAAAGCCCTGGCCCTGAAGTCAGGAGGACCTGAGTTCAAATCCAGCCTCAGATATTTGAAATGTACTAGCTGTGTGACCTTGAAGAAGTCACTTAACTCTTATTTCCTAAACGAAGAAGAAGAAGAAGAAGAAGAAGAAGAAGAATGCCCATGATTTCCCCTGAAGGATAATATTCAGTTTTGCTAGGTAAGTGATTCTTGCTTATAATCCCAAATCCTTTGCCCCCAAAATATCATATTCTAAGCCCTCCAATCTGTTAATTCAGAAGCTGCTTAAACTTCTGTTATCCTGAATGAGCCTCCATTATATTTGAATTGTTTCTTTCTGGCTACTTGAAATAGTTTTCCTTAACCTGGGAATTTTTGTTTTAGGATATCTTTGAGGAGGTAAGTGGTGAACTATTTCAATTACTGTTTTTTCAATTTTTCTGGTTCTAGACTGTCAGGACAGTTTTCCTTGATAATTTCTTGAAATATGATATCTATCTAGGCTCTTTTTGTTTTTTGATCATAGCATTCAGGTACTCCAATAATTTTTAAATTATCTCTCCTGGATCTATTTTCCAGGTCAGTTGTTTTTCCAATGAAATATTTCACATAGTCTTCTATTTTTTTATTCGATTTTAGTTTTTGTTTCTTGATTTCTCATAAATTCATTAGCTTCCTTTTGCTCCATTCTAATTTTTATATTAATTTCTTCAGTGAGCTTTTCTACCTCCTTTTTCATTTGACAAATTCTACTTTTTAAGGAGTTTTTTTCTTCAGTGAATTTTTGTGTCTCCTTTACCAAGCTGTTGACTCTTTTTTCATAATTTATTGTATTACTCTCATTTCTCTTCCCAATTTTCCTTCTATATCTCTTATTGGTTTTCAAAATCTTTTTGATCTCTTCCATGCATGAGACCAATTTATATATTTTTTGGAGGCTTTGAATTCAGGAGCTTTGACTTTATCTCCTTAGTGTGTTACCATAATGGCTTTCTATGGTGAGACTTTTTGTTTATTGTTGTTAGACTTACATTTTTGTCTGGATTCAAATTCTTAGTCCCTGCTCTTGGGGCCATAGTATGCATCACCACACTTCTTTATCATGTGAATTCCATGTTTTCCAATTTTCATTCCTGAAGGATAAATCCTAATCCAGGTAGTAGTGATTTGCCTAATAACTACCAAAATACTCCAATATCTGCATTTTGTCCTTAGGTTTTTGTTTGGTTATTTTTGTTTTGTTGTTGTTGTTGTTGTTGTTTGCATTTTTCCTTGACTCCTCTCATATTCCCCTATCCTTAGGCCAGCATAAACATAGAGACAGAACCTTCAGTTGTACGTTCACCTTTGTTTTTCTCCTGGTTCCCCATGGTGAATTCTAAGCCTTCTTACACATAAATGCAACCCATCAAAAGCCTTGAAGGAATTTGGGGGCAGTTTTTTTTTAAATATTCATATAAACATTTAAAGTCTACAAAGTCCTTTATATGCATGTCTCATTTGTCCTTCAATAGACTCCTGTAATATAAATATCACAGATATTATTATTACCATTTTATAGATAAACCATCCTAGAAAGTCCAGTGAAGGCCAGATAAAGCTTAAAGAACACATTAGGCAAAGTGATAACTCCCACCTATTGGAAGTCTTTACTGGAGTCCTAAAATGGTTCCTTTTAGATATGATGTAGTTTTGTGATTCATTCCTTTATAGATCTGGTAATCTGTGTCCATTATGTCTTTGGTAACAAGAAGTTGGGAAGTCTTCTTTTAAGGTTCTACTTTGACAGGGGAAGTTAGCTGAGGCACTCTCCACCCACATCTCAATTAATTCCTTCTCAGAGGCAATATCCTATCAAATTAGAGTTAATTAACTGTATCTCTATTGGACCAGACACTTATTTATAAATGACTTGTAGGGTGTGGCTAATTCTCCTTAGATTATCTTTATATCACTTCTAGTTCATCCAGTAACTTATTAGAGATAGCTAGATTAATTAAGGCCTCTTCCTGCTAATTTGGAATGCTAAGACACATTTCCACCTGATTATAATTCCTGGGAATAATATTTTATCTCTATTTTAGGCCAAAAGTGGTGATTTTATTTATTTATTCAATTGAGCTTGACTCTTACTAAAGTTTAATTTCAATGTACTGTGTTTTTTAAAATTTGTTTGGTTTATTTATTTTTTTTCATTTATTTATGTATTAGCTTTGTAGACATGATGATGACTATGAACCCAAAACTCAAGTGTGGGACTCTTACATTGAGTAGGAAAGGTACAATTGGATAATCCATTTTCAGTTCCTTGCAATTGATAGATTGTGGATTAACAGAATACACCTGGGCTTTTGCTACCACTATCCCCTCAGAAGCTAAATAAAATTATGACTTTCTGTTTCAATTCAGAATTGAAAGAGGGGGGAGAATTCCTAGGAAATATAATCAAAACAAATAAATATTCCAAATCTTCTTCCTGCAACCACTTTATTTCAGAGCTTCTTTCATTTTGGAGCTATGCTTATGTTATCTCACTACACCTTCACCAGAAAACCTCTCAAGGGAAGTAATTCAATTTAGTAGAAGCCACCTTCATTCTGAAGTCTTCTTTGATTTAAAGCCACAGCTGAAGTAATTCAATTTAATGGAAACTCTATCTTCTAAAGAGAGGTGCATAATATATCACTTGTTTTGGGCCTTTATCTGAATATATATATGGTGGGGCGTTCATATATATCTGAATATATATACATATATGTTTGTGTGCATACACACATATGTATATGCATAATAATGCAAATATTTCTTGAGCTTTAAACAAAGGCCTTGTTCTTTAGCATCCTTTCAATAGAAAACTTCTTAGATTCCCAATGTGACTAAACTAGACTAATCTGCCAAAAAATTGTTAGACATTATGGTAAGAAACTTTGCTCAATTGTTCTGGTTAAATTCTATCTTCAAATTCAACAGGTTTTTTTTTGTCAAAGATTAGTCTGAATTTGGAGATGTTCTTTTCCAAAATTCTACCCCCCCCACCATTTTTTATTGTTATCTTTTTTGTTAAATAACTTTTCTGGATTCTCAAACTTACTTTTTTTAAATTTTTGAGCTGGATACTGAGTATAGCTAAGGATTATCACCCACATGATTTGCAGTTTGTAAGTTAACTTAAGATGCATTTTTATGAGATTTTTCTTATTTAAATATAGAGATCTATTTCCATGCTTCCTGACTATCTTGGTAGATTTTGACTTGATTTGTAATCCCTATTAGGTTTGTCCTATGTTTTCATGTTTAAAGATACTGTAAGTATCTAAATCATCAAGATATTTAATGAAGAATGGAATATCCAAGATGTCAAGGTAAAGAGAGCACACTAGCCACACTCTCCAAGCATTACCATCTAAACAACTTTTTTTTTGTTTTTTTTTTTTTTTTAGTGAGGCAATTAAGGTTAAGTGACTTGCCCAGGGTCACACAGCTAGTAATTGTTAAGTGTCTGAGGCTGGATTTGAACTCAGGTCCTCCTGAATCCAGGGCCAGTGCTCTATCCACTGTGCCATATAGTTGCCCTCATCTAAACAACTTTTAAATAATGCATTAAATCAAATTCCAAATTGGCATAACCAAAAAATGTTCAGGATGAGATTTTTTTTTTCAGTCCAGAACAACCTAGGTTAGAATGAGAGGTCTATGGCACTGGGGTATGGGTTGAACAGACATCTAGTACTGCAACAAAACCAGGTTTAGGCATTTGAGGTGGTGAGGCAGCAGCAGCCCAGCAGTACTAGTGGCTCTAACCACCTAAAGATGGTAAGAGGATTGATCGCCTGGTCAGAAAGATTCCCTGGTTCCCATGTACCAGCACTAGGTACAGTACCAGGCACAATTTGGCAACTGTACTGCTCATTATCCACTTCAGGGTCACAGTTTCAGGGAAGATAGGAGTGTTTGCAATTCCAGAGCCTAGGCCTTGATTGAGGTGTCAGTTACAGAGAAGAGAGTTGTGGCCATGAAAGTACAGGGGTTATATATAGGTAGGTACCAGAGTACAGACCAGGAGAGAGGTGACCAAACTTCTCCCTGGATCATACTACCTTGGAATCATTGGAAAATGGCAGGCCTCCAGAACAAATTGTGAAAACACCAGGATGAAAAAGCCTGAAGTTTGGAACAGTAACCCACTCCCTCACCCCTTGGAACCTTCTTCCTTCCCACCTTGTACCTCCCCAGAAGAGAGAAGAGCCAAGTCCAGTATAAAGTTTAAAGCCAAAAAGTAAAATAGGAAAAGTTAACAAACAAAAACAAGCCAAAAAATGTCCATAAAAATCTATTATGATGACAAGGAAAAAAATTCAGAAGACTATGACTTAAGACATAAAAGTCTCAAAGGCATAAATAAATAAATAAACAAATAAATAAATAAATAGGTAAATAGATAATTAATAGATAGATAAAGTAATGAATGGATGAATTAATTAATAGATAGATAAATGGATGGATGGATGAATGAATGAACAAATAAATAAACAAACAAGTAAATAAATGAAAGAATAGATAGATAGATAAATGAAATCTAATTGGATAAAATCCCAATAAGATTTCCTAAAAGAGTTAAAAAGATTTTTTCAAAGTTTCAAAAGTGATTTTTTAAAGAAAATCCTAGCAGTAGAGGAAAAGTGAGAGCAATGCAAAGAAATTGTAAAAGAGATTGAATATCTTGGTTAAAAAAATAGGGCACAACATATACTAAAAAAAAATTCCTTATAAAACAGAAGTGGCCTATTTATAAAAGAGGTACATAGCCTAAATAAAAAGAAAAAAAACTCCTTAAAAAGCAGAATACGCCAGGGGAAAATATGCAGAGAATCTCACTAATGAAAATATTTTCTTTCAAATTAAATTTAAGCAAGTGGAAGCTGAGTGATAAATGGGATTTTTAAAAATAAATGGGGTATCAAGAAACACTAAAGTCAAAAGAATTAAAAGCATCAGAAAAAAATATAAAATATATAATCAGGAAAAAAAAAACTGATGTTGGAGATAGATTGAGGACAGATGATTTAAGAATCATTGTGTCAGGATGAAAACAAAACCTAGCCATCACAGTTCAAAAAATAATAAAAGATAAGATAGAGAAAAAGAGAAGGATAAAACAAAGAAGGGGTAATTCAGGGAAGATGTAATTAAGGGAACCCCCTTCAGAGCATATATACATATGTATATATGTATGTATATGTGTATACACATGTACAGGTTTATATGCATGACACACAAATATACGCATATGTATATGTATGTGTGTATACATATGAAGCTAAATATATATGGAAAATTATATATGTGAAACTAAATAACATAATCCTAAGGCATAAATTGATTAAATAACACATCATAGAAACAATCAATACTCATTAAAGAGAATGACAACAATGAAAAAAGACACCAAAATATGTGAGATAGCAAAATTAATACTTAGGAGGAAATTATATTTCAAAACTCTTAGACGTATAAAAGAGAAAAATCACATTAATAAATAGGAAATGTAACTAAAAACTAAAAAAGAGCATAGTGGAAATCTCCAATTAAATTTCAAAAGAGTTGAAAAATCAATGGGAACATTAAAAGTGAAGGTTAAAAACATTGAACTAATAAATAAAACTTGGAACTGGTTTCATTTTTTAAAATGGTTTAACCATTTAAGCTTTGGTTAATTTGATAAAAAAAAAAGAAATAAGAAAACACAATTATCAATGTGAAAAATGAAAAGGGCAAATGTGCCATCAAATGAAAATGAAATTAAAGATATTATTGGAAGCTATTTCCTGCAATTTTATGCAAATATAACTATTTAAATAAAATGGATGAATATTTGCAAAACTATAAATTTTTCAGATTAATAGAAGAGAATAAAATATTTAAATAATCCTATCTTTAAAAAGTAAACAGCTCATAAATGAGTTCCCTAAGGAAAAAAAAAAACAACCCTGAAATCAAATAGATTTTGCAGCATATTATACCAAACGTTCAAAGAAAAAATATTTCTAATATTACATAAACTATCAGAAAAATTTCCAATATTACATAAACTATCAGAAAAAATAGTAAATAAGATATATTGAATTCCTTCTATCATACAAGTATGATTTTAACACCTAAACCAGGGAGACAGAAAAATGACAGAATGTCCTTAATGAATATTATGCAAAAATGTTAAATAACACACTAGCAAAGAGACAGAGAAATATATCACAAAGATCATAAATTTTTACCAGGTGGGATTTATACTAGGGATGTATGGCGGGTTTACTATTAAGAAAATTGCAAGCATACATGATTATATCAATATCGCCACAATTATTCAAAATTGTAATAGAATTATTAACCATAGCAATAAGAAAAAAAAACAAAAGAGTAAGAATAGGCAATTACAAACAAAACTATCATTCTTTAAAGATGCCATGAGCGTATACTTAAAGAACTCTAGGTAATAAATTAAAATAACTATAGCAATGTTTCAGAATATTGAATCAGCTGAAATAAATCAGCAACTTTTCTTTATGTTACCAATAAAATTAAACAAAAATAGATAGAAAGATCTATTCCCTTTAAAATAACTGCATACAATTTAAATACTAAGCAGTCTACCTGCCAACACACACAGGTATGACAAGAGGATAATTACATTTTTTAGATAAATAAAAACACATCCAAACAACTGGTGAGATATCAATTACTCATGTATAGGCTGAATCAATATAATACAGTGATACTTCTACCTAAATTAATTTACTTATTCAGTGCCATATCAATTGAACTACCAAAATTTTATTTTGTAGAGCTTGAAAAAATATGGTAAAATTAATTTGAAAAGAAAAAACAAAAATAAAAGTTAAAGAATTCAAATAAATAATGAAAAAATGTGAAGGAAGGTGCCTAATAGCGTAACACTTTAAAATATATTAAAAAGTGGTACTTGTTAAAACAATTTGGTATTTGATGAAAACTGAATAGTGGGTAGATAGACTAGATTAGATACACAATAAGCAGAAACAAATGATCACAGTATTCTAGTATTTGATAAACCCAAAGATCCAAGTTTTAGAGGTAATAATTCATTGACAAAAATGGCATATACATATAATATAAAAAGTAAATAAAACATGGCCTATTTCTAAAAAAAAAAAAGAATGGAATAATGAATCAAGCTTTAGTTTTAATTCGTCTATTTTTCTTTCGTAATGTCTAAAATTCTAGCTGTGATGTCTAAATTCTAATGAGTGGTCACCTTAAAATTAGAAGCTTTAGCATGAGTTTAGGCTTTTAAGGATTTATTAAAGTGTATTAGAAGTTAATAAAGAGAGAGAATGGAAAACCCTAGTTTAGATCTATTTGGTATAGCCAGAGAGAAACCTTTTGCTTTTCCTAGCAGTCCATGTGAAGTCCCCCACCACACCAAAGTCCTGGATGAAAAGGGGGACCCTCTTTTTCTCCGTCTGCCACCACCAAGCCAGTTCCAGACAAAAAGAGGCCAATTCAGTGAGTGAACCTTGCCTTCCTACTTCCTGTCTCCCTCCTCAAAAGGGTAAGACCTTCAAGCTGATTGGTTGAGGGTCCTCTCCTGCTGACATCAGTAGTCCACTAGGAAACAAGCTCTGATTTGTCAACTAATCTAATCTAATATGTGTTAATGGAATAATGTATAGGCTACAAATTCCAAGGTATAAATGTTTAGACTAAAATTTTAACAGTTGGTTTGTCCTAACACACAATGTATAGGATACACACACACACACACACACACACACACACACACACACACACACACACATACACACACACACACATATACATATATGTTTGTATATATATATGTATGTATGTGTATATATGTATATATATATGTGCAGCAGCAGTTCAATAACAGTAATACAAGAGAATAAATGGTAATAATACAGAGTTAACCCCACTCCAACTAAATGTTTATATAATGTCCCAATAAGGAAATCTTAGTTAATTTATCCCTTTTGCTGATTTTCTAGTTATAAAAGATATATACATATATGTGTAGTGGAATCTCTCAGAAAAACATAGACATTTTAGCCTCTTCATTTATACAACCCTAAAATCTCTTCTGACTTCCATTCTCACTTCTCCAAATGCCCACTGGACATCACAAACTGGATTCAAATAAATAGATGAAACTCAACATGTTTAAAAAACCATTCATTATCTTTCCCCTAAGATTCAACCCACCCCTATACCACATTCTTTATTTCAATTAAAATCACAACCACCCTTTCATAGTTACACAGACTTACAATCTAGTCATAATAATTTGCTCCTCTCTCTGTCTCTCTCTGTTTCTCTCTGTTTCTATCTCTATTTCTGGGTCTGTGTTTGTCTCTGTGCCTTCTGTCTCTTCCCCCCGCCCCCCCCACCCCCATCTGTCTGCCTATCTGAATCTCTCTCTCTGTCTCTGTCTCTCTTTGTCCCTGACTCTGTCTCTGTCTCTATCTCTGTTTCTCTTTCTGTCTTTCTCCATAAACATCATCTTCTTTCTTCTGACAGTGCTAACACCTTTGTACAAGCCATCATCATACTTCTCCTGGGATATTTCAATAGCTGTCGGGTTTGTCTGTTTGCTTATCATAATATTATTGACTTTATTAGTACTACTTTGCATGATTTAAAATTATATTCCTGAGTGCACAAATTCATAGATTGACCAGAAATGTTATATAGTATGAGATATTGGTCTACATTTAGTTTCTGTCAAACTGCTTTCCAATTTTCCCACCACTTTTTGTGAAATGCTTAGTTCTTGCTCCCAAAGCTTGGATTTTAGGGTTTATCAAACATTAGATTTCAATGGCCTTCTCCAGTTGTTCTGATCTATATGTTGCCACTAGACCCAGATGAATCCAAAGGTGAGCATGAGGCTTGTGAATTTGTACAGCTCTGCCTCACCTAAATCCAATTATTTGCAAATCATATCACCTCCCAGATGTTATGGTCCTCTTCTAGAATGAAGGGCAAATGACCAAAATTCTGTGAGTAATAGCTGTTCCATTGGAACCCAACTGGCAAGCTCCAGTTGTGCAAAACATTTCCTTCCTCTCTTTCTCCCTTTCTCCCTTTTTTTCTTTTTCTCCTCTCCCTCTTGCTCTCTTTTCCTCCTTTCCCACCTTCCTCTCCCTCTGTCCGTATATGGAATCATACCCTTACCTGCAGGTACTCTGCCTAAAGGAATGTAAGTTTTGATTGCTGAAACCTCATGAGATTTCTTTTTCTTTTCTTTTTTTTTTTTTTGGGGGGGGGGATGAGGGTTAAGACACTTGCCCAGCATCATACAGCTATTAAGTGTCAAATGTCTGAGGCCAGATTTGAACTCAGGTCTTCCTGAATCCAGGGCTGGTGTTTTATCCACTGTGCCACCTGGATGCCCCACATTAAACATATTTCTGCATTAGTCATATTGTGAAAAAAAGATAAGAACACAGGAGAAAAACCTCAAGAAAGAAAAAAAAAAGAGCCAAAAAAGTAGTAACAGTATGTTTTAATCTGCATTCAGAATCCACAGTTCTTTTTTCTGGATATGGAGAACATTTTTGATCCTGACTTCTTTGGAATTGTCTTAGATCATTGCACTACAGAGAAGAGCCAAGGCTATCACAGTTGGTCATCACACAATGTCGCAGTTACTGTGTAAATGTTATCCTGGTTCTGCTCACTTCACTCAGCATCAGGCTACTTAAGTATTTCCAGGTCCGGCTGAAATCTGCCTGCTCATCATGTCTCTTTTTTACATATTGATTTTTTAAAACTTTGAGATCCAAATTTTCTTCCTCCCTCCTTCGTCACCCCTCTCTAAAAAAATGAAGAAATTCAATATAAGTTACACATCTGCAGTCATGCAAAACATCTTCACATTAGTCAGGGTGTGAAAGAAAACAGACAAAATAACTTTAGAAAGAGGAACTAACAAGGAAAATTATACTTCAATCTCTATTCAGATACCATCAGTTCTTTCTCTGTTGATGGTTTTCATTTTTCATACGACTTTCTGATAGCATCTTGCTCATTATTTCTTTCACAATTACTATTGCTAAGTGTATTACCCTCCACCCTATTCCCTCCCCTTGATCTTTACTCTATTTTCTATCTTCTTTCACCTTATCCCTCCTCAAATGTGTTTTGCTTTTTACTGCCTCCTCCCCCAATCTGCCCTCACTTCCTTTGCCTCTGCCCCTTATTCCCTTCTCCCTCATTTTCCCATAGGGCAAAATATATCACTATACCCACTTGAATGTGTATGTTATTCCCTCTTTGAGCCAATTATGGTGAGAGTAAGGCTCACCAACTCCCTCTCTCCTTCCCCATCTTCCCCTCTGCTCCATAACCATTTTATTTCTTTTATGTGAGCTAAATTACTACATTACAACTCTCCCTTTCCCTTTCTTCCAGTGCATTCCTTTTACCCCTTAATTTTATTTTAAAGATGTCATCAAGTGGTGATACGGTGGAGAAAACAACATCCCTGGACCCAGGAAGCCCTGAGTCCAAATCCAGCCCCAGACATAAGCCACCCCACCCTATCTGCCCCACAAAAAACAAGGATAAACAAAAAATAAATGCTTTACAGATATTGTCCCTTCATATTCGATTCACACCTGTACCCTCTAAGTAAATTCCTTTCAGCTGCCCTAATACTGAGAAAGTTCTTAGTTAGAAGTATTATCTTCCCATGTAGGAATGTAAACAGTATAACCTTTTAATATCCCTTGTGATTTCTTTTTCCTGTTTACCTTTTTATGCTTCTCTAGGGTCTTGTGTTTGAAAGTCAAATTTTCTATTCATTTTAGGTCTTTTCATCACAAACACCTGAAAGTCCTCTTTTTCATGAAGTCCCATTTTTCCCCTGAAAGATTATATTCAGTTTTGCTGGGTAGGTGATTTTTGGTTGTAATTCCAGTTCCTTTTCCCTCCAGAATGTAATATTCCATGCCTTCTGATCCTGTAATGTAGGAGCTTCTAGATATTGTGTTATCCTGACTGTGGCCCTACAGTATTTGAATTCCTTTTTCTCTAGCTACTTGCAATATTTTCTCCTTTATCTGGGATCTCTTAAATTTGTCTATAATATTCCTGGAAGTTTTCTTTTTGGTATCTCTTTCAGGAGGTGATTGGTGGATTCTTCCAATTTCTATTTTACTTTCTACTTCTAGAATATCAGGGCAATTTCCCTTGACAATTTCTTGGAAGATAATGCCTAAGCTCTTATTTTGATCATGGTTTTCAGGTAGTGAAATGATTTTCAAGTTATCTCTTCTAGATCTATTTTCCAGATCAACTGTTTTTCCAAGGAGATATTTCATATTGTTCTTTATTTTTTTATTCATTTGGATTTGTTTTATTGTGTCTGTATTTCTCGTAATGTCATTAGCTTCTATTTGCTCTATCCTAAATCTTAAGCAATGATTTTCTTCAGAGAGTTTATGTACCTCATTTTTCTTCTGGCCAATTTGACTTTGCAAGGTTTTGGCTTTTTTTTTCAAGACCCTCCTGCAGCAATCTCATTTCTCTTTCCATTTTTTCCTCTACCTATCTTACTATTCCCTCTACATCTCTTACTTTATCTACAAATTCCTTTTTGAGTCCTTCCATTGAATGAGAACAATTCATATTTTTCTTAGAAGCTTTCAATGAAGGCACTTTGACTTTTTTATTATCTTTTTCTGATGGTGTATTTTGATCTACCTTACCACCAAAGAAACTTTCAATAGTCTGCTGCTTTCTCTGCCTGCTCATCTTTGCCACCTATTTCTTGGTTTTTAACTCCTTCTTAATATACAGCCCTGCTTCCAGGATGCACTGTCTGTAGCTCCAGGGGTTCCCAGGTAGTATGATTTAGGCTTATTCTCAGCCTGCCTGGCTTTTAAGTAACCATGGTCTTGCTTTCTCTTTAACCCACAAGCAGAAATCTTATTGAAATCTGACTCTCTATGGTAAAAAGCTTGGGTGTCTATGCCCCTCCCCCATTGAGCCACTGCCACTGAAGACAGCTTCTTGAATAATATCACTGATCTCCTGACTCTGCTTCAGTGAAGATACCCTACTATTTCTCCCTGGGAACCACTAGACCCCCTTACTGGTCCATTAGCCAAGTTTCAAAAGAAACTGCTGATGCTGAAGATTTTGAGGTTCCAGGAGGCACAGCCTGCCTCGGGCTGTATCTGTGTCATGCACTGAGCTTCTTTCTCACCCTGTACAGTAGATGACTCCTGCCACTTATTGTGGGTTTTGATGATCCAGGAGTTGTCTTATGGCATTTTTTGAGGTATGTGGATGGATTTGTTGGGAGCTCAGAGAGTAACAGCCTTAACTCTGCCTTCTTGTCTCCTCCCCCCTCAAGTGGATCATGTTTTGTTTTTGTTTTTGTTTTTTGTGGTTTTTTTGGTGAGGCAATTGGGGTTAAGTGACTTGCCCAGGGTCACACAGCTAGTGTTAAATGTCTGAGGCCGGATTTGAACTCAAGTCCTCCTGAATCCAGGGCCCATGCTCTATCCACTGTGCTACCTAGCTGCCCCATTTGTTTTTGTTTTTGTTTTTTTAAGTGTATCATATTTTATCAGAATTTCCCACTGTGACATGTACATATTGGATGACCCTGCAAGATGTAACTCATAGTTTCATTGAGCTACACAAACCTCTATACTATAACAAAACCATGATCCAGGAGGAGATTCTCTCTCTCTCTCTGTATGTGTGTGTACATGTGTGTAAGTGTGTGATTTCCAGATTATATGGGTTTTTTTAAGTTAACCATCATGTCATCTGAAAATATGAATAATTTTATTTTCTCTTTACATGTATCCATGCCTTTAATTTATTTCTCTTGTCTTATTCCCATTGCTAGCATTTCTTAAACTATATTATTGAATAGCAAGACATGTAGGCATCTTTGTTTTATTCCTGCAAATATTGATATACTTTCTAGTGCTTCCCTTTCTAATATTTCTACTTTCAGCCATCAAGTCCATGTACACTAGTCTGTACCTTAGGACCCAAGGCCTGAGAAGAATGAAAACTCTTTAAGATATCCTAGATTATTGCCTTTATCTTCCTACAATCTTATCTCTCTTTGTTCTCTAAAGTAGATCATATCAGCTCTACATTAAAATATTCAGAAACTCTTCCCATTTTTTTTCTTAACCAAATCTTGCCTAGGAGATTCTTTCCACAACTCAAATTATCTTGATCTATGATCTTCAATCCTCCCAATTATTTTCTGTCTTTCTCCTATTTAGACAATTTGTTTTTGTCCTTTACCCTCTTTTCTTAAATTCTTTGTTGATTCCTCAACCCTTGCAGGACTCTCTTACCATCCCCACTTGCCCCAGGCACATTTAAATCAATTTAGCATCTTGCATTAATCCCTATAAGGTTTAGTTACATTTAATTTCAAAAGCAACATCTCTTTCTTACAGTTACTCTCCAAATACTTGCATATGTGTTCATGTCTATCTTTGGAGGCAGTTATGCCTCTATTCCAGTACTGTCTCTGATACATGCTATGTGATTCTGGGCAAGTAACTTAACTTCTATGAGTGTATACTTATTTTCATGCATATAAAGATATGCACATATATGTATATTCATACATATTATATTTTTATTTTGTGTTATGGATACATATATTTGAGTGTTAATTACTATGCCATCAAATAAATTCTTACCAAAAGAGCACCCATATTCCTTACTGATAATCCTGTTTCCCCACACTTTAAAGTTTATTCTCTAATCAAAAGAATACTGTATTTGCAGTTAGAAAACTTGAAGGTTGATCATGTTTCTTGAACTTACTAGATAGAGGTCTTTGAGTGAGTAACTTTACAATTTTCTCCTTAGTGAGATCCAAATAAAGTATTTATACTCATAGAGTTTGCAAAAAATAATCACTAAGAAGAATGTGGATTTGCTATTATAAGAGTTATTTTTGTTATTATTTCTATTGGGCTTTCTAGAACTCCACAATCCTATTGAATTATTACTGTATAGGAAAAAGTGATGAATTTAGAGTCAGAAGAACTCAGTTCAAATGTTGCATTCTCTGATTACTATATGGATATCTTTGGGCAAGTTGCATAACCTCTCACTCTAGACTCTTCATCTATAAAATAGATTTAACAATATAATTACTACCTATCTCAAAGAATTGTTGAGAGGATCAGGGGAAATTTTGACAGCTGAATTGCTATAAAATGTCTGAAAATCTCAGAGATTTACCTCATCAGAGATGTGCATGAAAGAAATCAGGCTAAAATGGATTTCTAACTTTAAGTTAGATGATAGTTGAACTGAATCAGAGAAAACATAAATTGAGGGGACAGTAAAACATATAATTCATATACAAGAGGAAATACAGGAATTCTATGAAGAGTTCGAGGAAAACACATGATTTTAGGTAGACCTTTGTTACCTTCTGATGAAATCTAACTAAAAGAAGTAAAGAGCTTCGTAACCATTACTAGAGAAAAAAAAATAAAAAGAGCTTCATGGTCAAGAATCTTGGTTTAGGAGGTATATAGGCACTTCCTTGTACAAGAAAGGTTTACTAAACATAACACCTTCCATTAAAAAAATATGAAGAAGAAGATACCTCTGAAGAAAGCACCTTACCTGAACCCTATGTTGAAGGTACAGGAAGAATCTGAAAATTAGGCTAAGAAAGTTGTGTTTTTTCTGCAGTGAAGGAATTTATAAACCACAATGGTGGAGCTGTAGCCTTCAATTCAAGCAAGAGTCTTTTTATTTATTAGGAGAGAATAAATGTTTTAATGGGTTTTGGACAAAGTATTAGGTGATGGTGAAGAAAACCTGGAGCCGAAGTCAAGATAATACAAAGGTAGAATTCTTAATGGGGAAAAAGGGGGACACTGCTTAGGGAAGCTTAGACACAATGTGCATAAAAAGATGTTGTCCAGCAGACTTCTAATCCAGATAACTCTGTACCTTCCATCTGCAGCTCTGCTTGGTTAGAGCTCTAGGGAACATGATGCTTACAAATATGTTACTCCCTTGCAGTTTGTTTTTATGTTGCTGCCTACATTTGATTGTAACCTCCTTGGGGAAAGAGGCTATCTTTCTTTTCTTTTCTTTCTTTTTTTGTATCCCAAGGGCTTAGCACAGTGCCTGCTGCATAGAAGGAGCTTAATAAATATGTTTTATATTGAATTGAATTGAACTTGATCAGTAAGAGACATTTGCAGCTTTCCAACCTCATAAGCATTAATTACTTCTCTATGCATGTCCCCTGATCAAACATGTTCCAATTGGTGAAGTTTTTCCTCATTAGTGCTCCAGACACATAGGTTTGAATGTATTCCCTTACAGAAATTATCTTTCTCCTAAATGTGTGTGTCAATTCATAAAAAAAGTAGAAGCAGTGTTGGGGGAGGGTGATACTCTATTATTTTGTATCACTTTTTTATTATACAAATTTTTCAAAAACCAAATATGTTCTCTGACAGGCTATTAAAGTTTAGATTGGTTTCAGCATATGATGTATTATTTTTTATCTTGGGCTCAAGGGTAACAACAATAAACTCTGGCAACAGGATCCCACAGATTGAGGTACAATCCTGGTGGTCCTGACCCCACAAAAAGGTTAATTTGTATGTCTCTCTGCCTCTACCCTAACCATGGCATAACTTTTGAGAAATTTCTAAATTAAAAAATATATTTAATTTCTGTCTTGGATATTTGTAAAATGTGAATAACAGGGTCCCTTTTAGGAAATTTATTAAGTATATAATGTAGATATTTATTACAGCATCACAGATCATTTCCTCCACCATAGAAATTACATGCCACAAATGTATACATGAAAAAATGTAGAACATTAAATACACTTATTATTCTCTCTATCCCTCTGGAAAGTAAAGAGAACTTCGTGGGGCTGTAGAACAGATATTTCACATTTGCTTCAGAGCTGTAGTCTTTGAGCAAATCATAAGATGCTTATCTCACAGATATCCAAGCTGCATCTTCCTTTAGGGGTTTAATTATGGGATGTTTTTGGTGGCAGTTACCTTCTCTCCTGAAAAACACACTAGTCTTGGGATCTTCCTCTTTTTAATCCTCTGAGATCTGAATCTTGAACAATGAAATGTTTGATTCATAAGGCAACCATCAAAGATTTAAACATGCATTTCTTACAATCAGTATATGTTGACCTGTGCTCTGGAAAAGAAACAGAAAGACAGAAGGAAGCAATATGGAACTCAATGTCAGGTTTAAGATTTGTCTAAAGAACGATGTGTCTCATATTTCTATGCTCCTGTGTTTACTCATCTCCCTCCCCCAATCTTTAATAGATGTTCAAAGAGAAAAAGAAAACAACAACAACAACTAGAAAAGAGTCAGTATATAGGCAACTAAATGGCAAAGAGGATAGAGTACTGGAACTGAAATTAAGAACAACTGAGTTCAAGTCCAGCCTCAGACACTTACTAGCCATGTGACCTTAGGTAAGTCACTTAACCTCTGTCTGTCTCAGTTTCCTTATCTGTAAAAAAAATAATATTAACTACTTCCCAAGTAGTTGTGAGAGTAAAATGAGGTAATATTTGAAAAGCATTTTGTAAACCTTAAATCATTTCAAAAATACTAGCTATTATTATTATATGTGTATGTACTCACACATACACATAGAAATTATGATAATTTTAAACATTATCACATCTATTTACTGATATGGATATCATCCATTTATGCTTTCTGCTTTGTTATTTTAAGAGGACTCAGACACACTTTGTCTTCATGAAATTATATTGTCTCCTCATCAAAAAAATTATATTATTTTAAGGGTATTTGGTGTTATCTTTGTTGGAATTCTATCAGTCTCATCTTTGATGCTAAATTACTGTGAATGAATGGGAAATTCGTGTGACATTTAGAGACAAGTTACAGATTTATAAATAATTTCTTGAGATGACATTAATATAAATTGAGGTGAATATGTAAATTGAAGTTACATAAGCAGGCTATTGAGAAACATTTAATCTATTTAATTTTCTGGAAATGCCTATACTATTAAGGATTAATATTTTAACCAATTAAATATGGGAGTGAAGCATGTCAGCTCCCAAAGTAAGCCCCAGTATCTTAAGGTCCTCTAAGAGGTTAACTCCAATTTTATTGTTTTCTCTTTGTTTGGTTGTGGTTTTTGATGAGGCAATTAGGGTTAAGTGACTTGCCCAGGGTCACACAGCTTGTAAGTGTCAAGTGTCTGAGGCCAGATTTGAACTCAGGTCCTCCTGACTCCAGGGCCAGTGCTCTATCCACTGTGCCACCTAGCTGCCCCAGTTACCTCCAATTTTAATACCTATGATTTTCAGAAATGTTTATATTGCCAACCTATTGTTTTATTTAAATTACATGATCATCAACTGTATTTTATGGTTGGCAAATTTTATTTTTTAAATTATTGTGGAACTAAGCTGGGTTTTCTAAAATATTGCTACTTATATTAATGACTATTTATATAATAATGGCTATTAAAACATTTTTGGCAGTAAGCATTTATTATTAATTAACATTACACATTATTAAAGTATTAACTGCATGGAATTTAACACAAGCCAAAAAAACTCCAGTGACATAATTCTTTCTTTTATCTTTTTTCTTTCTTTTCTATTTTTGAAGGCAATGAGGGTTAAGTGACTTGCCCAGGGTCACACAGTTAGTAAAGTTCAAGAGCCTGAGGCCGGATTTGAACTCAGGTCCTCCTGAATCAAGGGCCGGTGCTTTATTCACTTTGCCACCTAGCTGCCCCACCAATGCCATATTTCTAAGAGATAAAGCACATGTCCTAACAGTCTACCCTGTCCTAAGAGAGGAGTTCTCATCAACTGACAGTGGGTCCACACCAAATGTGTTCCAAGATGGTGCCGGCCAGGAGCCTCAAGTGTTCTTTCCTTTTATCTTTTGATAGAGGTGTGTCACTACACACTGATCAAAGATAATTGGCTAGTATCCTTCAATTCCCTTGGTTGGCATGACCTGAGGGTGGTCCATACTAAAATGAGCTGTACCTTAATAATATCAGGGCCTAATGGGGGTGACCCCCTGAGGGACAAAGGCACATTGAGATAGGTGAGGCTTAATTCCCTCAGTTCACTGAATCAGACACAAAAAGTCTATCTCAATTTCTATTGTATACCATGCAGAGGCTTAAAATTTTGGCCTAAGGATTTTACCTCTCTGAAGTGGGGTGGGGGAAAAGAAAAGCCAATGAAAACTGGGTCCCTGGGTGCCCCCAAGAAATCCATTATTAGTAATTATTTTCTCACACTATATTTCTTAATTTAGCTACTAGGTAGGCAATGCATGTTCAATGGATGAAGATTTTCCCACAATGCCCCATTGATATATTTTATAAAACTGTAAAGATAATAGCTAATGTACATATAGTTGGGTCTCCAAATTTTACTGAATCCTGAAGTGGCCCAGGAACTTGACACTCTGGCCATCTGCCAGTTATCATTTTGAAAAGGCAGGTACTTCTCCATAAAATTCCTTCAAAGCTTGTTCATACTTCATAATACATAGTTCCCTCAGAGTTTGTTTATGATCATGAGTTTTTAGACAATCTAGAAAGTGAAGGGAAGAGAAAAAATCATATGACAGAGCTGAATGTGACTTTAGACATCATCTGGTTATAAAGAAAAGGAAACCAAGAAACAGGGTGATCAAGTGACTTTCACAGATACACAGATAGATTTGAACCCAAGTCTTCTGAATCCATATCCAGGGTTCATTCTATTTTATCAGCTTTTGGCAAATTGTCATTCTCATTCACAGCCTGAAGTCTACCTAGTCAGTTTCCCTGATATCACAACAAAAGGATGATCTAGCAACAAGTTTGCCCTTTAAATGCCAAAAAGCAGGAATCTCCATTCTAGTGCTTCATGATCAGTTGAACATTTTAGTATGCAGGGAAAAAAAAGTGATTGGGAAGTACTTTTAAGAGAAATTAATCTCTTTCTGTCAACTGTCATTGAGATGGATTATATTCAGCTGCTTGGAACAAGCAGAAGTAGAATCTAACATATTTGTGGCTAAGACAATTGTCTGCATATTTTTAAATTGCATCAAGTAGGACCTATTATTTAGAATTCTTTGTTATCGTCAGTGTCACAACATTCTGCATTATTCAAAGCAAGCATCATTTTCATCAGTCAATCTCTCCTTTGCTGTCAAAGATGCAAATACAAGCCTGGGTTGCTTAGGAGGAATGCATCATGTGAAAGGGGAAGAGTGTCAGGAAAAGTTAAATGATGTACCCTGTGATTCCCAGAGGAAAATAGAATGTAGACACACATCCTTCCCTAGTGCACATAATGAGTGAGAAGGAAGGGGAAATTCCTTTTAGAGAAGCAGAGAGTTTGTTTAAGATGTTTTCCTTAGTATATGTAAAAAACAGACTTCTACAAATTCTGTTGGATATCCTCCAAACTGTATTTAAAAAAAGAAGAAAAAATTGGCATGTCAGAATAGTTATTAGACATCTTTGTTTGTCCTTATGCAGTGAACTGATCTGGATCTAATGAATAAAAAATACTGCTGCAATTAACTCTATTTGAATATATCATCTCATAAGTAAGGGGAGTAGGTATGAGCCAGTCAAAAAAAAAATATCAGTAAAGGAGGATGGAGTTAGTTTTCATTTTCATTTTCTAGAGAAAAAAATATGTCCAAGAGTCTTTAGAATTCATTCATTTGAAGAAAAGACCTCGTACCCCTCCCCTCAGAGTTGTTTGCTGATCATTTTGAAAATATCTTTATATACCAATTATTGTGAGGCATTCTTGTTCCTCAGTGCTTGTAATACCCAACCCGACAGTTGTTTCAGTAAGTTCAATGAAGCATCATTTTTGTCTAGTGGAAGAATTCAGTGAAAATAGCTGACTTATTGAACTTACCGGACAATTTAATTCAAAGGGTGATAGATACAATATAATTTGTTTTTATTAAGTACTACAGTTGTTTTGACCTAAGGGATTCTTATTTATGTAGGTCCTTGAACATATCAGCAAAGTTGGAAAATGTCAGTTAAATTGAAAAATATAAGATGGCTTTACTTCCTAGCAAACTCTAAAGAGCTTTCTGTATTACATTTAAACATCATCTTTACACTTATTTTATTTTTTCAAAAATCCCACTGGCTCCCCAGTTTTCAAAAAAAAATTCTTCCTATAAAATCAATAAGGAAAAAAAAACTTCATGAATTCTCTGCCTCTGTCTCTGTCTCTGTCTCTGTCTTTGTCTCTGCTTCTGTCTCTGTCTCTCTCTCTCTGTGGTGTGTGTGTGTGTATGTATGTACGTACGTATGTATGTATGTATATATGTATATAGATGCCTCAATTTCATCACCTTTAGAACAATAAAATAAGGAGATTGGAAGATGCTCCTTTCAGCACAAAGTCTTTGATCTAATGTATCAAAGAACTTGAGATAAAACTTGAACATATGACTTCTAAGCCTCAGCGTGAAATGGATTGCAGTTTGATTCCATTAAATTCTATCTTGTTAATGTTTTAACATAGTCCTTTCATAGATGACTAGTTATAAATTTGGAATAAAGAATATTCACTGAAATTAAAAACTATTAAGTTCAAACTCTCCAATTATATATGTATATAATTTATATTACATATATTGAATTTTTAAATTAGACATGCCCTATTTTTATTACTATTTTCAGATACTATATTTTAATATTTATCATTAAAACATAGTAAGTCTAGGACATGTCTTGATACTTACAATTACAGCAACAGGGTAATTTGTGGGGAAAAGTGTCTACTTCAGTGTTCCAAAGGATTCTAGTGAGGATCACTGAAATGAAGTCAAATGAAGAAATACTGAAATCATATGATCATAGAACTATAAAGCTACAAGACATATGAGAAATTGAGCAATCCAGTGTTTATCAAGGTTTTGGGTATTTTTGGTATATTTGAGATGTCATGAAGCCATACAAAGCATTCTCTGAAGATAAATGCAATAGCACATCTACCACACCCACCAAATCTGTTTGCCTTCTTAGCCAACCCCCCTTCAGCTGAAGCAAAATCATTTTATGAGAAGCATGTGTTTTGGAGACTATAGTGATTGGAAACATCCTATCTTCTTGTGAATCCAATTGTGGTAAAATATGAAAGTTTTTAACAGTCGGTTAGGATAACTGAAAGACGCCAGTTTTTCAAGGACCACCCTTTTGGGGAGGAGATGAACAGTCCACCTGCTGCGCATGTCAGACTGCCTGCCGGGTACAGGCCGCCTGCTGCGCATGTCAGACTGCCTGCCGGGTTTTTTGACTTCCGGGGTGGAGAGAACGAGAGGAGGCCTTTGGCCTGCTTGGCGGGACTCCTGACGGCGCGGCACAGACTCTCTCTCCAAAGGTGGCCTTTTTCGGTTTGGTGAGTTTTTATAAGGAATATAGACTAAGCTTAGACTTAAGATGATTTGTATTGTGTTTCTACTTTCCTATCCTTCTAATCAACATCACCTTGTGACTATCATAACTATAAATAAAAAGGTCTATCTAGAAAACCAAAAGCTGCTTCCATTTACTAGTTTGGGAGATAAATTAAGGGAAAGGTTAAGTAGGGGAGATTTATGATCTAATATCCAATTTTAAATCTCACAGTTTGGCGACCCCGAAGGGACCTTAAGGACCCTCCCACCCTCCCTAGTTTGGCCATAAGCCGGCTAATTCGGTGGATTTTCCAAATACCCCCCCCCACGGACTTTCCCTTTGTCTAATCTCCCTTAAAGACTTTAAGCCTCTAAAAGCCTTGTTTTAAAGGAAAAAGCCAGCCCAGTTTAAAATATGATCGAATATGTCATTTTCCCTTTGGTTTTTTCGTTTTTTTGCATTGGAGCATGTTGGGGTACCATACTGTCCAAACTTAGACATCTAGTTTACTCGGTATTCCTTCATTGTGTTATAGGTCTCCTCCTCACTCACACAGAAAAATCTTTTTGGTATAATGGTATGAGTGTAACTGTCTCCACTGAAAATGTGTTTAATATTAGTAGGAATTTTATGCCTGCAGTTGAAATAAATTGTAATACCATACTCACGATAGTTCACGTGACTATAACTCTCATTATGGGCATTACCATGGTTGTAATGTGGAAAGAGATTAAAGGTAAACCACGTGGCGAGGGAGACACTAAGATGGCTCCCTCTGCTGAAGGTAACCCAGCCTCACCACGTGGCGAGGGAGACGCTAAGATAGCTCCCCCTACTGGAGGTAACCCAGTTACAGAAACGGATATTGGCCAGTCTTTAGAATCAAATCAGCTGAAACTACTTCCCTTGCAGGAAGATATAGAATTTAATAAAAAGGGAGTATCAGTTCAGGTTAGAAAATATCACCCCTTTACAGCAACTGACTTGAGCTCATGGAAAACAATCTTCCCTAGTTTTGAGAAACATCCAAATGGTGTAGTTTCACAGTTAAGGACTATATTTAATATATATCAACCCACTTGGGCTGATGTTACTTGCCTTATGGAAACTTTACTGTCCCCAACTGAGATGACAGATATTATCTCGGCAGGAAATGCCCTTGTTGCAAAGGGTAAGGCCGATGAGGAATGGCCTCTAAAGGATCCAGAGTGGAATTATAATAATGACAGGGATTTCCAAAGATTAAAGGATGCTAGGGAAACACTTCTGAAGGGAATGGAATTATGCTCTAGAAAACCCGAAAACTGGACGAAATTTATGAGCACATTTCAGGAGGCTAATGAAAGACCAAGCAGATTTTACGATAGGCTTTGTGAGACCGCCAGGCAATACACCAGATTAGATCAAATTGATTCAAAAGATTCTTATATTATTCTCAACATGTTTATTTGTAATTCACTGCCAGAAGTACGCAAATATTTTCTGACCCAATGTCCAGATTGGAGGAGCTTAACAGCTGATAGACTTAAGGAACTTGCAAATTATGTCTTTGACTCACGTGAGACAGGTCCAGATCACCCCAAACAGAGCATTCTGGCACCGGTGATTCCTAGTCAGCCATGTGAACACCATTACAAGGGCACTAAGGTGTGTTGTTCCTGTCAGCCATGTGAACACCGGAACAAGGACACTAAGGTGTGTTGTTCCTGTCAGCCATGTGAACACCGGAACAAGGACACTAAGGTGTGTTGTTACTGTCATAAGGAGGGGCATGAATTGAGAGAATGTAGGACTTGGAGAAGAAATTCTAATTCTAATTACAGGCGAAATCAAAATAGGAATAGATCTTTTCGGAGGAATACAGAAAGGCAGTACCAGAATAATGGTGACCAAGGTCCCTCTCAGAGGAGGGCACAGGATTGACGGGGTCTTGGGGAGGAATGGAACATAGATAATGAAAGCCATATATTCCCAGATCCAGATTTTTTGAATGCCCTTGTACCAGTCCATTCACCTCCCCAGAGTAAAGAACCACATGTCACCCTAAAAGTGGGGGAGACTTATTATGATTGTCTGCTAGACACAGGAGCCTCTAAATCAGTATTAGTAAGCAAACCAGATGCTGGGTGTAGACCTGTAGGATTTTTGAATGTAGTGGGAGTCTCAGGAAAGAGCCAGAGAGTGGCAAAATTGAATCCTCGCATGGTATCTATGGGGCCCTTAACAGTAGAACATTCATTTTTACTCATGCCTGATGCCCCTGTAAATTTATTAGGTCGTGATCTCCTTTGTAAGCTTAGAGCAACCATATCTTGTGCTCCAGATGGGGCTGTCTCCCTACAATTGCCAGAGGATACTATTCATTTATTACCAATTTTACTTACAGAAGCTCAAGGAACAGCAGGGGAGGTATCCAAAATCCCCTCTGACATTCCTGAGTCTTTATGGGCCTCATCCCCTAATGAGGTGGGGCTCCTTAAGTCTGCCATGCCTGTTACCTTTAAAGTTAAGGGGGGGCCACCCCCCTCCATTCCACAGTATCCATTGTCTAGGGAAGCAATAGAAGGGATCACCCCTATAATTGAGGCTTTGAAAAGCCAGGGTATTATTATTCCATGTCATCACTCTCCATGCAATACTCCCATTTTGCCAGTTAAAAAACCCAAGCCTGGGCCAGATGGTAAACCTGTTTATCGCTTTGTGCAAGATCTTAGAGCGATTAATAATTATGTTATTCCTAGACATTCTATAGTCGCAAATCCGGCTATGATAATTTCATCAATTCCCTATGAATCTACATGTTTCACAGTGGTAGACCTTTGCTCTGCCTTTTTCTCCATACCAGTACATGAGGACTTCCAATATTTATTTGCTTTTACCTGGAAAAATAGACAGTGGACCTGGACTAGACTCCCACAGGGATTTGTAGACAGTCCCACATTATTTTCCCAAATTTTACAGCAGGATCTGGCCTCTATTACCTTTAAAGCCTCCACACTAGTACAATATGTTGATGACTTACTTTTGGCCTCTCCTAATGCTGAAATTTGTCAGGAAGATAGCCGTCACTTACTGCTGGAGCTGCACAAGAGAGGACACAAGGTTTCCAAGACAAAGGTACAATGGTGTTTGCCCCAGGTAGAATATTTAGGATTTATTTTGGCTGCTGGAACTCGCTCTGTCTCTTCTAAGCGAGTCCAGGCCATTCGACAACTCTCTGCCCCCACTACTAAGAGGCAGTTGAGAGCCATTCTGGGAGCAGCTGGGTACTGTAGACAATGGATACCCTCTTTTGGTGAAATTACTAAACCCCTCATAGCTCTTACAAAAAGTTCTGTTCCAGACATTTTACAGTTGGATCCCCAGCATCTCTCAGCCATAAAAGAATTAAAACGGGCCTTGTTATCAGCACCTGCCCTAGGACTACCAGATTATAGTAAGCCTTTCACTCTCTTTGTGCATGAACAAAGGGGGGTGGCTTCTGGAGTCCTGACTCAGTCACTGGGGCCTAACCAACGTCCTATAGCCTACTATTCAATTCAGCTGGACCCTGTACCCCGTGATGATCTTTTTGATACACCTTTAGAAAATCCTGATCTTGTCCTCTATACAGATGGTTCCTCATTTATGAGAGAGGGAACCCGTTTTACTGGAGCTGCTGAAGTTTCTGATTATGACACCCTCTGGGCAGCTTCTCTGCCTTGCCATTTTAGTGCACAGGCTGCTGAACTTGTGGCTCTTACACAGGCCTGTAATATAGCTAAAGATAAGAGTGCCACCATTTTTACTGACTCGAAATATGGCTTTGGCATATGCCACTTTATTGGTATGATTTGGCGTCAACGAGGCTTCCTAACATCCTCAGGCAAGGCTATTGCCAATGGGGACCTTATCAAGGACCTCTTAGATGCCCTAAAACTGCCTTCTTCCCTAGCCGTTGTACATTGCCCTGCCCACACAGGGAATAGTGACCCTGTTTCAAAGGGAAATGCACGAGCTGATTCTGCAGACAAGCTTGCTGCATTAGAAGCTCCTGAACATGTATTTAACCTTTCACCTTCTGAGGATATTCCTTCCAACCTAACCTATGACGATTCTGAAGTAGAAAAGTGGAAAAAGAAATTTAAGGCGAAACAGATCAATGGCATCTGGGTGTCTCCGGAAGGTAAGCCATTTCTTCCCCGGAAATTCTACCACCAGGTATGCCTCTCTGTTCACAGAAAAGGCCATTTTGGTACACAAGGCATTGTAGACTCTATTAAGAGAACCTGGATAGCACCAGGTGTGACTAATACAGCATCTCAAATCTGCTCGGGCTGCTCCACATGTCAGTCTTATAATCAGTATGCTTTTAAGGCCAAAGCTTATGGAGGGCGTCCTCTAGCATATACACCTTTTGAGCACTTACAAATTGATTATATTACTATGCCAAAAGCAGGACATTATAAATTTTGCCTTGTTATAGTTGATCAGCTCACTCGGTGGGTGGAGGCCTTTCCCAGCCCCCGAGCCACAGCTGCCTTTGTTGCCAAAATTCTTCTTAAAGAGATAGTACCTCGTTTTGGCCCACCAGCCCGCATCGATTCTGACAAAGGCACACATTTCACTGATTCGATTTTATCCCAAATCTACTCTTTCTTGGGAGTGACTCCAAAATTCCACATGCCCTACCATCCACAAAGTTCAGGCCAAGTCGAACGTATGAATAAAGAGCTTAAGAGTATGATTGGCAAATTATGTACTGAAACCCATTTGAAATGGCCTGATGTTCTACCATTGGCATTATTCTATCTACGAAGTAGACCAAGAGGAGAACTTCATATATCTCCTTATGAAATGCTTTTTGGTCACCCTCCTATCCAAGCTAAAACTTTTTCCCCAGTTTATACATCACTGGTGGGAGGTGATACTTCTGTTGCCTCCTATATACAGGAATTACAGACCAGGCTACGTGAACTCCATGAGGCAGGAGCTGTGGTCCAGGCAGGACCATTAGACTTTTCATTGCATAACTTCAACCCAGGAGATAAAATATATGTAAAGAATTTTCAGAGAACCAGTGGAACTCAACCTGCCTGGGAAGGACCTTTTCAGGTATTATTGACAACTCCTACTGCCATTAAAATTGGTGAAAAAGACTCATGGATTCATTGCTCTCATATAAAGCCTGCACCATTCATAGGTGAAGAGATTTCAGATAGATCTGAGGTAGACGCTAAAGAGGTAAAAACCCTAAAGATAGCAACTGTTAAAGAGCAAAGAGAGTTCAGAGGAAAAAGGCAGTTCCCATTTAATAATCCCACTGATCAGTTAAATGCTTTGGGACTCAGTCTTCGTAAAGTATCAGGAGACGGAAATTGCCTTTTTAGGGCTTTAGCAGACCAGCTAGAAGGTCACTGTAGAAATCATCTCAGACACAGACAAGAAGCTGCTTCTTATATGATTAACCATAGACAAGAGTTTGAGTCTTTTAGAGTAAATGACTCCCCTTTTGAAGAATATGTTGATGAATTAAAGAAATTTGGAAAGTGGGGAGGAAATGATACAATTGTAGCATTTGCTAAGCAGCATCAGCTGAATGTTGTGGTTCATCAATTAAATCAGCCTTTATTGAAAATCAGTGGCACAGACAAAACTGATGCTAGAGAACTCCACATTTTCTACCATAAAGAACATTATGACAGCATTAGAAAGATCAATGACAATTCAGAAACCCCTGCCACTTTGGCATGCAGAGAATTGGGGAACCAGTTAAAACAATGTGGCATACCCCAAACTCTAGCAGCTTAAATACCTTATAATTTAACAAGCATTTCCTTCTACAGGCAAAAGCACTGAAGTACATGGCCTAGTTTTCTGGCCCACCTCAACTATTTTTTTTTATTAATTTTTGGTTTTTTTGTTTTTGTTTTGACTTTTGAAAGGCACTGAAAAGACCTGGAATTGACCGCACCTTTAAGTTCTTTAAGAGCACAAAAGGGTGCTTAGCGAATCTTTTGCTTTTTATTTTTTATTTTTGGTTTTGCTTTGGTTTTTTTTTTTTACTTTTGTTTCTTTTGCTTTTCTTTAAAACTAAATTTTGTAAACTAAGTAATTATTCAAAGACATTTTAAGTATATGCTGTGGGTGAGGCTATCGGGCCTCAGAAGCTACCAGAATTCTTCTTTTTTTTTTTTTTATTTACTCTTTCTTTTTGAGAGAACCATGAGTTCTAATGAGTTTTGTTTTATTTATTTATTTTTCTCCTTTCTCTTGTATGTTGTTCTGTTTAACTAAAAAGTACCAGAAATTGCTTGATACCTCACTGAAAACATTAAATATTGAATCTTGCTAATTGAAGTCTTACTTCTTTTTGATAAATTAATCACCACTTTAAGTATCTGCTACTGTTATACTAGAGAATTCATGTATAAGATGATATGGTTTACTTGCTAAAAGAAGATTATGTGATAATGTCTAAAAGAAGATTATGTAATAATGTCTAATGTAATCAGCTATTTACATTTGTTTATTATTTATATGTCATTATGCTCTGGGTATGGTTTGGAATTATTGTATATATCACTAATATATTCTCAGTTATGCAGCATAGCACGCAATTTTTACCATCACACTGTCTTTGGTGAAATTAATGAGATTTCAGAAATATGGAAACTTATCATTTCAGAGACTAACTTGCTGTGAACTCTGATGCAGGCCCTGGAGAGAATATATGTGCAACAAAAGGAGAGAGAGGTATACGTAAGTCCATGGTTTGCTTATGATGGTGACTATGTAGAGCACAATTACTAGGCACAGTCCAGTATTCATCCTCTCTCCCTCCTAATTTAACCTAATTTAACTGAACTTATTTATCTTTTTATCTCACTCAGTTGAATTCACCTGTGGCCTAGCACAATCACTGGCTGTCTCAGAACCATGAGATATGGTATGATAACCTTTCCATAACATTTTCAGGTGTCATGAACACATACTAAATTTGACTTTGATCCAGACACATGGTGGTAAAAAGTGTTACACATTGCATAACTACCTCAACCCTCTATTACAAGTCTAACCATATAAAGGAGGGAATGTAATGGAATTTATTAATTTGATCATTGACAATGCTATGCTAAGGGTTTAAAAATACAGCAATTCAAACAGTTAAAGAAGATAATCCAGCTTTCCAGACCAGAGTCCAGAGTCCAGAATCCAGACCAGAGTCCAGAATCCAGACCAGAGTCCAGAATCCAGTTTTCCAGACCAGAATCCAGTTTCCTCCTGATGACATCTTACCACTTCAAGAAGACAAGAGAACTCAGAGACTTTATATGAACTGTTTTGCTTTATTAGCTTTTACTATCTCCTTTCTATTATATACTATCTGTAACATGTACTCTCTGCAGAGGCTCTCCCTTTGCAAGACTAATGTCAAAGCGTCGGTTCATGAGGAAAGAAAAAAAAAAAAATCGCCCCTCTGGACAAAACTTTCCTCTCTTCCTTTTCTGTATTGTTGTTCGCATATTATTAGTCAGCAAAAGTTATTATATTCTTTTTACTGTTCCATCAAGGAAACATTCCGTTTCTTGAGGAAGCAAAGGGGGAAATGTGGTAAAATATGAAAGTTTTTAACAGTCAGTTAGGATAACTGAAAGACGCCAGTTTTTCAAGGACCACCCTTTTGGGGAGGAGATGAACAGTCCGCCTGCTGCGCATGTCAGACTGCCTGCCGGGTACAGGCCGCCTGCTGCGCATGTCAGACTGCCTGCCGGGTTTTTTGACTTCCGGGGTGGAGAGAACGAGAGGAGGCCTTTGGCCTGCTTGGCGGGACTCCTGACGGCGCGGCACAGACTCTCTCTCCAAAGGTGGCCTTTTTCGGTTTGGTGAGTTTTTATAAGGAATATAGACTAAGCTTAGACTTAAGATGATTTGTATTGTGTTTCTACTTTCCTATCCTTCTAATCAACATCACCTTGTGACTATCATAACTATAAATAAAAAGGTCTATCTAGAAAACCAAAAGCTGCTTCCATTTACTAGTTTGGGAGATAAATTAAGGGAAAGGTTAAGTAGGGGAGATTTATGATCTAATATCCAATTTTAAATCTCACACAATGTTATTTTGTGTCCCTTGTAGACATTTAGTTTGGGAGTGAGGAGTTGCTTTGTGTTGTCCAAACAATAGGTTCTAAAGCTGAATTTCACTGTCAGTAGTGTCACCCTCCCTTATCCCTAAGTTCTCACTCTAGTCAAAAACATTTGCTATTGCAATCTCATGGGTTGTAAGGAGGAATAGAAGAACAAGAATTCTCTTGTCTTCTTCCTCTGCCACATTGTACATCATGGGACAACAAGGATAAAAATCACAAATTGCTTCCATGAGCTCTGTATCTCCTAACACTGTCTTTGATTTGCTGTGCTATGCAGCAATTCTATTTCATCCCCTATTGCTAATAGCCCTTCATTTCACTGTTCCTTAAATCCTATCTCTCCTCTTAAGCCCTACATTTTCACTTTTTCTTCCAATCTCCCATTTTTCTTACTCAGCAGGTGTTTATTGATCCCATATTTACTTCTGCCTATCTACTCTTTCCTGTTGGTGATCCATGGTCTCCCTTAACAAAATTTGGGACATAATACCTTTAAGAAGAAAAGTCTTCTTAGACACACATGCTTGTATCTATGTTTTCAATCACTGTCAGTTTCTTCCTATAGTGACTCATGGAGAAAATAATTGTATCCTCTTAATTTCTATTTTGATTTAAGGTGAAATACCTAATTAAAACCCTAAATTATTATATAGTCATGTTAAAAATATAAATTGGGGCCAGATTGTGAAGGCCTTTAAAAGTCAGAGGACTTTACTCCTAGAAATAATAGGCAGATGCTATAGTTTAAGTAGGGGTTGAAATAGTGAGATTTTTCCTTAAAGAAAATAACTTTGGCTTCTGCCTTCAGGATGCAGATTTTGGTCAACTCTGTGGGTGGTAGAGTTCATGGGATTTGAGGTTATTGTGGACCTAGTTACTTAGCCAGTCAGTCAGTCAGTCAGTCAACACATATTTATCAAGTGCCTATTAGAGGGAGCTAAGTAGTGAAGGAGATAAAACACTGGCCTTAGAGTTAGGAATACCTCACTTCTAGCCTCAGTACTCAGTTACTAGCCATGTGACCTTGGGTAAGTTGCTTAACCTCTGTTTGCCTTATTTTCCTCAGATGTAAAAAGAGGATAATAATAGCACCTGCCTTACAGGGTTATTGTGAGAATATTTGAAAAGAACTTAGTAATATATGCCTGACACATAGCGCATGTTATATAAATGCCCACTGCCTTGTTTTCAACAATTACATACCAGGCATGTACTGAGCTGTGGAGATAGAAATAAAAACCCACCAAAAACAAAAACAAAACACATTCTTACCCTCAAGGAGGTCACAATCTAATAGGAGAAGGCAACATTCTAACAGAAGCTGAAAAGCAGGGAGAGAGAAAGAAAGAATCCTGGAGAGTTCCAAAGAAGTCCAAAAACAATGTAGCTGATGGGAAATGGGGAGAACAATGTGCTGAGTACCTCCTTTAAATAGAGCTAGTGGAACCTATGATCCTGTCCTCCAGTCAGAGGGTCCAACCCAGTAGGTTAGAGTGTTTGATGCAATGCTAACATGAAGTTTTTAAGCTTCCATTGTATACAGGCAGACATGGGAAAAGAGAAATTCTCTAAAACAGGTATAGAATTCCTAGAGAAAAGATAGAGGATGATTTGGACACTATTAATCAACAGCCATCAGTACTTTGTTTTGTTTTGTTTTGTTTTGTTTTGTTTTTCAGTGAGAACGAGACATGTTTTCCTATTTTTGTATCTCCAGCACTTAGCACAATGCCTGGAACATACCTGATGCTTAGTAAGTGCTTGGTCACTGACTGGCAAAGAAGAAAATTTGGGGGAGTGAAGACAGTAAAATGGTCATCTGAAAATGAAATTGAGGAACAATGCTCTTACTTCCCATTTGGATAATTGTGATACCCTATGTGAGATGAGCTAGAGTCGGTGATAGAGAGGCTAGCCAGGGGAATCCAACTATCAATGAATGCAATGGAAGGAGGGAAAGAGGAAGAAGTCCAGAACTAGTTTGCTTAATATGTAGCAAGAATTCCAAAGGGTTAAAGGGAATGAATGGCAAGAACAAGAGTTAGACATCGGAGGGGAAGGGTTGAGGCAGATGGTAATGAAAGACTAGAGATAGAGGTTGTGGAATATTTACTGCTGGGCAGCCAGTGATTTTAAAATATAGGAATACTGAGAATAGGAATTTGTGGGATTTTGATAGCCATAGATAGGAGTAATAGAGTTGGCAGATGAATTAAAAATCCTCAATGTGAGGTAATCTATTATAAATTTGGGTGGTTCCACTCAGTGAGTAAAGTAAGAGAAAAGGCCAATCTGGGAGTGCATGGTACAAAGCTGGGATCCACACTTTGGTTGCTTGCTCTAATGTTTTCAGATCGGGGATGGGGTGATGCCTTGCTACAAGCAAAGGCAAAGACAGGAGATCTCCCGGGCCTTACTTACCTGCTTTTGTGACCCATAAGTAGATAATAATTTAGGGAGCAAGGGAGAACATAATAATAAAGATAAAGTTCCAGATGCCAATATCTGGGACTTCCCAGTAGTTTGGGATTCTAAGGGGCAAAGAAGAAGAGGGGGAAGATCATTAAAGAAATAGGGTAGAGATTATGCAAAGGCACAGAGGTAGAGGATGGTGTGCTGAATTTGGGAATAAGCATTGTATCTGGAAGGAAGAATGTATGAAGTGGAGAAATTTGCAATAAATTGAGAAACAGGTTTGAACAAGGTTTTGAAACTATTTAAATGCCAGGACAAAGCAGATTTTTTTCTTTGTTTTAGACTTCTTTTTAACTTTTTTCCTTGTAGCAATAGAGAACCACTGAAATGTTATCTGCAGATTTGTACTTTAGGAAAATTATTTTGTCAACTGTCTGAAGGATGACTTGGAATGAGAAACAACAAAGGCAGGAATTTAATTAACAATGTTTTGTTACTGTCTGGTGAATGATTATCAGTCCCTAAATTAGAAGGCCATGTTAGTGGAGAGAAAGGAATAGATTGGTGATATGTTTATAAAGCAAAAATCAGAGGATTACCTAAATGTGATCTTGTTATTTATTCTGAACCAGAATTATGAACTATTATTAGTATCATTTCATTCTTATAGTAATCATCCAGTGGAAAAATGGAATCTGTGTGTGTCTGTCTCTCTGTCTCTCTTTGGCTCTGTCTGCCTCTGTCTGCCTCTGTCTCTCTGGCTCTGGATCTGTCTGTCTCTGACTGGATCTGTGTGTGCTGGAACTAGGAAGTTTCCTATTACACCAAAAATTAAGTGATTCATCCAGGGTCCCATAGGCACTATGTGTGAAGGACTGGACTTGAACCCTTATTACTAACTGACTTTCCATTTGATGCCATGCCACACTTAATTTTTTCTTTTTCTTTTTTTTCTTGTTCTTGTAAAATGTTTTTTGGAGAACTGATATGATAGACTATCAGGGGAATTCAGAAAGTAATGGTCAAGGAACAATCCACTACCCAGCTATTACTCTTTTCTATTTAATGTTCTGTAGGCAATTACACAAGTGGCTAACATAATCATTTTTAGTAGTTGGATAAAAGTATTAACATTCAACTTCATTTTCAGTAGGGACTCTGAAAGCATGTTCAGGATAAGTCTAGTAGTGTAAAGATTAACAGGGATGTCATACACTCATTCTATTGCTATATCCTATTTATTGCTTTTCTTGGGTTTCTATACTTGGAAAATTTGTGTAATTGATGTTCCCTACAGTTTGGATATTGTCAGCATGTGGTATGATGTTATTTATAAAAAAAATTTAAATGTTCAAGAAACATTGTTATGTCTGGTCAATGTAGGCAACAGTTTTGTCTATGATAATAATCCTGTTCAAGTAATTTATTCTTTGAATTTTAAAGGCTATTTTGAGATAAGTAATAGTAGTATAGAGATTCATCATCTGTTAGATTTTTTTTAATTGCAAGTATCTTATGAATAATTATAACTACCCAGTCATTTCTTTGCTAAGTATCTGGTAGTTGTACAAATTTTGCAGCCTGCCATAGTATGATATTCATTTTCCATTATTAACTGGAAAATCTGCATTGGTTGATTAATATGTGCTCCTTAAGGATAAACAATCTATAATTCCTGATGACAACTATTTGTCACTAAATTCAGATAATAAACTTCTTTATTTCTATAAACAAACCTGCATTACATAGTGTTTTGTTCAATAATATTTTAATTCATTGTTCATTGAGTTCATATGTAACAGTTATCAATGAAGATACTTCTGATTCTACTCAAAAAATTTAGTTTTTTTTTTGCAAGAAGAAACCCTATTTCAATTGTAATAAACAATTCCAAACAAAATTTTCACTTGCCAAATTTTAATATTACCTGGTGAAGTGATGTCTTCCTGTTTCAAAGGGATTTCCATAATATTTTTAAACCTGTTTATCATATACTCTAAGAACATCCACCAATTTACTTCCTTCCTTTTTTTAGTAACCTCTCTGATACTGCCTTGATGGTCCCTGTGTCATATTAATAATGTGTGAGTGTCAGTTGTGATGCCTTTCAAATATGTTAGGATTAATTTTACTATTCTAAAATTCCAAGTTTTCTATTTCATAGATGTTAATTGCATTAAATATATTCTTCCTATTTAGTTTTAGTTAAAGGTTGCTAGTAAGTCTGTCAATATATACAATCAATGTTTTCTTGTTGATAAGTATACCTACAATATGTTTTTTCTAAAAGGCCATTATATTTATAAATATCACCTTCACTCATTATGTCGATTTGGTCTCTGGATTCAAGCTCAGAATCTTTAGTTTCTATATGTATTAAGAATCTGAATATTATTGTGTCTATATGGGGTGTTCCAAATATCTTAGTGCAAAGCTTAGTTACTTTTTAAAAATTTTACTAAGACTTTTGGAATACCCTACATTGTTTGATATCAGTGGAGAAAGATTCTATAAGAGGAGTGATTTGTTCATTTTATTTCTGATTTTTGTTGTTGAAGACATGTAACTTGATGTAAAACATGCATATTTCTCTTAAAACTCTTTCATATGACTCTCTTTTTAATATAGAAGTCATAATCAATTCTATATAAGAGAGATGATGAGAGTATGACCAGGGATTATGTTAGTTCTCCTTTATTTGGTTCTATTGGTAGAATTTTTAGGTAGAGGATAATTCTACATGAAAATAAACTAAATATAAATATGCTATTTACATTCACTAGTGTCAGTTTTATATTTACATCACATCTATAAGCTATGAGTGCAGAACAGTGTTGAAAGATGTGTTCACCAATGAAGGTAGCATAAATCTAACAGCAGTTTGAGGTGGCTTGTTCAGTACTCACTGAATTAATAATGAGTTTATTTTTATACCCTGTGATCTTTATGCATTTTTTTTTGCTTTACAACCAATTGTAAATATCATTTTTAAGTGATACGAAATGTAAATGTATTTTGTAAGTGTAAAAGCAAATATTCAATCTACCTATAGAAGGAAGATGCACTGGTAGTCTTATCTTTTGGTAGTAGATATGATATATCTACTTTTAAGAAGGACGTAATTAGGATCAGATCTTTGAGGAAGATAATAAAATGATTTGTTCATCACTTATGCACCAATGGGAAATGTTTGAGTTAGAAACAAAGATCTTTATCCAGAGTACCATCTTTCCAGTTTTACAGAGAAACTAGAGTTTGGCATCTTTCTTGAGATAACTATGTGATCATTCATTTTATTAATATTACAAAAACCTCTTTTTCATTTGATACAACTTTATTTTTGTTGCATTTAGCATATGTTGAGAGGACTAAAATTTTTGTATATCATCCTTTGGATGGGTAGGGAGAGTTGTCTTTTTCCTCTGATTTTTTTACTTCAAACCTTTGGAGTAAAGCATTAGATTCATTTTGATTTTTTTGTCAGTATTATTATTCATTGTGCTGCTTTGATTCCCTGAATTGTTTACTTTTTAGACTTTTGCCTTTATTTGTTGATAAAAGAAATTTAAAATGTTCATTATACTTCTGTTTTTCAGATTTTAGGCCATGTTTATTTTTCTTTTCTGTTCTTTTTCTTTTTTACTTTAATTGAGAAATATGCCATTCAACTTTTAAACTACATACCTCTTTGGGGGATGGAGCCAAGATCACAAAATAAGGCAGGAACTCTCCTGAACTAACCTCCAAACAACTATAAAATGATGTCTCAAAAATTTCTGGAGTGACATAACCAAGAAAAGGACTAGGTGAAACAATTTTACAGCCCAAGATAATTTATAAGTAAGGAAAAAAATAACTTTAACTGTGAAGCACAATAAAACAAAGTGCAATAAAAAAATTATGCTTTTACTCCTCCAATGTCTTTGTGCCTTTTCACAAGTCTTTAATGGCTCATGCAATTTACTTCTGCAATGGTGGCACTTGATGCCTATCCTTATTGTCTTAATATTTGATCCCCTGATTCTTAATCATTAATCTTAATCCCACAGCTATATGGAAATAACTGTCATGATATTGGGTATGTCTTACAATGTTTTTATTGTATTTGTTAAATATTGTAGTGGAATGTGGACATTCCTTATGTTTCTAACAATTGCCACCCTTGTTTTAATTTCTATTTTGACATAATAAGCTCACTAGTTGGATTCATCATTTCAAAATCAAAAAGGGTTTTAAAATATTCCAGTCTAAGTATGCCCATCTCCTCTTTGAAATCATTTTGAAACCTTAGTATTAAGTTTGTCCTCCATTTTGTAATTATATAGAATTCCAAAGCAATATTAAGTAAAGATTTTCAATGACTTTGGATTCTTCAGATTTTCACTCTTCAGAATGAATTAACTCCTTGATTTTTTAGTTCTTATTTAATTTAACTTAGACTCTGGATGAACATATTTCTTATAATAACCTTATACTAATACTTATCTGTCAAACATTTCTAGGTGATCTGAGCTGAGAGTGCCATTGATTAAAATTAAAATTAAGCCCTTAACTACATCCTTTATACTGATTCCTATATTGTTATGATATAGTATGGGTAAATAATAAAAACATTTATGTGCTCAGTCAATTACACACAGCCCAGCAGTTTGATCCACTTGAGTGATCAGACCAATCTATTAAGAAATATTTCTGGTAAGTGAAATATATATATATATATATTTCTTACCCTCTTTTGATACCACAATACAAAGAATCAGTACTCATTTCTCTGTATCCTATCAAACTACTCAGCATGATCATTCAAGATAATATCAGAGTACAACCCTTTGCTGCCATTTTTTTTTATTCTTAAGATCATTTATAGCACACCAGCCAGGTTACCTATGTAATCAATGCTATTTCTAGAACCAAAATTTAGAGCATTTTATTGTCCCTTCCAGGTCTTCATAGTTACTGTCCATACTAAATGTTCATAACATCACTCTGTCTCACAATCACTTTCCTCTTGTTGGCTTCTCCCATGTCACATTCCTTATTGTTTCTAAAGTACTTCAGGTAGAAACAGTCCAGGGATAGATTTTTACCCTGTCATTATTTCTTTATTTTCAATATTTTTTACTGCTCTTTGTAGTAAAATAAAAGTATTTAGAAGGGAGTGTATCTTCTTTATTATCTTTATTATCTTCATTATAAGTATATTCAGAATAACTCCAATACTGAGAAGACCTAAAGCATCATATATAACTTAACTTCTTCCTACATGATTTTCATCTCCTTGGTCTGATTCTGTTTTTATAAATTTTTCATTTCAGTTGCTTGGGGATTATGGCCATTCAAGATGGTGATATATTTTTAAATGTTGATTACAAGTTTTTAAGAATGAATGCTATATTTAGACAATTGTAGGTAAGATGTAGGTCTATGAAAATGGCCTTCATTCAGGACAGTTTATTGATTGCATTTTTGTAGATATGATCAATTAGTATGTAAGGTTTTTTTGTTGGGTTTTTTTGAGTTTTTGATACATAATTATGGCTACCACATCATAACTTGCTAGGTATTTAGGAGGTACTTAAGTTTTTCAGGGTGCCCCTGTGAGATGTAAAATTGGATACAAGAGCATTAAACTCCCTTTTAACCTTTCCCTTATATATCCCCCAGACCAGTAAGTTAAAGAAGCCTCTGAGCTTTAGTTAGAGCTTTTATTGTTTGGGAATTACAAGGTGATGTTGATTAGAGAGATAGGAAAGTAGAAATACAAATAAATAGTCTTAGATCTAAGCTTAGTCTATATTTCGTATAGAACTCACCAAAAACCCAAGGCCACCTCTGAGGTTGAGAACCGTGTCAAGCACGTGCTGTTACGGAGGACCAGGCCGAGTCAAACCTGAGTCAGCGTCTGTGTGTGCAGAGCAAGCCAGCGGGCCAGGAGAGTGAAAAAGAGACATCATTTCTGTTCTCTCCTTGCCTTTAAGCTCGCACCCCGGAACCGGAGTGCTTAGCAGATGCACTGGCAGTTCATCACGGTCTCCTCCCCGAAAGGGTGGTCCTTCAAAAAACTGGTGTCTTTCAGTTATCGCTAACCAACTGTTAAAAAACTTTCACTTTTTTAACACACCCCACAATGCATTGCACTTTTCAGAGCTTCCTTATATAACTTACAAGGAACACTGAATACTGAAAGGCAAGAAGGAAACAAGCATTTTTTTTCAATCTGCAAAGTACTATGCTAAGTAATTCACAAATATTATTTTATTTGATTCAATTTCACTGTGATCTGTGATATAGGTGTTATTACTATTGCCATTTTATACTAAGGAAACTGAGGCAATCAGTGGTTGGGTGACTTGCCCAGAGTCACATAGCTCTTAAATATCTGAAGCTAGATTTGAACTCAGGTCTTTCTGATTCCAGTCCCATGGATTTATCTACCATGCTATCTAGCTACCCAAAATATTAATATTTTTTAGTTTCCAGTGGTAATGCTTGGTCATGAGTTGCCACCATGATCCTTTGCATTTCTATACACAAATTGGCATGTCAGCCATTTGTTCAATGCTTCTGTGTTAACATATTGTTGGCTAAGTTTATACTGATGATAGTCATAGTCTTTTCATTGTATTCTTGGACCATAGCCATTTTATGGCTTTAACCAGAATTAAGCCACTTTTGGTCACATTCTAAAGTACAATGCCATGTACCTAACATATAACTGTTTTTAATTATCATTGTTTGGTAATTGTCATTTGGGTCAGTTTCAAATTATGCTACCACCAGTCTGTCCCTCCAAAACCTCCCAAAAGAACTTAGAAACTAGAACGTGCCCTCTGGTACCTTGTGCTCTGATAAGTAAGTTCTTCCCTTTTTGTTTCTACATGTCTATTATGAATGACACTTCCTGGGACAACTCCTATTTATGTCACAGTCACTGCCTTCCTTCTCTTTCCAGCATAGGACCTTGGGTTCTTCTTTCTAGCAAATTGGGCTCTACTAGGTGAAATTCCATCTTGGATTTCTTAGAACAAAACCTTCACATCACTGCCCACTTATCTCCAAAGCATTCCATAAAACAATTCCTTTTTCCAATCCCTGATCTCCTAGTCTCATTCTCTCATATCTGTTGTCTTATTAGATTTAATTTTCTTGAGAGCAGGGAATATGTTTCCCTCTACCATTTGTTTCCCTAGAACTTTGCACAGTGCTTGGCTCATAGTAAGTTTTATATTAACTTAAATAAGTATAAATAGTTTTTCATTCAAGCACCATCATTAATCTCATTCTCATATTTTTCACATGGTTCAAATAGGAAAAGTCCTGGGAGATAAGGTTGAGAAATAAAATCACTGTCCTGCTACTATTCTTTTATATTTAATGTTTTGTGGACTGTCGAACAAAAGTATTAAGATAAAGTCTGTAAGATTCTAGGCAGCTAAATGGCTCAGTGGATAGAAAACTAGTACTGGTGTCATTAAGACCTAAATTCAAATCCAACCTCAAATGCTTACTAGTTCTGTGGCCCTGGGCAAGTCACTTAACTCTGCCTCAATTTCATCTGTAAAATGAGCTAGAGAAGGAAATGGAAAACTACTCCAGTGTCTTTCCCAAGAAAAACCATTGCTAATGGGGTTATGAAGAGGCAGGCGAGGGGCAGCTAGGTGCCACAGTGGGGCAGCCAGGTGGCACAGTTCATGGAGCCCTGGATTCAGGAGGACCTGAGTTCACATCTGGCCTCAGACACTTAACAATTACTAGCTGTGTGACCCTGGGCAAGTCACTTAACCCCAATTGCCTCATCAAAAAAAAAAAAAAGATGAAGAGGCAGGAATAATTGAACAACAGTAACATTAAGATCAAAAGATCAAAGCTAATTTGTAAAACATGATCCAAAGCAACTCCAAAAAGCTCATGATGGAAAATGTGATTCACATCCAGAGATAGAATCTGAATGCAAATTGAAGCACACTATTTTCACTTTGTTGTTTTTTCTTTTTCATAATTTTTCCCTTTTGTTCTGTTTTTTTATTTCATAACATGACTAATGTGGAAATATGTTTATTGTGATTGTGCATATATAAACTATATAAGACCATTTGTTGTATTGGGGAAGGAGGATAGAAGGGAAGGAGGGAGAAAAATTTTGAACTCAAAAACCTGCAAATATGAATGTTGAAAACCATCTTTACATGTAATTGGAAAAAATAAAATACTATTAAGTGAACAAAAAAGATTAAAGTATATTCACTGAAAGTATCCTTAATAAAAATGTGGTAGCGGACAGGACGATGGTGATGGTGAGCACCCTATCCTATTTCCATTTGATTTTATCTGAAGCAATAGTAGTCATAGTCATAGTCATAGTTGTAGTCATAGTTGTTGTTGTAGTCACTGTAGTAAATTTAGAAGACAGTAGTTAATAAAGTACAATGGCAAAAGTGAATAGATGAAGGAAAGGAAAAATTTGAGATTTATTGTAAAGATTTCCACTGAAGCAAATAGAAGTATGATGGTCCAGACTTTTCATATAAATATAGAACTACAGTCTCTCATCATAGCCCATGTTACTTCTGATTGTGCTGGGGTTCAGTAGATTAAACCTGTAATTACTAATCCACTAGAAAATTCAGTGTTACATTTGCAGGCAGTCTCCATTCTCCCCATTGTGTGGCGTGGTTGGAGATTTTAATGGGACACAGAAAAGAGCAACAAGGCTCAAGTAAGTTGTTTTATGAGGGATACTTATATGTTGAATTGCAGCCTCATAGTGAGCATGATGTAACCTCGAGAGGTGGTTAAATATAATCCTGCAGTTTCACCTTTCTGATTGCTATGTTCTGACATTAGTTCAGGTCTCTGGAATCAATCCTAGTGATGCCTGGAAACAGGAGGCCTCCGGGAAGCATCAGTAATGAAAGGGTTTTGTCTCACACTGAGAGCAGGGCTGCTGACAAAGTGGTATCCATTGGTTGTCTCTAGATTGACACCTGTGGTTAATTGAGTGCCACATCGCATTCATGTTATCTCTCTTCTGAAGCACACAACAAGAGATCATCCTTGACAAGTGATAGCACTGAGTGAGCATAAATAAAGGCTTCCATTGATCTGGAGATAGCTGCAGGTAGAACCCTGGCATGTGAGGCACAAAACCACTGAAAATCAGAGCAGCTGTGTAATTCCTCACTTCTTCCCCTTCCATTTCAATTTTTACCACTTGGGCAGTTTAGGAGATTAGTTTTAGACCCAGAACAATACTTTGGGCTTAAAATTGCACAGGGAAAGTAGGGTTCTATGTCTTCTGAGAAGACATTAAATCTTTGTTTCACTGCAGTGACTTGGAGGCATTTTTATGTCTAGTGAGAGAGTAGCAAAGGAGAGCAAGGTGATAAAGGAGAAAAAGCACTGATTTTGGAGTCCGAGGACCTGGGTTCAATTCATCCCATTCACATTATCTTTGCTACATTGGTCAAACAATTCAGCCTCTCTGAATCTTAGTTTCCTCATTTGGAAAATGAGGGGAAGTGGACTAGTTGGCCTCTGTGTTCCATTTTAGCTCTACTCTAGGCTCATGATCCTATAAGAGGCCATTCACCCTTTACCTGCTGAAGGACTTGTGTGTAAATTTCTGGTTTAAGACAAATTAATGAATGCAATAGCTGTGATTTGTTGAAAATTACACTTAGTAGATAATACTACAACTACTAATTACATCATTTCTCTTCATCCATCTATTACTATTACTACTACTACTACCACCACCACCACCACCACCAACCCCAACATCAACACCAATACCAACACCACCACCACCAACACCAATAACAACAGGTGACATTTGTATAGAACTTATTATATTCTAGGAACTGTGCTAAGTACTTTACAATTATTATCTCATTGCTTCCTTACCACAACCAAAATAAGTAAGTGCTATTATTCTCCCCATTTTAAAGATGTTGAAATTGGAGCAGCTAGGTGGTGCAGTGGATAGAGCACCGGTCCTGGATTCAGAAGAACCTGAGTTCAAATCTGGCCTCAAACCCTTGACACTTACTAGCTGTGTGACCCTGGGCAAGTCACTTAACCCCAATTGCCTCACCATAAAAGGGAAAAAAAAAGATATTGAAACTGAGGCAAACAGGGGTTAAGTGATTTTCCTGGATTCACACAGAAAGTGTCTCAGACCAAATTTGAACTCAATGCTAAAAGGTTTGTGGAAATATGAGTATGTTAAAGCATTGTTTATGAAGCTGTGTATGAGTACAATCATTTTGGAAAGGAATTTGCAATTATGCAAATTATGTGATTAAAATATCCAATACAGGTAGACCCAAACATTCTCTTAAGCAAGAAGGTCATTGATAAAGAAGAAAAGTGCCATTTGGAACAAAGTATTCATAGCAGCATTTTTTGTCATAATAAAATATTGGAAACAAAGTTGATGATTTTCAATTGGGCAATGACTAAATAAATTGAAAAAATAATTGAACATAATGGAATATTAATGTTCTTTAAGAAATAATAAATATGATAAATATGAAGAAGCATTGAAAGACTTACATTGACTGATAAAAATGAAATAAGCACAACAAAATATAACATTCATAATGACTACCACAATGCTGATTAAAAGAATAATCACCACAAAACATTTTAAATTTTGCAAAATTGCAGCAAAAAAAAAATGGTTCCAACGAAGATATATATACTTCTTTCTCAATCCTTTGCAGAGGTGAAGTGGGGGCAGGGCTGAAGGGCAGGGTAGTCCACAGGTATGCAACATAAAATATAGTGTCAGATTTTTTCTAAGTATTAATATGATTTTTATTATTTTTCATCCTCTTTTTCTTATTCATATCATTATTTCTTATGTAGGATGGTTCGCTGAAAGGTTGAATGGTGGGATATGGGGGGACTTGTAGGTGATGTAAAAACAAAATATATAATTTTTAATACAAAAAATAGCAACAAATTATCTGACCAAGGGAAAATATGTCAAATTATTTCCATAATAGAGAACAGGCAATGTGGTAAGCATTTAACTTTGAATTAGGAAGGTTAAGTTCCTCCTCAAATTTCTGATGCACAGTGGCTGTAGGACATAGTACCTCTGGAAGCAAGAGCAAATCATTTAATCTCCTCTGAGTCTCACTTAATTCTGATTATGGGATTGTGATCTGCTCCTGAGGAGGAAGTTCCTGGACTTTTCCCACAGTAATGTGTGTGAATGAACTGTGTTTTTTGTCAATCTAAGGAACTCTCAGCACATAAATTCCTTCCATAAACAATTGTCTAAGACTTAGTATGTCTTGGAAAATTTCCTAAGACAAATATATTTTAAGTTACTTGTCCAGAGTCACATAGTTAACAAGTCAGAGCTAGGATTTGAACTCAAGTATTCCAAGACCGACTAAAGTAACTTTCCCACCATGCCTTAGTATATTACACTGATAATATCTTAATAATATATCATATTTTAATACTTCATAAGTCTTATGTAAAGAGAGATAATAAATGTATTATTGTATCAATTGGGGGGGCGGGGCAATGGGGGTTAAGTGACTTGCCCAGGGTCACACAGCTAGTGTCAAGTGTCTGAGGCTGGATTTGAACTCAGGTCCTCCTGAATCCAGGGCCAGAGCTCTAGCCACTGTGCCATCTAGCTGCCCCTATTATATCAATTTTACAGACGAATAAACTGACTCCCAGAGCAGGAGGATCAGTGGCTAAGGGAGGAAATCATTAAGTTGATACCTAAAGGCATATCTAATTTTCTTTCTGGTATATTGTTCTACAGTTAATTATATCTAGAATCACAAATTTTTAGAAATTAAAAGATATAAGGGATTATAGAGATCCTCTAATCCAACTCCCTTATTCTAGCTGAGGAAACCGAAGCCCAGAAAGGCTATTCAGTGCTATTTTCCACAATTGCAAGATGCCTCTATGACACCACAATGTTTTGTAATGATTTGGTTATTAAGATTCCATAACTTAGAAATTCATAATTTAGACTAGATGTAATTCATAAGGAGCAAAATATTTCAAAAGTAACATTTAAATGGAAAAGAAATCCCAACAAGCTCCAAATAACTTATAAATGTAATCAAAGTCACCTCAGAATAGACTTGGATAAATTTAATCAGAATATTTAAATCCATCCTTACATATTTTAAAACTAGGGCATAGTGATCATGGTTTTGCCCTAGGGCAGAGGTATCAAATATGCAGTCCAAGTGTTGCCAGAAAGAGACTAATATATCACTGGGAAATGTTTAACAAAAAAATGAATAAAACAAAACATAAATAACACTTTAAAACATTCAATACAATGTCTACAGGGTTCCTTATGTATGGTTTAGTGGCTCTGTTTTGAGATTGACGCCACTGCCCTAGGGAAGTGCAATTTAGAGGGAGTTTACAATACACTGTAACTTAGAAACAATTAAGCTTAGAATTTACCCAGAACAAGTAGAAAGATACCCATTTTTTCCTGCATCCCACCCCAGGAACTAAACTTTAGTTAATCTTCCCCCTTATTTTCAATGACTTCCTATAGTGGCTTTCACCCTCATCTATTTTAATTTAGGTTCCCCAACTCAACTTCAATTGAAGTTCCCTATGTCCTCATACTACAAATTATAGGTCTTCATTTATCTATAGAAGGGAAAATCAGGGCAAAGAAATCTTTTAAACTTTAGCTATTAGGTGGGATTAGAGGCAGGATCACATACCATACCATGAGACTCTGATCTTTAGAGGCCCCCTTCTAAATAATCCTCATGAGTTCCTCAACGTGAAATGGGGGCAGCAAATTTGAGAATCTATGTTCTATTAATCTGCCATATGAAGTTTTCTAAGACCAGTTGCTGGAGAGACAGCTTTATGGACAAACTAACAAATGAAGGGGAACAATCGTGGCCCATAGAGAAACTTGTTCTGTATGTTTGCAAATAAGTTCCTGAAAATACAGGGACCCACAGAAAGTAAATGGAGAAGTGATTTCAGGTTACCTTGGAAGGACTTTCTGTCACCTGATATCTGAATCATGGAAATCACTATATTAGGGATCAGAAGACCTCATTTCTAATAACTGGCTATATGTCCTTGAGAAAGTCATGCATGTATCTCTGGGTCTCAGTTTTCTTATCTGTAAAATAGATTCAACCAGATCATCTAAGTTCTCTTATTCTAAAATTCTAAATTCTATCCTTCATTGATACACTAAAGTGATTTACCTGAAACACAGATCTGATCATGTCACCCCCCTCCCCACATACACACACCTTCTGCCCCTTATTCAATAACCTCCAATGGCTTTTTATTGCCTTCAGGAGGAAAGACAAAATGCTCTGTTTGATATTTAACATCCTTCATAACAAAGCTCCCTCATACCTTTCCAGTCTTACACCTTACTCCTTAACACGTACTCTTCAACCCTGTGAAAACGATATCCTGACTGTTCACAGGACAAGAGACACCATATCTCAGCTCTGGGTATTCTCTTTGGCTATCCTCCATGCTTGGAATATTCTCCTAAATCCCTTCTTTCCACTGTTCTCCCTTGTTTCCTTTAAGTTTCAATTAAAATCCCCCCTTCTATAGGAAGCTTTGCTTAACCCCTCTAAATTCTAGTGCCTTCCCTCTTAATTATTTCCTCTTTATTTTGTATATACCTTGCTTTGGATATGTTTATATATTGTCTCCTAAATTAGACTGTAAGCTCCTGGAGGGCAGAACTCTTTTTCCTTTATTTGCATCCCCTGGAATTGGCACAGTGCCTGACATATCTAGTAGGTGGTGATTAATAAATTATTGATTGACTGATTTTCAAACCATTGACTTAAGGGTTTAAGTACTGACAAAATGCAAATGCCCTGAAAAGGTTAACACATTAAATTATCACAAATTACTTACTCTTTCATGAATAACAGACTTGAAGGCAAGTTTCACAAGAACTGAGGGAACAAAAAGGGGGAAGGGGAACACCCCAAATCTCAGAGCTTCAGGATAGTTCATTTCTACTGAAAACTTGAATACCACTATTATAGACATTCTGCCTATCTTGAGATTTACAGGGGGGAAAAAAGAATTTACAAACAAAAAACTATCACCACTGTAGCCTGTGGACTGCAGCTGTCAATCTCTGTTCTTCCATATTGTGGAAATGTAGTTCTAATTAGTTTAGAATTTGATTTCCAAAACTGTCCATAGCAGGATCCTCAGGAC